>NC_081756.1:39936758-40256758 GCF_963082965.1 Carassius carassius | reverse complement strand
CATGTTCACTGTGCAAAACCGATAGCAAACTGTTGTATATCAACATTCTCTTTATGAAGTATACAGTATATTCATACTTGGGGAAGGATGGAACTTATTGAATTTGATTAATAAAACAGTGTTTTTGTTGAATGTTTTTGTCCTTAAAATCTTTGTTGTGTAGTAAATGTTTTACTAATGTAAAAAGATAGTAATAGGCCATCAGCAACAGATATGACAGGAAACACCTGTTCACTTTGCTTCTGTGTATAATACTGTGCAGCACCCATAGAACAACTGTTATTATTAACTTATAAATGAATGTGTCTTGTAGCAGTTGGCACTTAATGAAGCTTAGTAAAAAAAAAAAAAAGTAAATACATGTATAATATAGGTTAATAAAAACAATAAGCCTTTCGAGACATTGAGACCCTTTATTTTGTGAATGTAACGTGGCTAAAGGTATTACAGGTACTTCAAAGTGCAAAATTCTGGTAAGAAGTTAGTTTAAAATTAGCAACCCAGATAAATTAATTATATTTTTAGTAGCACAAATTGGGAAACAGATTTACTGCCAGGCAGGCCTGAGTTTGCCTTCCTGCCTGAACATTTATTTCATATGTTGGAAAGTTTAATTAATTTAAGATATTAGCCCTAATGTAGTTAGCTAGCTAGTAGTCTAGCCAGCTACTTTTCCAAAAGAGTAACATATGTGAACCTGGAGCACAAAACCATCTGAAAGCTGAATAAATAAGCTTTCCACTGATATATAGTTTGTTAGGATAGGACAATATTTGGCTGAGATACAACTATTTGAATATCTGGAATCTGAGGGTGCAAAGAAAATCTAAATATTGAGAAAATCACCTTTGATGTTGTCCAGGTGATTTCTTAGCAATGCATATTACTAATCTAAAATTAAACTTTGATATATTTAGGTTAGGGAATTTGCTAAATATCTTCATGGAACAGGATCTTTACTTAATATCCTAATGATTTTTGGCATAAAAAAAAAAATCATCATTTTGACCCATACAGTGTATTTTTGGCTATTGCTACGAATATACCCCAGCGACTTAAGACTGGTTTTGTGGTCCAGGGTCACATATGTGTATCTTTGTAGCTCGACAGGCTGCCATTTCAAAGTAGTTTTCAGTGGTTTCGCCTATCGCTTCCCAAACTCACATTGTAACACTTTTAAAATGCTTTGTTTTTTAGGGAAACTTCGTGTACATGCTAAAATTGCTGTCTTGCGTTTTTTTTTTTTATTATTATTATTGCTTCAAATGGGTCTTATTCTACATCATGTTTGTAAAGAAAACAGGAATTTACTATCTTCAGACACCCACAGGGAATTTCCCAGAGAGCACAGGTTGCTTGGTTACAGCACTCTCAGCTGTCCATATTGAAATCCTGCTCTGGTTAGGCCTGTGAGAATAATCAGGCAATTAAGACATGGACAGAGTCATTCAACTGAGAGTCATTTGTTTGTTAATAACACCAGTTACTCTTATGAAGTGAAGGTCAGCATGCAGATTTACCACTGTTTGCACAATTCATTAGGCATGTAAAAACACCTAAACATATGCTTAATTTTGAGTATGATGGAAAAAAAATATTAACTACTAATATGTGTCTATTTTATAATTAACAGACAAAGGTATATGAAAATTGTGCCATCTCTGCAAGTAATTGTTCCCCTCTGCAGGGGATTGTTTCCTTTAAGTGTACCTACTTAAGCGCATAAAAACAACAGGAGAGAGGAAAAGAGATTATGGGCTCTGCATTATGCGATAAACCTAATGTTTTCAGCACAAGAATATAAATCAAGTGCACAGCTAAATGCTCATCCTGCACACTGCAATATGCTGATCGCAGCTCATTGATTATTTATACCCTACAGACAGGGATCTCTTTCCTTTCAGTTTGGATGTCTGGTAAGTGAGTGAATAAGTGTGATTTTTCAGGTGTGTGTGTGTGTGTGTGTGTGTTTTAGTTTTATGGTGTCATGTCAATATCTGTCTGTCCTAACTTCACAGGAGGCTACGATTCCCTCCGCTCAGTCTCTCAGACTGTTGGACTTCAGCTTCAGTGATTTTGACCTGAAAGATGCTGAGACGACCCAAGCAACAATCCGCATGTTTGTGGACCTCAAGCTTGTGCAGAATTTTCAGATGAAGTACAAGGTACCTGCTTAGACTCTGTTGTTAAAGGGATCATATGATTTTTAAAGATCATTATTTTGTGTATTTGGTCTAACAGAATATGCTGACATGCTTTAATGTTCAAAATCACATTATTTTTTAAATACTGTGTATTATTGTAGGTCCTCTATGCCCCGCCTCTCTCAAACGCGTCGTTTTCTACAAAGTCCCTCCTTCCGACAAGTGCAGCCTGCTCTGATTGGTCAACTGATCCAGTTAATTGTGATTGGCCAAACACCGCAATCACTTGTCGGAAATGTAATGCTCCTTTCCATAAACGTGCGCTTAATCTTTCAAAATAAATGTAAAGACAGTTAATAATGTTCCTAGTTTTACCATCAGTTCAAGCCCGAAAGTGGAACAGAGTGACATGACAGATGCAGTACACAAGCCACGGTTAAGACAGCTTACTCCACTGTGTAACCTTGTCTCTCTCTCTGTCACACACACGCGCGCGCACACACACATACAAACGACACGCAAAACTCTGCATTTGAACATTCAATAGCAAATATTTAAACTAATAACAAAACATATTTAAAGTAGCTGATTCAGAAGTGCCAGATTGTCATAGCAAAGTCAGAATTACCTCCTCTCCTTGGTTCACGAAATGGTCGTCCATAAAATGTCCATAAATCTGTTGTAACTTGTAAGTAATCTTAAAGATTCCTAAATGCATCTACTTTTGGAAGGACAAATAAAGTGCTTTTGCTTTCGCCTAGAAACACACAGCATCTCCCTGACATAGCTGCTTCAACACTAACTGCGGTTACTGAAACCACGCCTTCTTTCTTTGTGTGAACATTTGGGCGGGATTATGCAAATATTTCCACGTAGTGATGTAGACATGTGGGGGCGTGTTTGAATGAGCTGAATTTGAATTTTAGTTTGATTTTAGTCTTTGCAACTTTACAGATCTTCTTCATGCACCAAGAGCTTGTAACACTCCAAAAGAAAGAAAAAATTGAGATCGCATCATATGACCCCTTTAAGTTTATTTTATTTGTTAGTAGTTGTGCTGTATATTATTTATTATTCTTTTTCTTAAGCCTCATTACTACACTAAAACTCATAATTCAAGACAAACACATGGGACGAGTTATATGTCAAAACATGTTTTAATGTGGTGAGGTGTGCTATATCTTTTCGAAAAGATCAGACTAACTATTTTCACTGGATGGTTAAATGGATGAAAAACAGATGAATAGACTTACAGTGAAAATCATCAGCCATATATAGTAACCCAAATGTGAGAGACTTGGGCATTGGGGATGAGCTCATTTGACCTGGGTCAAGTAGAAACCACCTAGAAAGCACCCATAGCACTAATGAATGCATTATGGATTATATAACCCTTCTGAACACCTTAACAACTTTAGAACAACTTGGCAACCACTGACAAAAGCATTATGTCCTGGTGTATTTCTTCTGAAAAAAAAATAACAAAAAAAATCACCTGTGAATTCGTTACATTAGTATTACTGTTTCATTGTGTTTATTTTATAAACCCTTGATACATTTACTTTTAAACAATTTTCACTCTGGCAATGCTAGTAAATTTCAAAAATAATTATAAAGAAACTAACACGCTGATTTAAACATGCAATTTTTTATTATAAAGACAGAAAACAAAATTTTCTTGCAAAAATCTACTCTAGTAATCTATTTTCAACTTTAAAAAATATATAATTATACGTTTTTTTAAACATATTTAATAACTATGTTTTAGAACACCTAACTCTGCACACTTAGAACATTTAACTCTGTTCCTCATTATGCCTAAAAATGCCCTTAGCTGTTCTTAAATCATTGCAAACCACTGATTAAGCCATGACACCTCAGCAATCACTTAACAGTAGTTCCTTTTACATGGACCCTACTAATCCGATTGTAATAGGACTAGAAGCACAATCAGAATAAAAAAAATCAAATGTAACCATGTCAATCGGACTGAATTGGCCATATCTGACTAAAATTTCGATCGGATTGTAAGGGGTGGTTTATTGTTTTTATAATCCAAGTGAGAGGACATTTAAATTCTTGATCAGATTGAAAACCAAAACTGGAAAGTACTGCGCATGTACAGGGACGTAAAAATAGCATAATAACGCATGATGCACGGAACGAGCTGTTATTTCTGGTGGATGAAGTGTCATAAATGAGTGTTTTATCATCCTAAAAATTCCCCTAAAAATTCCTCTTTCACTCAGCATCTGTGAAGTGGAGCAGGACATCGTCCCACCTGTCCTTGAGACCCTCATTAACTGATAACTGGTTTTGGGTACAGGAAAGAGCACTTTTACTGTTTTATAAAGTAAGCAGTACTGTACAACAGTACATGTGCTGGTCGTCATCTAATTAGATTCCGAAGTAGATGAATATTGTGTGCTTTTTAAAACAGTATGTGACAACAGCGGGAAACTCTGCATATTAATGTAGTGTGCGAATGTCAAAAGATTTAATCTGATCAGAAACTTGTAACATATTGTGGCATTCTGCACTTTCCCAGGAAAAAAAGACAAGAGATGAGAATCCGGTTTGCAAACACCCAATGGGCTGTGGTTTGTTTCCTGAACATTTACAATCTAAAGCAGAGCGCCCCCAGGAGCCCGGGTCAAAGGGTCACCCTCTTCATATCCTGCTGAGTTTCTCCACCCCTTCTCCGTGTGCAGGGTGGGTCGCCCCAGCAGTCTGCCGTTGACCTCTGCTCTTGAAGGGCTGCTGTTCCCCCATATATGGAGCCATCCTGTCCCAGTATAAAACCACTGTCTGTCCCCCAGGTCTCTTCCGAACATGGTAAACAGACTCTCCAAGTCTCTTCACTATGTAACAGGGTCCTACCCAGGCACAATCCAGTTTAGGTGAACGTCACTTCTGCCTCTTCAGACTATAGACCCATACCAGCTCTCCAGCATTAAAATCACATCCCGTACAATGATGGTCATATGCCTGTTTTTGCAGAAAACCCACCTGCAAAGCCTAACAATGAGCAAACTCATGGGCTGACTGCAGCCAGTCCTGTAGCTGACGGGCATACTCCAGTCTAGAAGGGGCTCTTGGTGTACCTGGAGATTGCCCCATCTGCAGGGAAGATGGGGTTCGCAGTTTTCTGCCTAGCATGAGGAGAGCTGGCGTACATCCAGTGGTCTCCTGCACCACACTCTGACTTGCAAGCAGGACCATTGGCAACTGAAGATCCCAGTCTTTTTGTTTCTGGCTCACACACAGGGCCGAACTCATTTTAATGTTTTGTTTACTCCAAAATTTCCTACCCCTGGTTGCCCATGCATTGCTTCCAATGCCAGGACTGCGTGACAGGTGACAGGACTTTGGCACTACTGTCTGCCACTTGGTTACGCCCGTCACAGGTTCCATGAATCCTATCTGTAACCCCCCCAAATTCAATGCCAGGCCATCCCGCATGGACCACAGCCCTCTCACCACTGATCCAAGAGCCTTGACCTCTTCCCATGTAGCCCTCCTTCCAGCTTCCACCCAGTCGATGACTACCTGGAGCTCGGGGTCCTTATGCTGTTCAGTGGCTCATGCTACATTTGCATCACATATCCAGCCTGACAACCTGTCCGCATTCTGGTGACTCTCCCCCTTGCAATGCTCAGTGGTGAATTAAAACTCCTGCTAGAATTCTATCCACCATGACACCTGTCCCTCTGGCTCCTGGAAAGACAACAGTCAACGTAGAGAAGTATGATCTGTTTGGATCACAAAGTAAAGACCGCAGAGGTGATGTCTGAAATGGCTGACTGCCTCCACCATGGCTAAAAGTTCAGGTCAGGTCACACAGTAATTACGTTCTGCCTAGGGTCTGGGGTGGCCAAGATTGGTGCATGACACAAAGCCTCCTTCAGGCTTTCAAAAGCCTGCTGCTATTCTTGCCCCCACTGGAATCACTGTGATTTCTTTTGTTTACTCTTGGAGGGTAGTGGCAACACATGTGAACCCAGGGATGAATTTCCAATAATACGATACTAGTCCTAGGAAAGCCCACAACTGCCTAAGATGCATGGGACTTGCCAATCACGAACAGCTTCCATCTTCTGATCATCAGTAGCCACCCCTGCGGCAATCACATAGTGGCCCAAGAAGGTCACAGCTTTTTGTATCAGCTGCCACTTCTCTGGATGCCATTTCAGACCAGCCTGGGCTATCCTGGTCATGACAAGGTCGAGGGCACTCGGGGCTGATTCAAAGTCTTTTCCATGCATTAAAATGTCACCCAAATAGACCAGGCATGCCTTTCTCAGAATACCCTGGAGCACTCACTCCATCAGCCGCTCAAAGGTTGCTGGAGCATTGCACAGAACATAGGGCATGGTCTTGAATTGCCAGAGGTCTGTCCCTGTCATGAAGGCAGTCATTGTTCTTGCGTCAGCACTGAGGGGGACCTGCCAATACCCGCTACACAGATCTAGCAAAGAGAACCACCTGAAAGGGTCCTTAACAGTCACCTTATCTAGGTGTCTGTAGTCAACGCAGAAACACCAGCCACCATCCTTCTTAGGGACCAATACAAATGGTGAGGCCCACAGGCTTTCCGTTGGTTCTATGATTCCTGCGTTGGTTCTATGATTCCTGAAGCCTTCATCTCTTCTAGGCAGTGATCTGCAGCCAACTGCCTTATGGGAGGTTATGCACGTTGCTGGATGGGTGGTGCATCCCCAGTGTTTATACAATGCTGTACCAACTTCATCTACCCGCCATTACTAGCTGAGGCGGCAAAGATGTTATAATGGCATTCCATCATTTTCAACAATTTCTGCTTCTGGAGTTCCTCCAAACCCTCACTACTTCTCTCCCCAACAGACTTGCATTGAAACTGGGCTCTCCCCACCTTGACTGCAGTTCCAACTATCAAAGACAGTAGGTGGTGGAATGGTGGAAATCCTAAGCGCAGAGCCAAAAAATGGTGTCTCTACAAAATGTAATGTTGGTGACAAAATGGAAGAGCTTGGACCTGGGACTCCCTGGGCGTGTGAGCTAGGATTTAGAAGGCCCACGTAGCATGACTGAGGACCCGGCCATATAGAATTAAAGTGAATGGGCACCGAACACTTTCCAGCTAGCGTCAGGGTTGCTTCCCTCAAGTCCAAAACTTCATCTGCCTGGTGTAGGAAGTCGATACCAAAGAGACAACATTCCGTAATCTCAGCAGCCCAGACCCACATCACTGTGCTGTGTCCTGTACCTCACAGCGACCCATCAACGTTGCTTTCTCACCCATGACAGTCACCAGATTAGATTGAGCTGTCTAAAAGACCCTTTTTGTCAAGAATTTAGGATGAATAATGGTGACTGTAGAACCAGTATCCAACAAGGCATTCCACCATCCACTTTAGCCTCTATTCGGCAGCACTCTACTGTAATATCCAAGTCAACAGACGATACAGATAAACTAGGAGGTTTTGGAATGGCTGATGGGTCGAAAGCACCTCCCTCTACTCCGGCCCCTGTCCATTTCCCGATGGAGGCATGGCCACAGCCACTTCCAGGGTAGCACATTCCCGGTGCAAATTACCTGTTTTTCCACAGCGTCAACAAATTAAAATGTTCTTAAAATTTTATTAATGTAATGTTATTTATGTTAAGTGTTATTTACAGTTTATTTTTTGGATTTTATTAGTATAGCTGAATAGTTTTGTAAATTTGGAGCCAGAAGCAATCTGTTTGCTCAATTATAAATAAATGCTGCAAATAACTCTGTGGAAGCCATTCAGTAAACCCTCATAAAGAAAAAAATAAAGAGCAGTCCTCTTTTTCCTACAGTTTGAACTCTAATTGCCATATCAGGTTCAGCTGACTATTAAAGGGATACTCCACCGTGTTTTCATATTAAACTATGTTTTTCCCTTACCTAAGACGAGTTGATACATACCTATCTCGTCTCAGTGCGTGCACTCAATCGCTTTGGCGCGCGGTGACACTTTGAAAGCACTTAGCTGAGCCCATTCATTCAATATGGGCCAAGCAGAGAAGCTACCAAACACCTCCACGTTTTCCCTATTTAAATACAGTTACTCGTGTAGTGTAACTCGACCTAGGACGGTAACACAAAACAAAACGTTGCGCTTTTCTAAGCGTGTAAAATGGATAACTATATTGTGTGGCCGAATACCATGGCAAGTGCTTGTAAGCACTTCGTCTTGGCGCAGTAATATCTTCACTAGAGGGAGCAGGGGCCTGTGAGAGGATTTTTCACGAGTGAAGATATTACTGCGCCAAGACGAAGTGCTTACAAGCACTTGCCATGGTATTCATGGTATTATATTGTTTGGTAGCTTCTCTGCTTGGCCCATATTGAATGAATGGGCTAAGCTAAGTGCTTTCAAAGTGTCACCGCGCGCCAAAGCGATTGAGTGCACGCTATGAGACGAGAGAGGTATGTATCAACTCGTCTTAGGTAAGGGAAAAACATAGTTTAATATGAAAACACGGTGGAGTATCCCTTTAAAGCAAAACATCAGGCTTCACTCTGTGTTTGACCGGCTGCAACAAGCTCCTTTTATGGTCTTCATTGTTAGGAGAGGTATCTTCCTGGCAGGACATGAAGTCTCCCTTTTTTATTGGTTTTCTGGGTGTGACTTACCCCTGACAGAGTGCATGAAAGCAGGTCTACTAGAGGCCACCACATTACAGAGCCCTGATCAATCACAGGCTCCTCTGATAATATACATATCACATGTCAACAGAACATACCACACAGGCATACATTACACCAGACTGACATTTTATTGGAGAAATTAATCATGTTAACTGTGGGAAGTTTACTTAGTGTTTCAGGACCGTGTAAATTATTAGTACCTTTACAAATTTTCTCTAGTCAAACTTTTCATATTTTGAACCTAAATAAATGAATGGCACTTTTGACCAAGAATGTCAGTGACACTCACTTAATATGAATGCACCAGTCATCAGTGGCCTAGAAAAAGAGGTTTTGTTGAGATCACCTGAATTTATCTAGCTAATGATTTTATCTAACTCTTATATTTTTGGAGGCTTTCAGTTTCAGAATAAATTAATCTTTGTTTTTAAATACGTGTGTGAATAATATTTTTTTAGAAAAAATAAATAAAATCCCTGTGATGGACTAGCCATCTGTCCAGGGTGTTTAGGCAAAAATAATTACCTAAATATATTTAATAAAATATTGTGTTTCAAGTTAACATGAAATGGCAACCTATGAGACTTTATTATTCACAACCCATTTATATTGTGACTAGACATCCTACAATAAACAAAATGGTTAAGCAAAACTTTATTATATCCATTGAAAATTGATTTGAAATGTGAAATGTTGGCGTTACATACAAGAATGAAGGAACATTTAAATGTGACTTTGAAAACAGATATAGATCCAATTTAGATATAGATCAAGATTAACCCATAGTCTATGTGGTCTTACTTTTTGTTGAAAGATTAACATGCACTTCTGGATTGTGCATGCACTATAAGACCAGGAATATGTATTTAAAAAGTGAATGGGGCTATTTCTTTCTGATTTCAGATACTACAATAAATAGAAGCGTTTTAGTCCAAACCCCACCTTAACATCCTGTTTGATTCAGACTGATTTAATTTAAATCAATTATAATATCAAAGTAATTACCTTTCCATTTTAAGGACAAAACTGTCATTTTGCCTTGCTTCTATCTATAGAGCACTGCACTGATGACATATTTTTGTAGGTCAGCCCAAAAGTATTACATTGGTTTCCTTGACAGGACTTTTCAGTTGCCTTTTGGATTATTACAGAAAATAAGCTCTGTGAGCAACAAAAGTGCATGCTTCATAGAGGTTTGTTTTCATTATGATAGTGTTCACACCTTGGCCAGAGGAGAACTGGTCCCCCAACTGAGCCTGGTTTCTTACAAGGTTTTTTCTCCATTTCTATCACCTGAAGGAGTTTTGGTTCCTAGCCACTGTTGCCTTTGTATAAAGCGCTATACAAATAAAGGTGACTTGACTTATATGAATGTTGAAGCCTGAATACAATGTCCAGAAGTAACAAACAAACTACACCTTGCTCTTGTGACTTTAAGATGAACACCACTAAGCTTTTGACAACACTTTCAGTATATATTTTCCCTGAAAGTTTGAGTTAGAATAGTTTCATGAGCATGATCATAAAGACATGAAATTGTGAAAGTGGTCTGGTGAGTAGATGAGCTTTCCTGTACCCAATGACTTAGTCCCATTTAGCCACTTATTAACAACCGCTTTTAAGAAAAATTCAAACTTGTCTCTAGGTTTTAGCCTACAAAAAAGAAAAAAGTGTGTGTGTGTGTGTGTGTGTGTGTGTGTGTGTGTGTGTGTGTGTAACGATAGTGATGTAATGATTCACTCAACTCACGATTCGATTCACGATTCAATTTGATTCAAAATAAATTAATTTAAAATGCTGCACGTTTCTTTGTGAAATTGAAACATAACAATATAATAATATATTAATATAGCACTCCAATGTTATTGCTCTTTTGTTTGTTTTGATTGCTTTTATTGTCCTCTTTTGTAAGTCGCTTTGGATAAAAGTGTCTGCTAAATTACTAAATTTTAATACATGTAAATAACAAAACTAAATTTAAATTAAAAAAAGCCCCAAATCAAATAACACAAATAAAAGAAATCTCTTCACACAAACAAAATAAGGCTTTGTCTGTCTGTGCTCTTTCCATTTAAAATTAAAGGCAACCACTGACCACTTAATCATGATCCAAACAAAGATGCTGTATACATGCAACATGAGCAGTTTTTAATCTAAATTAGATTAAATTTGAAGCAAAACCTAAATGAATAGAGATTTGTTTAGAATCTCATCTGATTAGAATCATCACATATTTGAATCGATTATCAACTGGCTCGCAGTTAATCGTTACATCCCTAATATATATTAATCCCTGCAGCACTCTATTTTATTCAGGCAAATTTTTATGCCGATAAAAATAACTATTAACCTTGTTCCAGAGTTTGTGTCAGTGGATCTTAAGCGTAAAGAAGAACTACAGGAAGAATGTGGTCTACCACAACTGGCGACATGCCTTCAACACCTCCCAGTGCATGTTTGCTGTGCTGAAGTCTGGGCGGTTTCAGGTCAGTGGCTCTGATAACAAATACCACATAGGCAACTGTGGCGTCTGGCGTACAGCTTCAACTTGAGTTCAGTCCAGCATAGCACAAATCAGTAACCACACTGACACCTATTAACACATAGCTGTCTGTCTTGTAACTAAACAGTAACTAGGATATAAGCTTGCTAAACTGTGTATTAAGGTGTGCAATTCTGGATTCAAGACTGCTAGCACAAGTACAGTATAAAGAGTAGTAATGAATAAAAACTGTTATTAAAAATATTATGTGGTAATTGCTCTTTTGAATATGTCGAAAAGCTTCAGGCTGTTTCCTTTTATAGAGAAACCAGTTTAAAGTTATAAGCAAACAAATTAAACTACCAGAACAGTTTTATTATGCATTCCACTTTAAATGTCTTCTGTTTTTTTTTACAGTGGTAGTTAATAATTTGCATTTATTTACAGTACTTGATTTAGACTGATGGAAAACGCATGCTTTCTTTGAATAGCAAAGTCTATCAAGAACCGTGTGTTGAGTTAACTTTTTACAATTATTCACAATTACAAATTATTATGAATTATTTGTATTAAATAAATTTTATGAATTATGAATTGAGAACTATTAGTTAAGTCTTGTTTTGACATGCCAGCTAAAGTAATTGGATTTAGTTTGCCTGTTTACCAGAAAGTAATTATAGTTATTCAGATTTACATACGACTGCATTTGTTTTTGGACAACATGGCTATATTTTGCAGTGCTTTTCAATGCATTAACTAATCCCATAGAAGTTTGATCATTTTATATAGCAGTTTTCCTTTACAGAGTAATCTGAGTGATTTGGAGGTTTTAGCTTTAATGATTGCAACATTGAGCCACGATTTGGACCATCGAGGTGTCAACAACTCCTACATCAAAAGGTTTGTACTGAATTTAGTTTGGTGTATCAGGTTGTGTTATTACCCACAAGATGGATATGTAAAAATGATAATGATGCGGCATATTTGACTGTTTTCACAGAAGCGAACATCCACTGGCCCAGCTGTACTGCCACTCCACAATGGAGCACCATCATTTTGATCAGTGTCTTATGATTCTCAACAGTCCAGTGAGTATATAAGAGTCTCATTATTCTAATTAATCACAAATTAAGCGTACGTCATTATTGTGTTCGATAATAAAAGCACTGAATAGACATTACGCAAAGAATATCATTGTAAAAAATATATTGTTTTCAGGCATCTAAAGTGACATTTAGGTAGGCCTATATTTGCACAGACTGTTTAGAGCAGGCATTAATGCATTTATATAGCAGTTAGTAAGTAATGCTATGAGATTAATGGTTTTTAAATGGCCATTAACAGGTCTTCAAAAATGTTATGAAGTATAAAATAATAGTTGAAATATAACCCATACATAATAAATAAATAAATGATTTTTCTTCTTTTTGCTGTCAAATTCTGGAAGAAAATGTGCCAGGACCTACTATTAGTAGTAGTAATGACCACACAAATTGGACAACTATACAGGTGTTAGCCTTTCAATTTAATTACCACCTATACAAAAAGTGACTACTTAAAAAAAAAAAAAGTGAATTATACCTCAAAGTATGTACCTTTTTGATGGGACGTGCTATTACTTATATAGTGTAAAATGATGAAATGTGTGAAATTCTTTGAAAGAGGTACTTTTAGAAAAATACTTTAGGGAATATAATAGGGACTTGAGAGTGGGCTCTTCAGGCCCAGGCCATTAAAGCAACCACCCAGAAAATCTTAGGAATCACATAGCAAAACTATATCCCAGCATCCTACACTGTAAAAACTGGAGGCACCTTTTGGGGTTCTTCACTTCACCACACTGGCGGAACCCTCTGAAGAGCCTCTAGGCACCGCTCTAAATGGGGTTGGTTCTCTGAGGAACTTTCAATGGTTCCTGGAGGAAACCTTTTATCAGGATGACCAGGAACCACCTAGGGTGCTTAAAGGAGCCATTTCCCTAATTTCAGTTCTTTAATATCAGCCCCCCCCCCCCCCACCACCGGTTTATTTTTCCTGCTATTGACATTTTTAATGATTTTAAAAAACAAACTGAAAAAATAAAACAAATGCATATAAAACATACTTTATTGATAAACAACAACAATATCCATAATCACCTTAAATAGTCAATACTGCACATCACAATCCCATTCATGGAAACATCAGAGTTAATATTGCTATAAACAACAAAAAAAAATTTACACCTTGGTAAATTGTAAACAAATAAATGTGACTCAATTATCTTTAATCAATTAACTTTAAAAAACATTTCATGTACCTAAAACAATTTCAATTAAATTTTAGACAATGCGATTAATAGTAACATTTTCTTTCCTGTTCTAAATAGTGGTAACTGATTGGGAGAATTCACACAGGACATTTTAAGAAATTGATAAGCCTCAAGATAGATGTATTTAGCTTAATAAACCAGTTTCTCAGCAGCGTAAGTTATAGTTGGGTTAACTTCGAGAGCAGTGAATGGGAGAGTATCACAAATATATTTTTGCATTCTCATTTACTCAAATAGCAAAATAAAAACTCTACAATAGCATTTTCACAACTTTCAATCAAAGGAAAAAAAACTGACAGAGACTGATTACAGCAGTCAGAAGAGAGAACAATGTCAAATTTAGCATTCCTCCCAAAGACTATGGATTAGAAACACCCTTGCATTAGCATTAACCATTGTTTTCTGTAATTTGATAGGAATGTGATATAATACAAAGTATAGTGTTATAAATGCACATCATTTTTTACAAATCTAAATATAATTTCTTTTTGAGGATTTACTATGCTGATGGCCGCTGAAACACATCATCAGTATTGTGAAAATGGTCCATGATCTCCTGAAATGGAAATTGTGAAAATGGTCCATGGCGCCGCACATGGCTGCTTCAGTGCTTGGCTCTCCAGTGTTTGTACTGTTTTTGTTCGTTTTTCCTGTATTTTGTTTAACAAAGACGATCAGTTTCACCAGGGATGAACTGTTGAACATTCGGCAGAACACACCACAAGATCTTTTACCGGATTTAAATTATTCAGACGTTTTACTGAACATTGTTATCGGAGGAGCAGCGGCACTGATCAAACGCTTCAGGACGCGCAGACGGGGGAAGCGAGCGGGAGCACTCGTCAGACTCATGAAGCGCGGATTTCGAACGCCGTTGCCTAGCATCCATCTGGCAAATCTCCGCTCTCTACCTAACAAAACAGACGAACTCCTTCTGCTCTCTCGGACAAATAAGGATTTCTCACACTCTTCTGCTCTTTGTTTCACGGAAACCTGGCTGAATGACGCCATACCGGACAGCGCACTCCATTTGCCGGGCTTTCAGCTGTTTAGAACTGATCGCGAATCAGAATCAACGGGGAAATCGCGCGGCAGCGGGACATGCTTTTGCATCATGGAACGGTGGTATATAGATGTAACTGTGTTAAAGAAGATGTGCAGTCCTGATCTAGAAATGCAGTTTGTCAACTGCAAGCTGTTCTATTTGCCACGGGAGTTTCACTCGTTCATTCTGGTGAGTGTTTACATTCCTCCACAAGTGCATGTGAGCTCAGCTTTACAAAAACTCGCTGATCAGATCACAGAGCCAGAACAACAACACCCAGACTCCGTTTTAATCATTCTTGGGGACTTTAATAAAGCCAATCTCCCCCGTGAACTGCCAAAATACAGACAGCATGTTACATGTCCCACCAGAGACAGTAATATACTGGATCACTGTTACACCACAATAAAGGATGCATATCACTCTGTTCCACGAGCAGCTTTGGGACGTTCTGATCACTGTCTGGTTCATCTTATACCATCCTACAAGCAGAAACTTAAATCTGCTAAACCTGTAGTAAGGACTGTGAAGAGATGGACCAGCGAAACAGAGCAGGATTTACAATCTTGTTTTGACATCATTGATTGGAGTGTTTTTGAAGCTGCTACCACCGATCTGGATGAACTCACAGAGACTGTAACATCCTATATTAGTTTCTGTGAGGATATATGCATTCCTACCAGGACTTATTTAACATTCAACAATGATAAGCCATGGTTTACAGTAGTGTTGGGCGATATGGTCATTTTTCAAATCGTCATATCGTCAGCCCGTGAGATCAACGATACACGATCTTATCGTGTATGGGTGGAGCAAGAGAGAGACTCTTTGTTCTTGTGTTTTAAACCGTGCAGGTGCGTGAGAGAGCCTATGGAATCACCAATTATTTAAAAAATATACTTTAAAACATACTGATAAACTAATGTTAAATATAAAAATACTGTATTTAAAACAGCTACGTTCATATATATAGTCGGACACAACTGTCATATCGTGCGTCCTGTGACAATTTGCCGCATCTGTGTGCGGAAGTTATCAGTCTAATAAATCAATATTAGATTTCATTTAAAGTCCAACAGTTTAACACTAATATTGGGCATAAACGAACAAGTTAAATATAAAGTATTTAAAACAGGTAAGTTCATATATTTGGAGTAAAGTTGAATTGAACTGATGCATCAGTCATACAGCGCTCCGGACCGCGCGCCTCATGACGAGCTCGACGCACCGCAACAGAAACAAGAATGAGATGCATTCTAACATAACTGTGGCATTAAACTCAGTGAGAGCTCGTTTAAAATAGTGCACATATATAGGCCATTCAGATTACTTGTTAAAGTGCAATGAAACACCTTATATCTGCAGACGATGTACGTCTGTTTGTGGATGGTGACTTAGTAACGGCCAAAACTCTGTATTTTGCATGCATCACATTATAGTGCGGTTAGCATGAAAATAATAACAAGGCTGCAGAGCAAACTTATCATCCATAGTGGTTCTCACGTAGTCCTTCTACGTCATCACCACATAGTGTGTTATAAGTGATAAGTCTAATAGAAGGTCTACGTGAGGACCACTATGGATGATAAGTTCGCTCTGCCGCCTTGTTAATATTTTGTCTTTACTTTATTTGTAACGCCAAGAAAGAGTTAATCTGTCGTGTATGAGAAGAGCGTGTTGTCGTGTAGCAGCCATTAAATGTGTGGGACACCAACTCCTCGTTTTCTATCTCTTTCATTTCATGGATTTAACGAGTTATCAGAGTCAAGGCGGACAGTTTCAGAGACTACAGGCACTAATCCTCCTGCGCTCGCACACGCTGTGTGTGTGTGTGTGTGTGTGTGTGTGTGTGTGTGTGTGTGTGTGTGTGTGTGTGTGTGTGTGTGTGTGTGTGAAATGCGATGCTGAAATTAAATAGCTGGGCAGTTTTATTTTAATAAGCAGCCTAATAAAAATAATAGTTATTATTATTATAATCTAATACATTAATAGGAAAATGAGCCTAATATCGTCTTGATTATCGACAGAGAAATCTGCTTATGTCGATATCTCTGACTATCGTCGATACACGATACTATCGTCTATCGGCACAACCCTAGTTTACAGTAAAACTCAGACATCTTCGTCGGGCCAAAGAGGATGCCTATAGAAATGGGGACAGAGTCTTGTACAATCAGGCCAGGAACACACTGAACAAAGAGATTAGAGCAGCTAAAAAGACCTACGCTAAAAAGTTGGAAGACCAGTTTTCTTCCAACGCCTCAGCTTCAGTTTGGAGAGGACTGAGAGCCATCACAAACTACAAGACACCATCCCCTTGCACTGAGGCTAATCAACGACTTGCTAACGACCTGAATGAGTTTTATTGTAGGTTTGAAACCCCCAACACCCATTCTGACCATCTCCCTACACAACCATTCACACCTCCTGCAATACCCCTCTCCTTACCTCCTGCTCTTCAAATCTGTGAAGATGATGTGCTCTAGGTCTTCAGGAAGAACAAAAGAAGAAAAGCACCAGGCCCAGGTGGCATTACACCAGCTTGTCTGAAAATCTGTGCTGACCAGCTGGCCCCCATCTTTTCACAGATCTTCAACAGATCTCTGGAGTTGTGTGAAGTGCCTTCCTGCTTCAAACGCTCCACCATAATCCCCATTCCAAAGAAACCCAAGATAACAGGACTTAACGAATACAGACCTGTGGCTCTAACGTCTGTCGTCATGAAGTCGTTTGAAAAACTGGTTCTGGCTTATCTGAAGGACATCACTGGACCCTTACTGGACCCCCTGCAGTTTGTTTACCGAGCAAACAAGTCCGTGGATGATGCAATCAACATGGGATTGCACTTCATCCTGCAACATCTGGACAAAACAGGGACTTATGTGAGGATCCTGTTTGTGGACTTTAGTTCGGCTTTCAACACCATCATCCCAACAACCCTCCAGACCAAACTGACCCAGCTCTCTGTTCCTAGCTATATCTGTCAGTGGATCACCAGCTTTCTGACAGATAGGCAACAGTTAGTGAGACTGGGGAAATTCATGTCAAAAAGCTGCTCCACCAACACTGGTGCCCCTCAGGGATGTGTTCTCCCCCCTCTGCTCTTCTCCCTGTATACCAACGACTGCACCTCTAAAGACCCCTCTGCCAAGCTCCTGAAGTTTGCAGATGACACTACAGTCATCGGCCTTATCCAGGACGGTGATGAGTCTGCTTACAGACAAGAGGTTGAGCAGCTGGCTGTCTGGTGCAGTCTCAACAACCTGGAGCTTAACACACTCAAAACAGTGGAGATGATCGTGGACTTCAGGAGAAACCCCCCACTCACCATCATGAACAGCACTGTGACTGCAGTGGAGTCATTCAGATTCCTGGGAACCACCATCCCAGGACCTGAAGTGGGACAATCACATTGACTCGTTTTTGAAAAAGGCCCAGCAGAGGTTGTACTTCCTTCGCCAGCTGAGGAAGTTTAACCTGTCACAGGAGCTGCTGAAACAGTTCTACTCAGCCGTCATTGAGTCTGTCCTGTGCACTTCAATAACTGTCTGGTTTGGTTCAGAAACAAAATCAGACATCAGAAGACTACAGAGAACTGTTCGGAATGCTGAAAGGATTATTGGTGCTCCCCTGCCCACCCTTCAAGAACTGTATACATCCAGAGTGAGGAAAAGGGCTCAGAAAATCACTCTGGATCCCTCACATCCAAGTCACCCCATCTTTGAACTTTTGCCAGAACAGCAAGGCACAAGAACAGTTTCTTCCCCCAGGCAATCTACCTCATGAACAGTTAAATGCTCCCCACTTATGCTTATGCAAAAAATGTGCAATATCCATATATTTATTTGTTACCCCTACATCCTAGTACATCCCTGCATCTTACTCAATCCTATGCCATTATCATTTATAGCACAATTGTTTAGACACTTATTTATTTGCCAATTATTATTATTTTTTGTCTGTGTGTTGTTGTCTCTTTGTGTACTGGAAGCTTATGTCACTATAACAAATTCCTTGTATGCGCAAGCATACTTGGCAATTAAGCTCTTTCTGATTCTGATTCTGATTCTCCTGAATGGCCAACAGATACAGCAGAAAAATAGTACTTTTAATTGCTTTTCTGTATAATGTTGAACAAAAAAAGAGTGATTTACACAAAATTAAATTACAAAATATTTACATTTATTCATTTACATTTATTCATTTAAGTTATCTTAAAAATGAGGAACACCACAGGAATTATTTCTGTCATATTAGTGCATTGATTAATGGTTGTGGACTAATTAAGTGCACAATGTGTGTATAATGTGTGTGTGTACACTATATATGTCTACACACATGGACAAACTCATACTTACCTCATCATATACAGTCCAGGACAGCAGGATCATCATGTTACAGGAAGGGCAATGTTAGAATTTCTTTGAAAAAAAAAAAGAACTGTTAATAAACTATATATAATTTAATGTTTTAGAAGGGTTTCTGGTGTGTGTCTGCAACTGTTCACTTATTTACACACCTCCAAACGATGGGGTACGTCCAGAGAGGTCTGTTTATTGTCAGCCAGCATCAGACATCAGCAGCTGTCTGTCCACTGCCTCACAGGTATCCACTACAGAGCCACATTTCTTTATTAACTGCTGAATAAAAAAGGAGTATATGGGTAGTTTTTGTATTGTTTAATTCAGTTCAGTGTAACAGTGTATACAGTCATATATAATTTTGGATTAGGCCAAGCTGAAACACTATTTCAGTTATTTCAATGTCAAATAAATAATTAAATACTTACATAGTGCTGCTCTGTGAACCCTTTGAGATTTTTAGAGAAATCATACTGGATTTTCTGAGGAGAGAAATGATCAAAACCAGTTTTATGTACGTTATGTGCAAAAGACTCGAAAATAGACTACTAGCCTAACCTTACATGTACGTTAACATGGATGTATAACTATTTAACAAACGTAAACGACAACAATCATTTAGAAAAGTTAAAGAAAAGAGTGAATAAACGTAAACATCGTGCGTAAACCTAACTGATAATTATTGTTTGTGACCTTGTGTTTGTAGTCTCCATTTCGTCCCACAAATTAGACTCGTAAGCATTGCGGCCATTAAATTAATGATTAAAACAAACATTTTAAATAAAAAAACAAAGTATGTGTCAGTGTAGGAATTAGTATACAAATAATAAATCTGTGTATTTATTTCGGAGCCTTTACTCACCTCGCGCAGCGGTTGTTTCTTTGAGGAAAGGAGCCGTTAACGTTACTTCTTTGTATTTGAAATCGCTATTCCACGCACCCGCGCGCGCGTGAGCAAACAGCAGGAGCGCGAAGACGCCAAACCTCATGCATTTTCTTCTTGACAACAGCTGAACAATTATTTCTGAATAATTTTTACATATTTCATTAGGCAAATAAAAAAAAATCTAAATATTACTATTGTAAAGATTGTTAAAATTAGAGTTTTTTCTTTTAATTAAATTAATGCGTTGAGTCATATTTAGTTCAATAATATTTTTAATGATTGCTTTAAAGTTTCAAGGTAAACTATCCAACTTCAAATGATTTAACATTTAGCCTATTTCAAAAAAAATATTTTTAGTTATTGCAGTGTTTAAGTTTAAGTCTGGAGGAAATTAATAAATAATAATAACAAACATGGTGTAGCCACTGGATGCCTGTTTGCTTGTATATATTCCCTATAGCTGAGAACAGTGTTTTCAGAAATAATTGTAACATTTTAGTTGGATACACTGGCTGTTTAGAAGATTTTGTATGTCCTTTTGTTATTTTATTTATTTATTTATTTATGTTTTGACAGAACAAGTGTGAAGATTTTTACAACCATTTCGTTTTTTTTTTACATGGAAAGTGCCACAAAAGTCATTGTTCCATCACGTTCCTAAAAAGTAAATATTAATAATAATAATAATCAGTCAAATTCTTCCAGATGCTGGCTTTTACAAGTGAGATCTTCCAGGAACCACTTTAATGTTAACAGAGCTTACAGTAACCCTTTTTTAAAATGTGAGTTCCTCCAGGAACCTCCAGAGCACTTTGAGGTCTCCGTGTAATGAAAGGGTGACTCCAGAACCTTAGAACTGGAAACAAAGTGCTTCAAGGATCCCATGAGTTCCTGCAAAGACTATAATGTTTCCTCCAGGAACCATATTATGAGCAAAAGCAAATACATTTTAAGGTTCTTGGAATACTCAAAAGGATACCTGAGGCACCTTTAGTTTTTACAGTGTACAGTACACTCTTTAAAATAATGTTTCTTTTTCGCTTTTATGGTTGCGTGAAGATCCTTTAACTTTACATTGCACAAAAGATTATTTATACTGGAAAAAGTTTCTTTAAATTCTGAAAATGTCTTCACAATAATAAAAAACCAAGAAATTAAAAAAGTGTAAAGGTTATTTGGGGAACCATAAATGTTTCTTCTGTGGCACTGCTGCAAACCCCCTCTTTTGGAACCATTATTTTATATATAAGTGTATATTGTGGGAATATTTAAAGAAAAGAAAAAATACCCATGTAATGTTTTTATGTGTCCACATTGTAACTGCATTCATCCACAGTACATCTTGAGATAATAATATAGACAAAAGGTTGTTTTCTTTCATTCCTACTGTCTCTCTCTCTCAGGGTAATCAGATTCTGAGCGGTCTTTCTCTGGATGAGTACAAGGCAACACTGAAGATGATTGAGAAGGCTATTTTGGCCACTGACCTGGCTCTCTTCATGAAGTAGGTACCAGATGTCATATACAGCTGAGTCAGAGGTGCTTTAGAAACCTACAAAAGGGATTCATTCAGTTAACTTGTATCTGACAGTTTCTTGCCGTTTGTGCATAATGCTATATTTGGTTTTGCAGGAAAAGAACAGAATTCTTTGAGCTGGCTAAGAACAGTCAGTTTGTATGGGAGGACGGATATCACCGAGATCTGCTAAGGTGAGTGTCAAGCATTCAGGAAGGAAGAATGAATTTATGTATGGGTCAGTCAGATATATTTCTTCGTTATGATTGTCTTCTGTAGGTCGATGCTGATGACAGCATGTGATATCTCTGCTATTACAAAACCCTGGCCAGTACAGAAGAAGGTAAACATACAAGAATACATATGATTAAATTTACAATAAAAGCCCACTTTCAAAGCTCATTCGTATAAATGATATGAATGCTTTTGAAATGTTTGTCAAGAATAAAAGCTAATTTAAGCTTTATTACATTCAATGAACAGCAGTTTGTAGATACTTTGACATTCTGTAGCTTTATACATTTAGCGTGTTTAAAGTGTGTTCTGTAACTCACATAGACAATGTTTCCAACCTTAAATTGGTTTAGGTCAAGGTCAAGGTAAACTTTATTATCCACAAGAAGGAAATTCATGTGGTCACCATTACACGCTCCATTGTTAAATAGCCTGCTACATAACAATAAAAACAAAACATTAAATACAAAAGCATTAAAAACATTTAAACATTAAAACCTAAGAAAACCAAAGACACGACAGACAAAACAATAAACATTGAAAGGAAAACATGACAAGCATGTATGGATAAATAAACTACCTGAGTGCTATTGTTGTACAGTCTAATTGCTGTAGGCACAAAAGAATTGCTGTACCTTGTGGTCCTAATTTTCCTTTGCAGTAGTCTGCCACTTGACCTGTTGCTTCTTAAGAAATTCTGATGAAGAGGGTGGGTAGAATCATTTAGAATTTGTTCTATCTTTTTAAGACTAAGGTCATTGTACAATTGGGCTACAGTTAGCTGATCAACTCCAATGATCTTACTGGCTGTTTTGATTATTCGTTGCAGTTTATTCTGGTCCTTAATATACATGTTACCAAAGGCACAAATAAGGCCAAATGATAAGACACTCTGCAAGAGAGCTTTGTAAAACATCTGAAGAATACAGCTGTCTATTCCAAAATGGTTAAGTTTACTTAGAAAAAACATCCTCTTCTGTAACCTTTTGGACTTATTTTGTGCGCATTCATTAAAAGTCAATTTATTATCTATTTCAACACCCAAATATGTGTGTGTTGTGACCCGCTCTACCACTATACCATTTATATTTGAGGGTGGAACTATAATTCCCTTTTTATTAAAATCTACGGTCATCTCCTTTGTTTTCTTCACATTAACCACAAGGAAATTATCTGTACACCAATTAATAAAATCCTGCACCTCCCTCTCAAAGCTCTCTACGGATGCAGTATTTTACTGTACAAAACCCACTAATGCTGTATCATCAGCATATTTAAAAAATGTGTGGTTTGAGATGGTTGCTTGGCAGCTGTTGGTGTATAAGGTGTACAGAATAGGGGACAGAACGCACCCTTGTGGTGCCCCTGTATTTATGGCTTTTAAAGATGAGACACATAAGTTAAATTTGACTTGTTTACTACGGTTCGTCAAAAAGTCAAAATCCACAAAACTAATCTCAGTTAACCCCAAGGTGAACCAATTTTTTTACCATCAGGTGGGGTTGGATTGTGTTGAAGGCACTGCTGAAATCTATGAACACAATCTTGACAAGACTCTTTGGCTGTTCAAGGTGCTCATATATGTTATTTGTCAGTCAGCAGTGCATCTTCAACCCCTCTCCCCTCACGATATGCAAATTGGTTTGGGTCTAAGGATGGTGTGAACTCACATAAAAGCAGTTTCAAAATAATTTTTTCAAAACATTTCATTGCCGTAGATGTTAGGGCAACAGGGCGCAGGTCATTAAGTTCCCTAGGTTTATTATTTTTGGGTAGGGGCACGATCAAAGATTTTTTCCATAGAGAAGGAACTACACCAGTGTCTATTGACAGCTGGAACAGCCTTTGAAAGGGCTGTGCCAGCTGATCTGCGCACACCCTTAAAGTCCTGCTGCTTATACCATCAGGCCCACTAGCTTAACGGGGATTCACATGTGTAAAAGAAGACTTAATATCGTCTATAGAAATATCTATATCCACACACTTCATGCTACTGATTTCTTTATAAACAAGTTCCTGTTCAGCTGTAAAATCATGAATATCAAATTTGCAATAAAAGTCATTTGCCATTTCAAGTTCATTTTCCGCTGCCATGAGATGCCTCTTAGGCTTGTATCCTGTGATTGCCTGTACCCCCTGCCAAGCTCTCCTAGTATCAGTTCTAAAAAAGTTCTCTAATTTACGTTTATATGCTGCTTTACATTCCCTGATCATACCTTTTACGTTTTTCTGCACAGTCCTTTTCTCTTCTCTATTTCCTCCCAATTTAAACAGTCGCTTTTTTTTGGTTAAGAAGTTGTTTTAATTCTGGAGTTACCCAGGGCTTGTTGTTAGGAAACATCTTAACAGTCTTTTTGGGAATGATTGCGTCCTCGCAGAATGTTATGTACCCCGAGATAGCAAGCGCCGCGTCGTTGACGTTTTCGTTCCCGTCGGTCACTACGTTCCAATCCGTGCGCTCTAAACAATCTCGCAATGCCTCGGATGCGTCAGCGGTCCAGCTCTTAACCTCCACCTTTCTGACTTTCTCACGCCGCAGCCTAGACACATAGGCGGGCATCAGTTTAACCATGTTGTGATCTGAGTTCCCTAAGCCGGGCAATGCTTTAGAGTAAAAGGCGTCCTGGGTATTTCCATAGCACTGATCGAGGCAGGCTGTGTCGCGGGTGGGGCAAGTGACATATTGCTGGTATGCAGATAAGTGCTCCTTTAGGCTACATGAATTAAAATCTCCCATCACAAAGTTAGCCGAATCTGGAGCTTCTGACTCTGACTGAGCTACAATTTCATGGATAGTAGAAGCAGCAACTTGTGTATCGGCAGACGGTGCGATATACACAACAAAAAGTCTGATTTGATGTATCTCTCTAGGCAAGTGCTTGTTTGCTAATTAGCAGAGGGTGGAGGTGCAGCTGTTATCCTACTCAACGCAACCCAAAATGATCATAATTTAGACCTTCACACTCTCATAAAACATAACCAAGAACATGTTATCTTTGAGAATTATGCAGACTCACGACATATAGACAGACTTAATATTTACTGGACGGACGTGAGACTATGGTAAAAAATTAAGTACTTTGTTGCTTGTATGAATCATATAGTTTTTTCTTTATTTCTAAGATAAGATAGATGGACACCAATTTTTTTATTATTGCAATATGTTTTGATTCACATACTATAGTTAAAACATACAGAATATAACAAGCATTCACAGTATTCCATTTTAAACACAGCCAGATATCCGTTGCATAACTCCTTAGCATCCGATCTGTCTATCAAATCCCCAACCCTAAATATTGAAAATAACACTAATAAGCAAACCTGTGAAGACTGCCAACTAAAAAAAAAAACACAGGAAAGTTTAATAATTTTCAAGGTTGTTCAGCTGAAATATTATGTGAAATATTAAACATTTTCTTCACCAAAGAAAGTACCAATTCAGTAATTAACATTAATTTATGTTTCAACAGATAGCAGAACTGGTTGCCACAGAGTTCTTTGAACAAGGTGATAAGGAGCGGAGAGAGCTAAACATTGAACCTATTGTAAGCTCTTTACTTGCTTTATGAAAACATCAATATTGTGTTTTATAAGACTGCAGTAGTTTAGAACCAGGTCAGTAACTCTCTGGTGGATGACAAAATAAAAGTAACCATGTGACATGATTCTTTCCAAGGATCTGATGAACAGGGAGAAGCAGGATAAAATTCCCAGCATGCAAGTGTCTTTCATTGATGCCATTTGTACACAG
This sequence comes from Carassius carassius, assembly GCF_963082965.1. Classification (NCBI taxonomy): domain Eukaryota; kingdom Metazoa; phylum Chordata; class Actinopteri; order Cypriniformes; family Cyprinidae; genus Carassius; species Carassius carassius. The sequence continues at coordinate 40,231,367 of NC_081756.1, read as the reverse complement.
TTATATGAGGTAAATCATATTTTCTTTTGACATTTATATTGTTTAAGTGACTCAACCAGCTAAAAGAAAAAAGAGCCTTGTTCAACCAATGGTGCAAGTTTAGTGTGGGCCTACTTGTTTGGTATATGCTGATGTGTAATGCAAATCAGGCAAGTTTTAATGTACGTTTTGTTTCATTTTCTTATTGAATTATTATATAATTAACTGTTTTTTTTGTGTGGATCATCATAGACTGGGTATGTGCATTAGAATACCTCAACTGCTAATTATGTGGGTATTTAACTCTCTAAAGCTTACTGTATCATGTCAGGCTTTACATGGTTGATTTGATCATTTAGAATAAAGCAAGCCGTTACCATTTCTTCTTCTCAGCAAATGAAAATTCTGTCATCATGTACTCATCCTCATGTCATTTTAAACTGGTATCCATTTCTTATATTTAAAAAAAAAAGACTCCAGATTCCATGCAGTCAAAGTCCGTGGGGTCCAGTTTTGTTTGGACCACATTTTTCAAAATATGAGTAAATGATGACAGAATTTTAGTTTTTGGGTCTTATCTTTTAAGGTCAGTAGTGATCATTTTTTATGTATTGTCCTTCTGCTCTCTTGCCCTGTGTTTGTGTGAGCAGGCGCTGACGGGTATCTCAGAGTACTGTTCTCCCCTGCTGGAGGGATGTAGGAAGAACAGACAGAATTGGAAGCTGCTGGCTGAGCAAGAAGAGGAAGCTTTGCTAAATAGAGGACTGTAGCATTTCCTTTGGCATGCAGACGTCCTAGGACAACATTCCCTGCCCATTTCTCAGAGACTAAAGGATTACAAGACCCTGAAGCAGTTTTTTTGAAAATGCAAGGTTGGGTTATAGATGCATCAGAATAAAGTGCATTTATGAGCTGTGTATAGCTGTGCTGTAATAGACTTTATGAAGGAAAGTAGGATTAATGGATCTTTACCTGTGGATGTAATTCATCTGATGAAGAAATGCTTTAAAACTGTGATTAAATTATCTTGACTCGTTAAAGGAATGTTCCAGGTTCAATACAAGTTCTGTCCAAAGCATTTTGTGACATGCTGTTAGCAAAGAAAATCATTTCAACTCATCTGTGAATTTGTAAAAACAAACAAAAATGAAATTTACCGTAACACACATACACACACAATAGAATTTTAAGAGGTAAGATTCCCAAGTCATAAGTGTACAAGTTGTATTTTTGTAAAGTAACTTTGTAAAGTTGTAAAAAGTTATATACAGTTGTCTAAAAAAATAAATCACCCTTTTAGCAGTGGAACTAAAGTTCTAGACAGATTCAGTTCTACACTTCTAGTGTAATTCCTGTAGGTGGAGATACTCCATGCAAATACTTTGCAGATAATTTTAATAGTTAATACTCTTTCTGAAATCTGGTAACCATAAGCATGGCTGGAGTTGAGATATTTGGTATAATATTACAGAGATACATTTAGCTAGCAGTTCTAGCATGTTAGATTTATGTGTACCATGTAATGTTTATCTTTTAGCTATTCCTTTGAAAAGCATGTACTATATTCTTACATTTATACTAGTGCAGTGCCTTTTCTCACAGATTTTCTAATTCCAGTTTAGCTGTTTTAATCTTTCTTGTTTTTATAACATTTCCAGCCTATTTTACATGGTAATCAACACCAAATCAACTTGGATTGAGCCAAGAACATTCCTTATTTTTGTAATCTGTTATTTTTTTGTGCAGCTCACTTGCTGAATTAGCCTACTGAAATCCGCACATATACAAAATCTTATTTTGCTACACGGTCATTTTTCACTGTATAACCACTTCCCAAGTCACTTTGTGTTACACCATTATACCATGTTACAGATTTTTTTTCTTTTCACTTACATTACATATAAAGAACTCAATAGCCTGTAAGATGTCAACTTATTTATTATCTGCTACACAAATGTGTTAAAATCCTTGACAATTTTGGAGTATGATGGAAATAAGATGTCTGTAGAAATCACTGTGTGCCCATTTGGCATGTTCAAGAAACCTGTTCCACACCTGACATGTTGATGGATCTACTATTCTTTAAGTTATTATTTTACAATATTGTGCAATCATTAAGGATGCACATGTTATTTATTTAAAGGAATTTATAGTTGAGCAGTTAACAAATTAAATGGAAGCATGTACATTTTTAGTTGCGGTAGCTGGTCTTTGTTTTACCTTGTTCATTTTTACATTGCTCTCAAATACTACTGTAGTGTAAAGTAATAAGATATGATTTTTTAGAAATACAAATATTCCATGTGGAATATGGTGCTGCTACAAACTGAATGCATAATTTAGACAAAAATAAGAAAAAAAATATTTAAAAAATGTTTTTATATACAGGTCCTTCTCAAAAAATTAGCATATTGTGATAAAGTTCATTATTTTCCATAATGTAATGATAAAAATTAAACTTTCATATATTTTAGATTCATTGCACACCAACTGAAATATTTCAGGTCTTTTATTGTTTTAATACTGATGATTTTGGCATACAGCTCATGAAAACCCAAAATTCTTATCTCAAACAATTAGCATATCATGAAAAGGTTCTCTAAACGAGCTATTAACCTAATCATCTGAATCAACTAATTAACTCTAAACACCTGCAAAAGATTCCTGAGGCTTTTAAAAACTCCCAGCCTGGTTCATTACTGAAAAACGCAATCATGGGTAAGACTGCCGACCTGACTGCTGTCCAGAAGGCCATCATTGACACCTTCAAGCGAGAGGGTAAGACACAAAAGAAATTTCTGAACGAATAGGCTGTTCCCAGAGTGCTGTATCAAGGCACCTCATTGGGAAGTCTGTGGGAAGGAAAAAGTGTGGCAAAAAACGCTGCACAACGAGAAGAGGTGACCGGACCCTGAGGAAGATTGTGGAGAAGGACCGATTCCAGACCTTGGGGGACCTGCGGAAGCAGTGGACTGAGTCTGGAGTAGAAACATCCAGAGCCACCGTGCACAGGCATGTGCAGGAAATGGGCTACAGGTGCCGCATTCCCCAGGTCAAGCCACTTTGGGCTACAGAGAAGCAGCACTGGACTGTTGCTCAGTGGTCCAAAGTACTTTTTTCGGATGAAAGCAAATTTTGCATGTCATTCGGAAATGAAGGTGCCAGAGTCTGGAGGAAGACTGGGGAGAAGGAAATGCCAAAATGCCTGAAGTCCAGTGTCAAGTACCCACAGTCAGTGATGGTCTGGGGTGCCATGTCAGCTGCTGGTGTTTGTCCACTGTGTTTTATCAAGGGCAGGGTCAATGGAGCTAGCTATCAGGAGATTTTGGAGCACTTAATGCTTCCATCTGCTGAAAAGCTTTATGGAGATGAAGATTCTGGTTTTCAGCACGAAAACGGTTTTTGCTCACAGTGCCAAAACCACTGGTAAATGGTTTACTGACCATGGTATTACTGTGCTCAATTGGCCTGCCAACTCTCCTGACCTGAACCCCATAGAGAATCTGTGGGATATTGTGAAGAGAAAGTTGAGAGACGCAAGACCCAACACTCTGGATGAACTTAAGGCCGCTATCGAAGCATCCTGGGCCTCCATAACACATGAGCAGTGCCACAGGCTGATTGCCTCCGTGCCACGCCGCATTGAAGCAGTCATTTCTGCAAAAGGATTCCCGACCAAGTATTGAGTGCATAACTGAACATAATTATTTGAAGGTTGACTTTCTTTGTATTAAAAACACTTTTCTTTTATTGATCGGATGAAATATGCTAATTTTTTGAGATAGGAATTTTGGGTTTTCATGAGCTGTATGCCAAAATCATCAGTATTAAAACAATAAAAGACCTGAAATATTTCAGTTGGTGTGCAATGAATCTAAAATATATGAAAGTTTAATTTTTATCATTACATTATGGAAAATAATGAACTTTATCACAATATGCAATTTTTTTTAGAAGGACCTGTACAAGCATAGCATATAACACAAACTCCTGTCATTTTCTCTTGACTACATTTCTTGCTATAAAGGGGAAAGACTGCCTTTCCACCTCTTCTCATGCTAATGAACCCAGCAGGTGTTTCTCTGATGTGTCTTCAACTGAGCCATCAGCAATAGAAGACTTTGATGTCCAAAGAATGACAGGTTCAAAGCAGAATTTGCCACCCTGCTTCAGATGAAACACATTTACATCCTTTATTCTGCTACAAATTTTCATAATTGAGACACTAGTCTCCTTTATTTGTGACACACTTCTACACTCTTTTCATTGTAGGTAATTATTCAAGATAGAAGAGCTCAATAGCACGTCGTTTGAGTAAATTCTGTCCTCATACAAGGTTTATTTTAAAACATTATTTGGCATGTATGTTTTCATTTGTAATTATCAATGATGATCCTCCACACAGTAATGAGAATCATCCTAAAGGTATAGCCATTTTTAAGAAGGTAGAACCAATATTGCCATAACACTGATGTGTAACTAATAATAAAGCCGTAAAATAATTAATGGAAAATATTAAAGGAAACACTTTAAGTTGAAGTACAGAGCCAGATGCATTCTCGACAGGCTTTGTTGTTGACAGCCTGTTCACATTTGTAAGGAAATGTACACCTAGATTTTGTCGCCATCTAGAGGATAACTACTGCAAAATATCAAAGAAACATAAATCACCAATACAACATTGGAAACAAGAACTGTATTTTCTGTATTGGGAAATACATTCTTTAAAAATACAACAAATAAGAAATAAGCTTTATATAGATATATATACAGAAGACTGAAAAGTTGAACAGAAAAAAAAGAGAGAGAACAGAACACACAAAAAAAGAAAAAAAAAAAAATCACATGGAGTTTGTCCTCTTGTAGGCCACCATACTGTTCACCTTATGAACAGAAGTAGTAAAGGAACGCAAGCGGACCTCTTCTGATTGGTCAATTAGTTGAGGCCCAGATTCCTCCCATTGCTCAGGTACTTCAAGATCTTTGTCTGTGTAGATCAGAAGGTCGAAAGCACCTGCGTTATAAAGGACAAAAGTCACAATAAAGAGAAAATCAAAATATGTACCATGCAACTTGTCAGCTTTATAAAATTGTTTAGTTTTGCTTCACTCTGAAAAGAAACCACTGGGAGAAAAAAAATAAAAAAAAATAATACATATATATATATATATATATAAAATTCGGCTTTGCACGAGTAGTTATTGCTGTTGATTGATTCACATGGAAACACAATAACTTAGTATTATTAGACAAAGAAACCACAACTAGATCCTAGTAAACTGGAAAATTATAGGCCCATTTCAAATCTTCCACTTATGTCTAAAATTTAGGAAACGTTGTCTGCTCGATTGTGCTCCTTCCTGCAAAAAAATTCTGTATGGAGAATTTCAGTCAGGTTTCAGGCCCCACCATAGCACAGAAACTGCACTTGTTAAAACTACAAATAACTTTCTACTTGCGTTAGATCAAGGCTGCATCTCATTGCTAGTTTTACTTGATCTTAGTGCTGCGTTCGACACCATATATCATGACATGCTCGTAGATCGATCACAAAATTATACAGGTATTCAAGGACCAGCTTTAAGATAATACTAATTAATAATAATTATGGTTTAGATCCTACCTGTCCGATTGCTCCAAATTTGTTTATTTAAATGGGAATTAATCTCATTTATCACCAGTAAAATAGAGTCCCCCAAGGATCTGTCCTAGGTCTTCTGCTATTTTCAATATACATGTTGCCCCTTGGTAATATTATTAGAAAATACAGGATTAGTTTCCACTGTTATGCTGTTGATACTCAACTATATCTCTCAACGAAACCAAATGAAACTTCAAAATGATCTAAGCAAAGTTTGTTATGAATTCTATGGTTACTGCTAAAGGCCTATTTACATTTGTTGTACTATGCAGGGCTATAAGAAACAAAACTAGGTACTTTATTATTATAGTTTTTTAGGTTCCATAGAATAAACGTATATTATTTTAGTAGTCATAATTTCATGTGTTTATGTCTCATCTTGTTGTCTTTATCAGCATTTTAATCCATCTTGTTGACGTCCTGGGAACTAAGAATCACTTAAATTGAGAACTAAACTTGAACTAGAACTAAACTAAACTAAACTAAACTTGAGAACCATATACAGTCACAAAAAATCGTTTATGACAATCTGTGCCAATATTGTGGATCATAATTATTTCAGCATCACTTGGCCATTAAGTGTAGTTTGGGCTCCTCTTCAATGCATCTTATAAATATTGTCATATGTCTTGCCTACATCCAGTCTGTTTTTCTTCATTAGTAACATGCAATAATATAGGAGGTGTTGAATTTTACCTCTAGCTCATTGCAGTTTCTTACCATGTTAAGTAAAAAATATGAATATGCAATAGGGTATAAATTTAGCATAATGCACCTATTTATAATTATTTTTTTCCTGACTGACTGATGAGCTTATGGATGCTGAATGGTTATTCTGAGGTAAATGATTGATACGTGGTACAAGTTTTCCAAATTTTTCCGCAGTTTGAAACAAAGGATGAGCGATTCCATGAGACATTTCAGTAAGATATACTCCATCTTATAAAATATCTTTTGGTGTCCATTCATTGGTGTTTAATTTGTACTATAGTAAAGAGAAAGATATAATGGGTTCACGTGTTGCTTGAACTGAGGTGCTAAAGCGATCGCTCATGCCGCATTAAAGAGTGCCAAAACAATATTCATTGTTTGAATTTCATTATGAATTTGGCAGAATTTTAAAGCTACTATGTTTATTAAAATGTAACAAAGGATGAAGCTTATTATGTCTATTGGACAGTAAGTGCACTACAAATAATATGAAGTACACGCATTAACAGAACACAACAAATAGACTTAAGATTGACAACAAGATGTTGTATAGATTATAAACAAATTGTTAACTAGGGCTTCACGATAAACCGCATGCGATATTGTCAGTAAAGTTCTGTAATCAGCGGTAAATCGAACTACACAGAGCAGTTGTTCAACAAGCTGCGCAAAACCACGATCATATTTTGCGCAGCTTGTCTGTGAACAACGGCTCTGTGTAGTTAATTCTGCTCCATGTGAAAGCACGCAGGTGATGGAGATTTACCTCTGATTACTGAACAGGCTTTACTGGCAAGCTGTGCATTAACTATCGCATGCGATTTATCATGCAGCCCTATTGTTAACGATATTGTGATATCCTATAGTATCCATTGGCCACTTCAGCAAAAACTTCACTCACAAATTAATATTTTTTTGGCACAGTCTGGAGCCCTGCTATGTAAACTATGGCATATGCAATATTGCCAAAATAAAAATAATCCATAACATTTATTAAAATGTTTGTCTGAAATCTAATGCTACAGCGACAATAAAAAATATATATTTTTTATATTTCATACAAATTATATAGCACAGGATGACAGTGATCTTGCGGTGTGACTGCATGGATCTAATGATCATATTAGATATGATCTAATATGACTATCATATCAGATAGTATCTTTTGGTGTCCATTCATGTTAAATTTGTACTATAGTAAAGAGAACGATATGATGGGTTCACATGTCGCTTGAATTGAGGCGCTAAAGTGATCGCTCATGCTGATAAATTTTAAGCACAGTAAATTCTGTACTTATTAAAACAATAACTAGTTTACTTACAGGCAGTTTCTAATAATGGCAAGAAGGTGACTGTAGCAGTGATCTGTCTGATAACAGAACGGATTTCCTCTTGGATAGCTTTTATGGACTTCTCCCTGGGTGTGCTGGAAAAGCCAAGGTGTACAATACTTTATGAAAATTTATATTTGCATTGGTTAGGTAAAAAAACAATAAGACTTAATCACTATTCACTTATTGTAAAAGGCTGTGATTGAATATGAAAATGTATCATTCATCCTTCCAGATTACGAATTTTGATTAAGTACCTGTTCTCCTTTGCTGTCTTGTCACACTCAATATCAAACTGCCATCGCTCCAGCACCTCATTGGTCTCCAGGCATGTGATGACAACCACCAGCTTCTGAACTGTGCAATCAAACAACCATTCTGCAACGAAAAGGACAAACAATGCTAAAGAACTAAGCAGGCTCAGGTTTCCATTTCTAGTCATGAAAGTAGTCTTTCTCATGTGAATACAGCACTCTTAAATTACTTTGAGGTTAAAAAAAAAAAAAAAAAAACTATTGAAGGCAGGTATGAATACCATATGCACCTCCTACTAAACTGCATAACCAGTCTTAATAAAACAAACAGTTACTCAAAATTTGATACTATTATTTTTCAGACAAGCATGGTTGGATTAAAAACAACCTTTGAGTTGTGAGATGACATTGGTGAGGTAGTTCTTCAGCTTTGCATCTGTGGTCAGGTGAAGGCTCATGTCATATTGAGTAACTCTGGTGAAGGTTTCTGCTGGGTAGATTCCTCGCTGGTACAAGATGCTGTTGATTCCAAATGCTACGGACAACAAAAGGACCCATTTCATTTATGTTCGGAAACAATTAAAAGGGCACAGCACACTAAAATGTATTTCATTTTCCAAACGAATCATGATGCAGGAGCTAAAATGGATAACACTAACATAATTATAAACAAAAAAAAAACTTTAAAAAAAAAAAAGTAATTTTTTTTATATATATATAAAAAAAATACAATAAATCAAGAGTACTGTATTATTTTCTCTACACAAATGTCTAAAGACTCCAATTATGACTATAACCTTGATGGAAAAACCTATTGACCACTATTACATGCCTTCTGACATTTGATTGACAGTTTGCTTTTTTTTTTCAAGTAAAAGGCATTTTAGTAAATAGGCTTGTTATAAAATGTAGCCTTTTTGTTGTGAAACCTTTACTGATTTCTATTTAGTATATGTAAGAATAAACACTGCGATTTCGAGAGATTCCACCGTTTATATGCGGATGTTACTTGATCCTGAAACTTGTAGCAAGTACGCCACATTGGTCTTAGCAAATTTTATTCAAATTAAGAACGGACTGAATTTGGACTAATACAGACAAGGAAGCACGCTAGGAGCGCTCCCTGAGAAATTCTGCTATAATCAATGAATATCGCAACATGGCACAATTAATCTCTTATTTACATTGCGTCAACACTTTGTAATAAAGAGAGGATTCGCGAGCTTCCACAACTCAAGACTGAACAAAAACTTGGCGAGTGGACTCTGACTAACTGTAACGCCTCTGATTGGTCATTGCGTTCCAGAAATGAAAACACATATCTGTGACGATTGGCCATTATGTTCAACACTGCAAAAACAGCACAGCACAAACACACGTTGAATTTATTCTGCGTGAGGTGGCTTCCTCACTTTCGTTTAGTTGTTTATGTTTATTTAGTTTTCAAAGCTATGTTTCCCGTTTCTTTCCTCCCGAATATTGAACTTCATTACACATATACAATTTCCTTAAATCAAGTCTCACGACAGAGTTTGAAAACCACTGACTTATATTGTTTGCAGTATTTCAAGAGGAACACATGCAGTAACGTTAAGTGTTCACCTTTAAATTGTACTGACATAAATTATTCTGACGCAAAAAAAGTTTACCATCCTAAGGTAGCAAATATGATACTCAACAAACTCAAGCGCAAACATTTTGATATAAAACAAAAAAGACTAATATTTAATATGTTAGGTTTTACATGGTTAGAAATCATCATAAAAAAATCTTTACTTTTAAAGCCATGCATTTGGGATTATAATGTTTGAACCGTAGCAAAGGCACGAGTCTTTTGAACGAAACTTCAGACACCTCCCGATTCGCGTCGATTTCAATTCAATTTCTATTGAAACCAGGACAGACATGAACGACACCATGAAACCCATTCATCTGCCCAAAAACCAGTAACATTACTTACAGAAAAACTCAGCAACGAGTTCTGCACTCCCCTTCAGCGTGATTCCTTTCAATGTCTTAGACATCTTTGGATTTAGTTTAATTTTGGTTTGTTTCTGTACGCTTTAAGTCCTCTCACTTTCTTAACCGCCGACTAGTTTGAATCTAGACGCTGCGTCTGACGCAGGTGCATACGTCATTGTGACGAAGCCGGAACTGCTCGCGTTCCACGAATCCACGTTCAGAGAGAGAAAGAGAAAATCGTGTTTATATTGGTACATGTTTTGTAACAAAATGCTTATGATCAAGTCTTTGTTATCAGCCCGTATTATTAACAATTTACAAGGGCGATAATATTATAATAAGCAGAATAAGATGTTGAAATTGAGACGCAAAATGGGCGTGGTTTATTTGCCCGTAAGCAGTATCTAAATAATAACAGGCCGTCTATGGCCACAGTACCGCGGGGGCCCGTTTCACAAAGGAGGTTAAGTGAAAACTCTGAGTATGTTAACCCTGAAATGAGGGAAACTCAAGGTTTTCTGTTTCAGAATGGGAGGTTTGTCAAACCCGAGAAAGCAGGGTAAATCAAGCCTGTTTCTGAAAGAGAGCTAACTTTTACTCAAGTCAGTTACCGTAGTAACTTACTCTATGAACCTAACCTGGTCAGGAGCATGTTTTCTTCAGTAAACCTAGAGTTTATTTCGGCCTCCTCCTCCTTTTTAAACACTTCATTAATGCACGCTGGAAAAATGCTCTTTTTAAGTGTTTTTCTTCTTTTTTCCCCACAAGTACAAATATAAATAATAATAAATAAATAAATAAATAAAGATTGATTTTCTATATAAAAAATGATATAAGATAGGTCTTGTTTCCTGGGGGGGATCTAAATTAAGTGCATTTTACTTAAGTAAAATTATATGCCAGTGTGGTAATAAAAATAATCTTAATGCAAATGGAAAACAAGATTATTTGGAGTGTCCATTACTAGGTGCAAATCTACTGTAGCTCCAACCTCCATCGACACATAAGGTTAAAAATGACACATGTAAATAACAGCTTCAGTGGTGTAGGCAGTAATGTTTTGGGCATGGAAAACTAGCTCTACCTCCTTTAGTGGACTTTGCTCTCCTAGGAACTACCAAAATTCCAGCGTTTTGTGACCTTAGGGAGCGTGATGGATTGTAGCGTGGAAGAAGACTAGTTAGGTACGCAGAAGCTAAACCATTAAGAGCCTTATAGGTAAGTAATATTTTGAAACTGATACAGAACTTAATAGTTAGCCAGTGCAGACACTGTAAAATTGGGGTAATATGATCATATTTTCTTGACCTGGTAAGGACTCTAGCTGCTGCATTTTGGACTACCTGTAGCTTGTTTATTGAAGATGCAGGATAACCACCTAGAAGTGCATTACAATAGTCCAGTCTAGAGGTCATGAATGCATGAACTAGCTTTTTTGCATCAGAAACAGGTAACATGTTTTGTAGCTTGGCAATGTTTCTAAGATGGAAGAATGCTGTTTTGGGAAAAATTATATTATATAAGTTGGTGTCTAATATAACACCCAGATTTTTGACTATAGAGGAAGTAACAGTACATCCGTCTAGTTGCAAATTGTAATCTATCTAATCTGTGTGTACTGTTTTTTTTATGGTCCAATAAGTCTTATCTGAATTGAATAGGAGAAAATTATTTGTCATTCAATCTTTTAAATTTTTAACACACTCTGTTAGCTTAAATAATTTTGAAATTGTATCTGGTTTCGTTTAAATATATAGTTGAGTATCATTAGCATAACAGTGGAAACTAATCCTGCATTTTCTAATAATATTACCAAGGGGCAACATGTATATTGAAAATAGCAGAGGACCTAGGACAGATCCTTGTGACATTCCATATTTTACTGTAGATAAATAAGATGAATTCCCATTTTAATAAAGTTATATTGATCAGACAGGTAGGATCTAAACCATCTTAGAGCCTGCTCTTGAATACCTGTACAGTATAGTTTTGTAATCAATCTAAGAGTATGTTGATCTATGGTGTTGAATGCGGCACTAAGTTCAAGAAAACTTGCAATGGGATGCAGCCTTGGTCTGACGCAAGAAGCGAGTCATTTGTAATTTTTACCAGTGCAGTTTCTGTGCTATGGTGGGGCCTGAAACCTGACAGAAAATTTTCATACAGATCTTTGTTCTTTGTTTTTTGTTTTTTGCAGGAAGGTGCTCAATTGAGCAGACACAACTTTTTCTAAAATTTTAGACATAAATGCAAGATTTGAAATGGGTCTGTAATTTGCCAGTTCAGGATCTAGTTGTGGTTTTCTTAATAAGTGGCTTAATAACCACCAGCGTGAATGGTTTTGGGACTTGACCTAAAGATGATAAACAAGTTAATAATATTGAGAAGTGGTTCTTCTGCTACAGTTAACTCTTTCAGTAATTTATTGGGTACAGGATCTAATAAACATGTTGTTGGTTTAGATGCAGTGATAACTTAAGTTTATTTAGCTCTTCCTGTCCTATAGTTGTAAAGCACTGCAGTTTATCTTTGGGTGTGATGTATAAAGCTGAAATGTTAGACGCTGTAGAATCTACATTTGTTATTGTATTTCTGATGTTATCTATTTTATCAGTGAAGAATCAAGTCATTACTATTAAACTGTGAGGGAATATTTAGATCGGGTGGCGTCTGGTTATTTGTTAATTTAGCCACTGTGCTAAATAATAACCTTGGAAAGTTTGGGTTATTTTCTAGCAGTTTGTGGATATGCTCAGCAATGGCAGTTTTTAGAGCCTGTCTATAGCCGGACATAGCCTACTGCTTTTCCATGCAATTCTAAAAACGTCCAATTTAGTTTTTTTTTCCATTTGCGCTCAAAACTACAAGTTTCTTTCTTGAGAGTGTAGGTATTACTGTTATACCATGGGACACTTTAAGGTACGATATCTATATCAGTAAGATCTATTCCATACTCCGAAAGAGTTTATTACCTCTAGGTCAGTAAACGCAAGTCCTAAAGCATCATTTGTATTATCAACATGAAGGTTAAAATCTCTGACAATATAATATTATTGATTATTACATCCAAATTTGCATATCCTGAATCCATTGTAAGTCGCTTTGGATAAAAGTGTGTAATTTATATTGTGTAATTTAATTTAATTTAAAAAAAATTCACAAGTTGAATTAACTTCAAATAAAAATTGTCTTGATAATTTTTTAATATTGGGCAGTGGTTTTCAGTTTTGTATAATTCACTGCAAGTTATTTGAAAAGAGGAAATATTTATTATTCATTGTGAAGAACTGACAAAAGGACTATAATAAATATTCAGGTGAGTAAAAAGTGACAAATATACCTAATCTGAAAAGTCAAGGGTGATATAGGGAGAGCTTTTTATCATCACATTGATTTTTGAGACATATAGGAGATGAAGGAGAATGCTCAACTGGATTTACAGGATTAGTCATTTAAGAGGATAACTGGTCATCCCTGTTAACCCAAGGTGACAGTACCCAAGGATGAACAGTACTGTCTGATGCCTTATTTTAGGCTAGCGTTATCAGTCTATCAACTCTAATCAAGTCTACCCGCGCACATTCTCTCATTTCCTGCGATTTAAATACTCAAGTCTTTTTAGACTCTCGAACACTCGTGTTTGTTCCGCCAGAGAGAGCTCTTACACTGGATTCAACAGCCGCTGTTACAACAGGAAACGAGATGTGAGAGATTAAGTAGCCTAATGTTGGGAAACTCGAATCATTTTAACGAATCGGTTCGTTCGAATGATCCGGTCAAAAATTGATTCATTTGAATCATCAAAGCAATAGGGTTTATTTATATCCCCGCTCTGCGTTTTACAGCTCCCCTTTTTAAATTAGTTTTTTAAAGCAATGAAACTTATCAAGTGAAATATCATAATATTCTTTATCACTATATGTTTTTAATGGTTAAAATGATTGTGAAATTGTGTTAACCATGTGTTTTTTTTTAACTTGAATGTAAAACAAAACTAATGGTTAATGAATGAGAAACAATTAAGAGCCTATGCACTAATTTAGACCATTCCTTTTTATGCGGACATTATAAAATATAATGCAACTATTGTATGATATTATAAAATAAATACCTGGGGTAAATTTAACAGTAGCCCATTTATATATATATCTTATTTATATTTGTTTTCTAGTTTAAAACGGGCAAATTTCTAAAAATGTAATAGGCTACTTACGTTGGTTTCATACAGGTTTTTTTTTTAATACGTTATAAACAACTACTCTTCCACTCTTCATGAATTTATATTAACGCGTTTGTGACTAGAAACATTTACAAAGCAAATTAAAGTCCCCGAAACTCAAATGATTCAGACACGTTTCGAATCGGTTGGATTGAATCATTAAAAAGAACCAGTTTAAAAGAACGTCACGACTTGGGCATCTCTGATTAGATGAGGTGCGGCGTTTCAACTTCAAATAGGTGTCAAAACAGTGCCAGTCACCATCTCACACCTGCAAGAGGATTTGAAGTTACAGACTTATGCATTGTCATTTCGTTGAGACATTTACTTTCAGTCTGCGCTGAGGATATATAGGACGAGGTAACCGCAGATTTCACTTTTGCGCTCAGATTGTTCTTCCTATCGCTCTAGGTATGGCTTCAACAACCTGCACCAGGTTTACCGACGAATATCAGCTGTATGAAGAACTGGGAAAGTAAGTATTAGTTATGCACAAGTTTCTAATAACAACCTAAACGGTTTTTTTCTTGTCTGTTTTAAATGCAGTGAAAGTGACCTGTTAGTCCCTACCTGATTGTGTACGTACCTGCGTTCGCAAGTCTCTTTTCTGCGTCTTTCATGTGCTGTTATGACGCCGAGTTTCACCCTGGCAATTAAATACTGTACTTTTTTAAATAAGTCTTTCCCGTTTTTTGGCGGGAATAGGAAACAGCGTAATTCCCCTATTTAAAACGCCATGTTTACTTATTTTCAGAACGGAATTACCGGTATGTTGATGTTGAGAAGCACGATCTTACAGATACCGCCCATATAGCGGGGATATTCAAGACAAGGTTTTATGAACGTCTAAATGTTTATTTATTTGTATTTTTTAAAGAAACGTCAGAGGGTATCAGGGTAGTTTTTTTTTTCACAGTGAAGAACAAACAGGAAAATTCTGCATTATCAGAAATATGTACATACCCAAAAAAAGGATAAATTAAAATAAAATTAATATTCACAGTCTTAATATTTTATCAGAATTTAACCTAACCCTATATATATATATATATATATATATATATATATATATATATATATATATATATTTAACTTTCTTTTTGATTTCCAGAGGAGCCTTTTCTGTGGTGAGAAGATGTATGAAAATCTCTACTGGTCAGGAATATGCTGCCAAAATCATCAACACCAAAAAGCTGTCTGCCAGAGGTGAGCTCATTCTGCTGAGTAGGCCTAGTTCATATGCTGAAATTAACACAACTGGTTCAGTTGAGTATGATGTTGAACTCTTACTACATCTGTAGCTTTAACTAAATATATTATTGCATGTTGTAATGTTCAGCATAGTTCCATTTAGGGGTTTTATTGTAACCACAGTTACATGTACAAAACCACAGCTGTTGTTGGCCACACAGGATTAATTACATAGTTACTGCATCACTATTGCTACTTATGATATTTAGGGTTAAGTTGAACAAACCCCTAACCCTAAGTATTTAATGGGTCATGAACGGCATTTTACATTGTATAATGTGTCCTGAGGTGCACTTATGATGTAGCCCATCAAAGCCTTATCTGTCGAGCGAACAAATGCAGTGACCTCACGATTTCTGCACTCTCATGAATGCTTTCATCATAACCTTGCAGACATAACGTACATTTAAATAAGATACTCAATATGCAGTGTAGACATTTTGCAGTGTCATTGATTTTATCGCGAGTTTTGGCCAAAGTGCAGAACTCCCTGTCAGTGATAAACTTGCTGTGTGATTGACAGCTCCACTGTTTATAAAGGGATAGTTTTTGATCAGTATTTCATACATTAAATGCCACAGTGATGACATATTTTTGTAGGACAGCCTGGAAGTATTACTGATGTATATTTTGTTATAGAATAAATGAATATATATTTTGAGCTTGTATTAACTACAAAACTTATTTCAGAACTAAAAAACCCACTGACTTCATGAAAATGCTAGAAATGCTAACTTGTTTCCAGGTTTTAACCTACAACAAATGTAATCTCTGCATCACTTTTTTTACTTGAGTCTATATTTTTCTGTAGAAGTCTGTTTGCAAAGCCTGTGTCGAATTGGGTGGATCAAATAGTCCAATAGTGAAATGTACCCGAACAAACAAATAATGCTCTACTGAGTCAATCCTAATGAATCCAAAGGATCCTAATGTTATTTTTAGTTCAGTGATCCTGTTGTGCTTCCCGTGACTCCTTCACCTGCCCTTAACTAAAGGATCAGTGGCTGGGCCAAAGATGAAGAAGCATTTGTTGATCTGTGTCTATGCAGGCGGTCTTGTGCTGTTTATCTTTATTATGTAAAAAAAAACAAAAAAACACTGGAAGTAGAAAGTAAGTCATCACAAATTAGACATGTGACTTTTGAAATAACAATAAACATGGGCAAAAATCCCAAGGACAAAGAATCTCATAGAAACTTTGGAGTAAATCAGTAAATAATCACCTACTGTAGCACCACTCAGAAATCTCAGCAACTACACAGCAGTGTGCCCCAAACAAAACCACTCCAACCATAACTGCATAACATCACCCAAACCACCCATAACACTGTTCCATTGTGGCTGTGAGGTTTGCATGGGCAAGTAGATACCTTCAGAAGCTTGTGACATCACTTGCTACCCACTGTAGAGCAGGCCCATTTCTTATTTCTTTTGACCTCCATGGGTCAATCTGTCAATACCATAATAAGCCAGGGCTGTTATGGAAGCCTTGCGTTTTATGTCCCGCTGAGCTTTCAGAGGCAGCTGTTTGCTGAATGCAAGCGTGGGATGGCTCTGGTGTCCCAGTATTGACTCATACTGAGTCTTTAATAGACTGTCAGGTGAATGGAAAAAGCAGTCCTTTGTGTATAAGTGAGACCCCTCACTTGGTTACTGTGAGGGGCACTAAGAAGTGTACAGAGAATATAACAGTAGAAGCTGAAGGTCGACATGTATGAGAAAATGTTGGAGTGGTGTAGTTGGATGTAAAATTTTCTTAAAAAAAAAAAAAACATTAAAATGAACAATTACAATAAAAAATAATAATAAAATAATAATGATAATAATAATTTTATATATATATATATATTTTTTTTTTTTTTTTTTTTTTTTTTTTTTTTTTTACCTGAATGTTATAACTCGACTTTCAGGTATGTGAAATGTAAATGCAAAGACAACTAGACTCTTTCAGTTTTGGGTCAATTAAAAGGTTTCTAAAGTCACCTCTTTTAAAGAGGACTCAAGTGTAAAAATCTCTCAAAGTGTTACACTTTGGCCAGAACATAACTTTAACTGGACACCATTTGCTAATTTGTGTTATTATTATTTTTCTTTTGTAATGCTCTGTTGAACTATTTCATTTATTTATTTTTTACAAGAAAATTTTTTATGCTTTTCTGACATTGAAGCCATTACATCACAGGAACCCCAGGGAAAACCTTTTAATAGGAAACAAGTTTTCCATGGAATCCTGTCATATATACTGAACAAAATTATAAATGCAGCACTTTTGTTTTTGCCCCCATTTTTCATGTGCTGAACTCAAAGAACTAAGACTTTTTCTATGTACACAAAAGGCCCATTTCTCTCAAATATTGTTCACAAATCTGTCTAAATCTGTGTTAGCGAGCACTTCTCCTTTGCCGAGATAATCCGCCTACTTCACAGGTGTGTCATATCAAGATGCTGATTAGACAGCATGATTATTGCACAGGTGTGCCTTAGGCTGGCCTCAATAAAAGATTAACGCATTAACAGAACACTGCAAAAAGACTAAAGATATTGATAACAAATTATCAGTTTGCCGTATCAATTATAAACAAATTGTGAACAATATATTGTTAATCTCCACACAGCTGACAGCTTTACCTGCTGTAGTTTGTTCTAGTTGCGGACAAAATAGACACTGCTTTTCTGCACACACTTCTCACATCTCCACTCTCTAATCAACTGGAATACTAATTCAAAAACATCACTATAGAACTAGTAACGAAAGAACACTGAGTTGCTTTATTGAAGCTCTTATGTGTAAAAGTTTTAGCCTATGTAAAATACTACAAAGCTATATGCAAGAAGCTGTATGCTAAAAGCATTGAAAAGAGTAAATTATCATGAGAGGAAAAATTGACTGAGTGAGTGTGATTACCTGCATCTATAAAACATTTATTCTTCAGGTCAATCTCATATTCAAAATAACAAACTGTTTGAATGTCCTCCGAGGAAAACAATGTCTTTGTCGTAGTATCTATTTAAGTGGTTAAGATGGTTTTTGAGGTAAATGCTGGTCATTGCATTTGTTGGTTGTGTCTTACAATGTATTGTTAAAAAATGTCCTTGTTTACAACTTTGTTTCAGTCCCTTTCAATATAAAAGTCTTTACTATTGACTTATCTTTTCACCTTCTAATAGTGTGTGTGTGTGTGTGTATATACATATATTAGGGGTTTGAACCTACACTGGTCTCATGGTTTGGTTACGATTATCATGTCATTGATTCAGTTCAATTCGATATCACGATGCATTACAATGCATTTATGATGCACTGCATCCTCAATCTTTTCCCGAAACAATCAGAGGAAAGGCTCAGTGCTTCACGAGGCTTCGTTTGCCAATACCTACCCCCTGAATATTTCATTGTGCATGACATGATTTACACGCAGCGTTTGTATTCTCCAGGTCATGCTCAGATTGTTCATGAAAGCAGCAATGTTACCAGATGTCGGCTTTTAAGGTAGTTGGAGCATTTTTAATTACTCGTGCTCACGTCTCGCCTCCCTCCACCATTAGGCACATTCAATTTGAAGTGCAACTGCGCAGGATTGTATGAATTCAACCACGAAAGCATAGGATCCGTCTGCTCTCTTATTACTCGCGGTACTTGATCTCATACACTAATCATTCTGCTCAGTTGCTCTTCAAGCCAAATGTGCCTAATGTATGCTACCGCAACAGCACGTATGTGAGACAAATGACATCAGAAAAGCATCAGTATGTTATAATCGGCTATGATCTATTACTGAACTGATACTGAATTGTCCTCGTTTGCATCGCAATGCATCAAAGAAACGATTAATTTCGGCATCCCGAATATATATATATATATATAAATAAACACACACATATATATATATATATATATATATATATATATATATATATATATATATATACATATATATATATATATATATATATTTTGTGCTAAATCAACAGTATTTGTTTAATTATAGTGAGTTTGCTTCACCACCATGATGCGCACTGAGAAATCCTGAAAGCGGAGTGATACAAACATTGAAATGGCATAACTAGTATAATATCGCAGGTTAAAACCTCACATTGTGTGCGTACATATATATCTTTTCCAATCAGTATGTTTTATACATATATATATATATATATATATATATATATATATATATATATATATATATATATATATAGGGAATGATATGTGAGTATGTGTGTCTGTGCAAAGTTTAAATGTGTGTTAGAGATAGAGACAGTGAGGGAGATGGAGATGGATAGCAAGAGAAGCCCATTTAATTTTCATCATCCACTGAAGGTCACCTCCGGGATTCCCTCTTCTTGACTCTGGGTTTGCACTCTGAATGTTAAAGGATCTCTAGTTGGAGAACTCTCCCTCTTTTTTCTCTCTCTTGCACAGGAAGTAGGCCATAAAGACTGATGCAGTATTGTGTTAAAATAAATAGCATTAAGCTCCTTTGATTTCAGTAATCCTGCTTGGGCTTTGACAGTCTAAATGCACGTGTCTCTACCCAAGTGAATATGCATTGTTGCGGTATCATGTGTGCTTGTTTTGTCTTAACACTCAGTGGTAATTAAAAAATAAAATCAATTCCTAGTTCTTTAATTCGGTTCCATTTCATCAAGTGAAAACCACTGGACTGACAGCAAATAGTAAAATAAAATTCCAAATGTATAATTCAGGTATTTTAGTTGTTAGATCAATTATTAATGCTGTACTAGCGTAGTAATTTCTAGAGTAATTTATACCCCTTTTTTTCCTGCCATGAATAACATGTTCAGAACATTTGTATAAGTGAAAGGTGCTCCCTAGTCTGGAGTATTTTGACAAGGTCGTAGTTTCATTAAATGGGATCTTTAAGAATTGATGTTGGGAAAGCAGTGGAGACTAGAGAGAAGCCATGCATAGAAAAATCCAAGAATGACAGCAAGGATCAAATGCTGAAGTGGTCATCAGTAAACTGATTTGGAGATTGGCCAAGATAATTCAGGATTCTATTATTATTATATTTGTTTTTTATTTGTTTTTGACAGATATAGCGATTTTTAATTTAGCAAAGTTAAGCTTCATCTTAAAATTGTCAATAGTGTGCAGCACAGTATGGGTATCCTTGATTGTGCCATCTCAAAGAAGCACAAAGTCACTTTTACGGACTTTTTACAGACTTTTAAATTAAATGTTCCCTCCTGGTGGAATGACCTCCCCAACTCAATCCGAGCAGCTGAGTCCTTAGCCATCTTCAAGAATCGGCTTAAAACACATCTCTTCCATCATTATTTGACTCTCCAACTTTAGCACTCACTATTCTAATTCTATTCTTTAAAAAAAATAAAAATAAAATCTAACTACCTTTCTAATCTTTTTGTATTCTATTTATATATATATATATATATATATATATATATATATATATATATATATATATGCACTTCTATATCATTGCTCTTTTTGTTGTTTTTGATTGCTTCCACTGTCCTCATTTGTAAGTCGCTTTGGATAAATGGGTCTGCTAAATGAATAAATGTAAGTTAAATAAATGTAATATTCTAATGGTATTGCTACTTTTACAGAATTTACTGAATTTCACAGGAAAGTTACATGCATTTTGTGTAAATAAAGAACTATATTACTTTAATCAATTATTTGGGATCTAAAGAACAAGTGGAAAATGTGCTGAATGTTTAATTTCATCCAAGTGAAATTAGAAAAGCAGTTAGACTGAATTTACACGTCCATATTGCCAGATGCGCTCGTGGAGACTTGTGGTGCGGAGCCAGGCTTAAGAGACAGGCTGCGTGTGTGCGGAGGAGCGAGTATGACAAGCATTCAGAGACACAAGTTGAGTGTGTGGTCTTCTGAATTGGGAAAAGTCAAAGTGAAAGTGACATGACATACAACCAAGTATCCAAATTGCGCACACACACAGCAGTTAACACACCACACACACCCGAAGCAGTGGGCAGCCATTTATGCTGCGGTGCCCAGGGAGCAGTTGGGGGTTCGGTCCCTTGCTCAAGGGCACCTCAGTCATGGTATTGAGGGTGGAGAGAGCGCTGTACATTCTCTCCCCCACCTAAAATTCTTGCCTGCCCGAGACTCAAACTTGCAATCTGTTGGAGGAGGTAAAATGTCCAAGATAACGTTTATGTACTAATAAAAACATCTTAGAATATATATTTTATTTTCCAGTACTGAAAGCGGAACCTATAATGTAGCTCTTGATATGTGTTGTGACACAGCTCTGGCAAATTAATGTTACCTTTTTTGTTTGGTGTCTGTCATTTCAAACAAAGCTGAAGTAATCGCATATTATATAAGTTTTTCTTTGGTATTCATTTGCCTAACTATCGATCTGACCCAGTAGCTCTGGGTATTGACACATATTTCACAAATAAGTAGATTCTGATGCACATGGTCTTGACTGGATTCTGATTTCAGTTTGTTTCTATTCAACCCTTTACAATGAGAGTAAGTTTTCAAACAACTAGATAATGTCTAACATTAGCCATTGGCTAATAAATTCTTAGGCTTTCCTTGCCAGTGTATGATTTGAAAGCTAAGTTTAAGTTTAGCACAGATATATTTTTAGTTGCCAAACACTGATCGCTTCAGAGTTTCACTCTCCGTCAAGCAATCTGTGCTATTTTTCTATTCATCTCAATGGATGCGCAGTGTACCTACCTGTATTTGATGTACCGTAAACTCTAGTGTGAAAGTGCATGACTCACCAGTGCTTTGCTGAGAGCGAGAGAGTTTTGCATGCAAAATTGACATTCTACATTTAAACAATATTCTTTGTTGTATTTTTATGTCAAAATATCACCGTTCATTTTAGAATTCTTCAGCTTTTAAGAACAACCATAAGATATTGCTGGTTTCACCAGAATTCAGATATTTAAAAAGCCTTGCCATTTTACAAACATAAGCTTTATATATATATATATATATATATATATATATATATATATATTTAAATATACAATTAGAGAGACATCACTAGACAGGTTAAGAAAAAAAAGAAAACCAAAAACAAACCCTTTCCAGTGCAATGCAATTACTGAGAAAAATGCTGCTCTCCATAGTTTTTTTTTGCTAACTATAAAATTATGGGTATTGAATGGCTTTCCTGAGGTAAATGTATCATTACTTAAAATATTGTTTGCAAGCTGTTTTGACAGACATATTTGGGTTGACTATAACAATTAATCTGTCTTAAATTTAATGACCAATATAGATTTGACCTGTACTTTACCTGATATATCCAAGCAAATCTATATCAGATCTAATCAAGAGCTTGCCAATCAGAATCACATCAATTTGTGATGTTTTTGTTTATTCAGAGTCCTTGTTAGATGTAGAATATTGATTGTACACTGCTGTTATGGCCAAAAGGTTACAGGGCTCCAAACAAAAAAATCGAGTAAGGAGCCATTGGCTCCTATAAGAAAAAAACTTAGGTGCCAAATGATTTTTTTAGGTGCCACAGAATAAACATGTTTTATGCGTTTTATTTAAATTATTTATTTTACATTTTAACTTTTTAATCATACTGACTTGTTTGTCTCATCTTTTCTTGACTTTATCAGCATTTTAATCCATCTTGTAGATGACCTGGGAATGAAGGTTCACTTAAAGTGGGAGCTAAATGTCTTTTCCAACTTTAAATATACAGTCATGCGTTGTTTATTACACAAAATCTGTACCAATATCATGGACCATAAGCATCACTTGGCCCCTGAGTATAGTTTGGGGTCCTATGAGAGTTTTGTCATACTCTCTTAAAAATAAAGGTGCTTCATGATACCATAAAAGAACGTTTTTTTCCTGTCTAAATGGTTTCATAAAGAACTTTTAACATTTGAAGACAATAACAGATTATGAAAAGGTCAGAAAGAGATTGTTCTTCAAAGAGCCTTTGACTGAATGGTTCTTTGTGGAACCAAAATTGTTCTGTGAAGAACCTTTTAAGCTCCTTTATTTTTAAGAGTGCATGTCTTTCACACTTTCAGTCTGTTTTTCTTAATTAGTAAAATTAAATTTTATAGTAGGAGTTGAATCATGTAGACAACAGGTTAAGTAAAAATATTAAAATTCAATAGCTCATAAATAGCAAAATGCTCCTCTTTATAGTTATTTTTCTAGCTGACTGATGAGCTTATGGACACCGAAAGGTTACTGAGGTTAATATTACGTTGCAATGTTTACAAGCTTTACACGTTTTCCGCAGTTTGAAAGTGTTGTACTGTAGAATCTCTTATAAAATAGCCTACCTTTTGATGTTAATTCATGTTCATTATGTACTCTAGTAGTAAAGAGCATGGTATGATAGGTTCACGTGCTGCTTGAACTGAGGCACTACTCGCGATCGTGCCTGCCGCACTTGAAGGAACAGCTGATCATAGCTGTATATGGATAGCCATTTTTAAATAAATTTAGTAACAGAGCTACTGCAAGCGATTTTTAGTGCTGCAAATCCATTTATCCTTTGCTGAAATTTACGCGTCTTCATGGAGAGAGCAGGTCATGGTTGCTTAGCAATGGCAGACGCCTCAGGAGCGCAAGAGCCCGAAGGCTTTTGGGAAAAAATCAGAAAGCGGCGCGCCTAGCGTTTTCCACGCGTTTTTAGGCGCGATATGTGAACGGCCCCTTTAAAGAGCACCAAAACTGTATTTATTGTTTGAATTTTGTTATGAATTTGGAATAATTTTAAAGCTGATACTTTGTAAATTAAAAAGTAACAAAGCACAAAGCTTTTTGCGATTACTGGACGGCAAGTGCACTTCAAATAATGAAGTTCATGCAACAGAACACAGCATGGACTGAGATCTTAAGAAGAAGCCTTATGATCAGGGCCGGCCCTGACCGATTTGCTGCCCTAGGCAAGATTTTACCTGGCGCCCCAAGCATCACAGCCCATTTCACCCTGTCATTGTGTTCATGATTTAGCATATATATATATATATATATATATATATATATATATATATACACACACATTACAGCAGAACTGTTTCCAACACTCATAATAAATCATCATATTAGAATGATTTCTAAAGGATCATGTGATAGCCCGGATGTCACATGTGACACTGAAGAATGGAGTAATAATGCTGAAAATTCAGCTTTGCATCACAGAAATAAATGATAATTTAAAGTATAATAAATTGAAAACAAATTATTTTAAATTGTAATAATATATCACAATATTACATTTTTTCTGTATTTTTGATCAAATAAATGCAGGCTTGATGAGCAGAAGAAACTTCTTTCAAAAACATTAAAAATAGTAATGTTTCCAAACTTTTGGCCTGTACTGTATCCCCCCAAAACTGTAGAGTAAAACATTAATAAAAAAGTGATAATAAAAAATGCGTCTTAAAACTGACATGATTGTACAAAATCACAGTCTGGGGACTCAGAACTCAGAACAACTGCTAACATTAAGTTTAAGGTAAAAATAACTGCCATGAAATTATAGTATCTTACTCCTATGCAATAAATTGTTCTTTCACTACATCTCTTTACCTCTGTCTTTATCCTCTTCTCTTCTTTTTGGCACTGTAGCTATCTATCGCAGACTATGCTCATTTATAATGTGTCATGTAAATTCGGCCTTCCGTCACAATCAGGAAACTTTCACCGTGTCTAGAACTGGCGCGAGCTGCCAGGACCGTTTATACGAGCTGTGTGTTAACAAAAGCAGTGCTGTCTACATTGGATGCGGCGTCGGGCACGCTACACAACAAATTACCAATCGCGCGCGCTCTCTGTTTCTGACGCACTTCAAGCACTCGATGGGCGGGGGAAGATTGAAGAGCCGGACTTTTTTTTTTTTTTTGCTTTATTTGGTAGTATTTCGAATAAATGGTTTTTAAATAGTAGCCTATTATAAAAAAAATATGTAAAAAAAAAAATAAAAATTCACTCGTTCAGTCATTCTTCTGGCGCCCCTATGGATGAGTGGCGCCCTTAGCATTTGCCTATACCGCCTATGCTGCGGGCCGGCCCTGCTTATGATTATAAACGAGAACTGTTAACGATATTGGCAATATCCACACAGATGACAGCTTTACCTGTTGTAGTTTGTTCAAGTTATGAACGAAATAGACGGTGTTTTTCTGCACTTTCTCTTCAAGTCTCCATCATTTCTCTCTCGCGCACGTTTATCAGGTGTGTGTCAGCGCTGCTGCGCGGCGGATGAGGACTGTTTAAAACTCTTTTTCCCACTAAAACTTTGATGCGCATTCTCTCAATGCGCGAACATAACAAAAGATTTGAATGCAAAACAATCAGGAAAAAAGGCATTACATGCAATTTTTTAAGAGATAACATGTAAATACATAGGCCTAGTTGCCAGTGGCGACCTCAGCAAAAACTTCACTCGCATTTTAATATTTAGGGTCGCAAATGCGACCGATTTAGTCGCAGTTTGGAGCCCTGGGTTATGTGATACCGATGCCAGCAGCCAGATTTAAACATTTGTGGCAAACAGTAGATAATGTCAGGCTTAAAATACATATTATGCATCACATTGTAAATAACTATGTAAATGCTAGGAGAAGGACGCTGAAATTTGAAACCTTTTGTGTACTTGTGCAAGAGGTTCCCTAAGTCAAGGAACTGGTAGTGTTGTAAAGCCAGACATTTGATAATAAACATTATTTGCTAATTTTGGAAATTAACCACCCACTTAGACCAGAAGAGGCTGTCTGACTAGCATTTTTAAATAATGGTTCACTTTCTTGTGATGTTAGGAGGAGTTTAAAGGCAGACATAAAACCAGATAACTCTGAAAACATGATGGAATATGCAGGGGGAATATGCTCAAATATTTCCATTTTACTTGCTATGTCTGAACTGAAACTTTCATTTTACTTTCACTTTCGAGATTCGCAATCCAACGGACGTTATACTACAGAGTAGGGATGTCAACGATTAATCGATTATCACTTAATTGTCGATAAGAGATGCAATCGATTAAAGCTACTGATGGTCGATTAACTGATTTAATGTTGGACTGTGTGTGGCTCCTGCGCAGAACACGTACGAGCGGCTGTGAGTGACGGTGACAGTTTATAAACGCATCATCATTCATTCACAATGTACAAATTAAGCTTTTAATGTGATTTAAACTTTAAAAGTACATTAAAATAGAAACTACACAAAGTTCTTCAACATGGAAAGCAATAGAAATGTAGTAACTAAGCCATTTCCACAGATATTACAGATATATTTTATATTGTGCACTTGGTTATAGGACAGAAAGGCTATTCATTCCTATGATTTAATAATTTTCGGCAACTGTCCATGTTTCTTTAATATGGTTCCTTAAATAACATTTCCACAGTAAGAGATGCGAAAACTGTGATTATGTGATAATAAACAAGCAAAATTTGAGGGTTAGATTGTGATGATTTAGGAAAAGAAACAGTGCATAAATATTATTGAATTTGTGGAAATTCGTGCCAAACGTCAAACCAGAACAAGGCCGAATAAATGTAGGCTATATGGTCTCAAACGGCATCCAAAAGATTGGTCGCAATGTAACATTTTCCAGCTAACCTATTATTCCTATAATAAACAAAGCTTTTATACTACACTTGTCATAATCAGAGCTTATAATTTGTAAATAAATCATCACTGGATTCAAACCAACAATTAAAAGACGCTGTGACTGACACTGATGTTTTCCAAGAGTATTCAATGATGTCACTAAACGGTGATGCTACAACAACAATCATTCAAGTTTCTGCATGGACCTAACTGGGCACATGTTTTCAGACAGTGAAAATGGGATGCTTTAAGGAAAATGTATAGCCTATATAAATAATATGCCTAAAATATAAATAACAATTTGTTTTCATGAAATTAATTTGTTAATCAAACAACAAGAGAAAGACAGAAAATCAGGCACTGCTCTTGACAAAAAATAAAATAAAAAATTTAGTATCCCTGAAGATTAATCTATATTTATAGAAATAAATATGTCTGCATGAAAGAATAAAGAAAATGGTAAGCAAGTTGCTACAAAAAATGCATAATTAGCATATATTTCATTAAAAAGAAGACTATATTCAGGTTCTTTATTTGAAGCAGTTTAACATTAAGGCAGTTAAATCGATGTCTATCATGATAAAACCTCAATATCAAATCTATATGAGTTTAGACATTTTAGATAAATGTTTAATAAATACACTGTAACTAAACCCATGAGGTTTTAGCCGACTAAAATTACTGTAGATTTAGTCAACTAAAATCTTATGATATTCAGTCTAGACTAAAACTAAAAACAATTTAGATGACTAAAATATGACTCAAACTAAATGGCATTTTAGTTTAAAGACTATGACTAAAAATCAAAATTTGCTGTCCAAATGAACACTGCTCCGTAGAACTTGTTATTTGTTTTCCGTGCCTTTCTGCATAAAGATTCACGCTTTGGTAGACATCGCCCAACCCTATTTGGTGTCTTTTAGATTACTTTTCAAACATATATAGGCATCATAGTGATCCAGCAGCAAGAATATAAATGAATGTGTACTTGAAGATACTTCAGTTTAGAGAGGGGAACAGGCTGTGCCTGGTTCCTCTAAATTTGGCCCTTTATTTTGGACATAAATACCAATGTATTAGACAGATGGATAGCACAGGTGGTGTCTATTAGATTGATATTAACTGAATATTCACATGAATACATACAATAGCAAACAACTAGAGAAGTGCAGAAAAGTACCATTAGAATGGTAACACTGTATAACATTCTATAACATTGCTCATGAACAGTTTGTAGCTAGCTAGCTAATTTGATAGTTAAGCGATGTAACAAAAAGTATAAAATTGAATAAATTAAATCCTGTATGGTAACCATGTAAAATCACTTTAAGATTATTCAATTTTGTTACTTCAAAATAACTTAAAGGTGCACTAAGTGAATTTTGCCAAATAATGTTGATATTTGAAAGCAGTAAAACAAACACCCCCAGCTGCATTCTATTCCAGGCTTTCCTGATCCTTGAGTTCTCTCCAGCGTTGGAAAGCTGCTCCAGTATTTATGTGGGTCCTTACCTCTTGCCTGATCGTAACTATTTTTATTAATGTTTTTTCCTCAGAAATGTTCCTATGTTTATCTGCCTTTTCTCACTATCTGTAGCTAATCTGTAAATATCCATCCTGTTCACTCAATGAGTGCTGTCTTCTCCCTATCATTACTAGACACGCCCCTAACTGCTGATTGGAAGCGAGTGTGGGACTCGGTCTGACACTGTAGTCAGTGCGTTTTTTAAATATTGCTTAGTGCACCTGATGATGTGGAAGCAACATAAGAAAATATTATCATAATGCCATAATGCTACTGGAATTTATTTGCAGGTGTGTGATAAATGCACTTTAAAGACACAAACGTATATCCACTTTTACTTAATTTTATTTAAACAGATCTCAAAAATGGTCAGACAAACTTAGCATCATGAACTCATACAAACACATAAAAACATACCAAGTCTTACATAACAGTGATTAGCTCACCAGAGAGAAAACTACAACTTACACATGCTTAGGGCACACATAAATACAAAAACAGAAAAACCATGCAACTTCTCTGTGTTTGGGCAACTGTCCTTTCTCCAGTGAATTCACCACTGACATGCTGCAGATACATCAAACAAGTGTTGCACAAATGTTTGCATTGGTTAGATTTAACCAGAGGCTTTCCAGCAGCATAGTGTGTATAAATGAGCTGATTTAAAGGTATCCCATGAGAGAAAATCCTATGTTTACCCGGTTTAAAATAAAATCAGGATGCTTTTCTGCCATTTTCTTAAATACTTTTTTTCTACTCATTCTTCCCACACCGTTTCAACTTTCCTCTTTCAGCGTTAGCCATAGGTTAGCTTCTTTTTGTGCCTTGAACATGTCTGTTTATATCCGAGAAGTTGACTTCCTCAGGAGCCTTGCAAATATATTAGAGCAAATGTCAGTGTTATGTAACCCAAGACTCTCCATTCACAAATGTGTCATATGTTTTGTAGAGGATGCTGTTTTTTTTTTTTTTTTTCATATCATAAGATCTGATTTAGCTAGAAATCTCTTAGGTTTCTTAAAATCATTGTTACATTTTTCCAGAGAATTACCGTTTGGACATGTGTGAACAAGACCTTTGGAAAAATACTTGGTAAATCATTTGGCAGTTTTTCTGGGATTACTGGTACTGCTAGATTACTCGTACTAGCACGCATGAGGTCTGGACGTGCTGAAGTAAGAGGCCTGGGCCAACTATAAAGATAATGTGATAACTCTGTGCTGTTTACATTAAGAACTTGATTGCACACAACACATTTGTGTTTAATATGTGCTGCTCTTTAATATTTTTTTTGATGTAAACATCCCAGACAAACAACTTTTACTGTTTACCATGTCTCGCTGCTTTTTCAGCATCTTGTGCATGGGCTTTTTGCATTAGCACATTCTGCGTGATTTGTCCCTGAAGGCTATCACTCAGAAGTCTGAGAAAAAAAGAAAAGAAAAAAAAGAAAGAAAAAAAAATCAGACAAATAGTGAAAAGTCTTTTTTGATGACTAACATCACAGAGTTTACTGGTCCTGATGTGTGAGTGGCATGTTAACTGTAAAATGATGGAAAGCCATTGCTTATAGAAACAGCAGTGCCTACTGTGTTTGTACTGTTAAAATAGAGATTGTTGATGTGTGTTATGCCACATTATTTTTAATTATTAGATTATTTTATATATTTATGAACAAGATGTTTGTATCAACATTTATAAATATCAGTTATCTACTAAATTTATTGTATTTTAATTAATTAAATCAAATATCAAATTTTGATGCGTCAATAAAATGCAGGCTGAAAACAGTAGCAGTTTATGTTCATAGTAATACTGCCATTTGACGTGTTCATCTCAAATCAGAAAGCAAAAATCATTCTTTTGTAAACAGTACAAAAATATAAAAAAGGTATAGGTATATATATAAAAAAGAGAAACTTGAGAAAATGCATTATCACTGTGTTTTGACTAATTATGACATTTTGCAGTAAGATATTTCTGTATGACAAATAAACTAGATTCTGTTTTCTCAGGCAAGCAATTTCCTGCAAAGCTGGAATATGTAATTTATGGGAAAATTTAATGATTAAGTGTAAAATAACACAATAGTGCTCAATACACAAGTTAAATACAGATTAATCATCGTTAAAGGTGTAGTGTTATTTGATTGGCAGACAGAAGCAGGTATTTATTGGCTGCTGTCTCTTTAAAACCAAATGCACAGACCTAATAACTGACACACATCGGGTTTCTTTCTCAGCTGTTTACATTTACTTTAGACATAACCAACGTGTTTACTAGAATACTTGCCAAAACAGGTATTTTAACATAACTTTGTGTGTATGTGAAAGAGGAATCAATTCAGCATCCACACGGTGTCTCTCTCTCTGCTTGTGTCCCCCTAAACGAGGGACGCTGGTCATTTAAGGACACTGGTCAAACATTATAGCATAAGGCCGACTCAGCTGTAGTCCTATCTGAGAACCTGTTCATTAACAATGGTTGTGTGTCCACCCTCAAATGTACTTTTTTTGTTAAGCATGTTTTTGTCTCTTGAAACCAGAACGCTTAGAAAAGAATAGAAAAAAAGTAGGTGAGATTGGCTTTATAAAAGAACAAAGGCACTCTGACAGGTTTCATGTTGGGATATTAGATTGGTGCAAGATGTCAGTATATTTTTGAGACTCACATTACAGTATCACAATGAAAAGGAGTTTGAATTCAGATCAGGTTTCTTCCAACTGCCACTAATCATTCTTAGCGAAACTGAGTAGAGGGCTATAACTATAACATAACCACAGATAAATCAGCTAAAATATCTGTATTATTGCATTTCTTATTCAAAAGCTACTTTACCACACACCACTGTCTCATCTGTGCTACATACAGATTAATAACCATGTGAACCATGGACATTTTACCCATCACAGAACTGTCCAAACACAGGCTCTACACCTATTATGTCTATCATGTGCATTTAGGTGGATAGCTAGTACATGATGTGCTGTGGAATGGATCTCTGAAGAGTTACAGACATGGTTCCTGTAGTAATTACACCTGTCTGAATGTCTCCTCATTTTAAGAGAGATAGGAGAGCTCAAGAAGACAAGATAATGAGGTGCACTGTTTAAAGACCAGAATAATGAGGCCACTTTTCAAGCTGTTCTTTTACTGTCATACTGGCAGAATAGCATGCATATAACCATAGTAGTTCATGTTAGGGCTGCATGATAAATCACATGCAATTGTCATGCACATCTCGTCAGTAAAGCTGGTTCTGTGATTAGTAGTAAATCACCATCACATGCTTTCAGATGGAGTGGCATTTACTACACAGAGCCATACTGCCCTACAAAAGGCCATCTGAAGGGCATGTGACTGCAATGATGGATAAGAAAGTGAGCCATGAGATGTTCAGTTCGAAGCCCTTAAAACACTCAATTTAGATTTTCTTTTTATTTCATTTATATTAAGATGTTTTAAGTTTAAATTTCAGCTCAGTGAAGCACTTTAAGCACCAACACTTTTTCAATAAGTTACCTTTCTTGTAGAATTTTGCTTCAAATAAAGAACTTTATGTTGGACCAGATTTCTTAGTTAATCATTTAGGCTACAAGTCAATATTGCCAATATGGACAGATTTAAAAAAAAGTTAACTTGTAAAACTGCAGTGTTAAATGCGATGCGGTCGAAATTTTGGGTGCACCTAACTTTTGTGCTGGTGCACCTAAGAAAAAAAGTAAAGCGCACCAGTGCAACCGTGCAAAAAGTTAGTTAATAGCCCTGCACAATATAATTAGTTTTAGTTAAGCTGAGATATAGTACTATAAATTCTTTATTTATTTGCAACAAAACTATGATGAGTTTTGGCAGCCCAAAACTGAATGTTATATTGTGGGCTTTGTATTTTGATTAATAAAATAAAAATAAGAAAAATTCTAATACAAAAATGAAATGTAAAAAACCTGCTTCTAAATAAATAAAGCAGTTCTTTTTATTTCATTAAAAATGGGCCAAAAGAGATCTCCAAACTTGTAAACTACCAGAAAAAAAATTAAATTAAAAAAATAAAAAACATTAATATTTTTGCTTAAAATTTGTTTTTAATCCCTGCATGATTTTAGTAATAGGCCTACATAATAAATATCAAATAAATTATAGCTTAACTACAACTTTAAATACAAAACTTCAGAAAATAGGCATATCTTATTCATTACATTATTATATGACATAAACATGCATTTATCTTTAATACAGTCAGCGCCAGAATGTCCAACTTCATGATGAACTTAAAATTGGGTGATATTGTTTTTCCTTAATAGTTCTCTTCAAAAATTCATTTCAAACACCAATTTAATAAGAACAGACTATTAGCAACACCAATAAATAAATAAATAAAATAATAATAATAATAATAAATTAACAGCAAAGCTAATGTTTTCTGCTAGTTTAATCACAAACTAAGAAAAGTATAACCAAACTTTGTGGCAATAATGAAGACCAAACTGAACATGGTGTGTGTTTATGGTGCATGTCTGCATATGACAAGAACAAAGAGTCTCTCTCTCTCTTGCTTCACACATGCACGATAATATCGTGTATCGTCGATTTCACGGGCTGACGATATGATGATTTGAAAAATGACCATATCGCCCAACACTAATACATTGTCACTGTACTCCCTCGTGTTGTGGAAGCTGTGCTCAGTAAAATGCACAGCACACGATAGTAAATTGGGGTTATAATGCTCACGAACAAAGTTTAAAATATATTATATATTTTATATAATATATTTTCCTGATATCATCTGCTTTTGGAAGCCCGAAAAAAGACATTTGGGCACACGGGTGAAGAAAAACTTCTTAAGTGTTTCTTAAGGCAGCAGCACACTGGACGAGAAGTGCAGCACAGAATTGCATTGCACCACGTCGTAGTTCTTGAAAAGGGATTTTTTTAAAATTAAATATCTCCCTTTGGAGTGGACTTTGACACACACTGACTAAATTTAAAAAAGTGAAAAGGCATAATAGGACCCCTTTAAAAAGTATTTTTATTCATTTCTTTAGAAAATGAATTATTTTTTTTGCTAAAAAACACTTTATCACTCATAAAACAATGACCTAGAAACACTAACACCAGGTAGCATTATATAATAAGTAAAGAACGACACTTTTCTACTGTTTAGAGTTCACTGCAGTATGTTACATTATTGTTTACAGTACAGTTAAAAGATATGTCTAAGTTTCCCCCATTTATATAGATGTTGCTGAATTAAAAACCCATAGTATTTAAAAAAAAAATGTTTTTTGGTAGTTTTAAATTGACAGTATTTTTCATTATTTGTATTATTTCATTTAATTCACGTATATTAGTTCTGTTTCCTTTGTCATAGTTTTTCCTCCACTTGATTGTTTCCTTTCCTTCCTTGTTTCAGTTCATAACTTTTTGGATTTTAATCTCTTGTTTTGTGCTCCATTCTGGACAGCCCATGACAATTAAATGTAGAAATGTGGTAAAATATTGTCTCACTCAGTTTTGTATGATGTTAAGTGACCTAAGTATTGAGAATGGTTCCTTGTAAGTAAAAAAAATACAAAATAAATAAATGAATATATAGATTTGTTTGAAAATAATTAAAATTAAAAGATGATTTATTTTCTCATTGATCCATATACAAATATTTTCAGTTGCACTGTCTTTATTTATATTGTAGATAAAATTTCAGAATTATATTTTTGAGAGATATGTTATCTGCCCATTGTTTTTGGAAGCCTATCTCTTATCTTAAAATAAAGACTCAGGTCTATATGCAGGGACTACATATTTTTTATATATATTTTTTGTTTATGTTAATGGAAATCTGAACTTTGAATACCTCTATTGTTTGATACTGTGAGCAATGCATGAGTACCTACAAAACAAAAGTACCTTTAAAAAACTCATAAATGAATTATTCTGTTATTTTACTAAAGCAACCTTGAAAGTTCTGTTGGTGAGCTGTTGACATTTGAGCCCCATCAATTACATGTTTCATGTAGATTCTTAGTGATTTCCCGAGGCAAGTGAAACTTAATTATTTTTGCATGCTTGATAAAATGGGTGAAAAATTCTTATTTGCCAGGAATTTAATTGACACTTATTAGTATTTTACACTAAAACAAGCAGATTTAAAATGTTGAGCTTATCATGGGCAAAACAACACATACACTGACAAATCACCTGGACATGAAAACGTATACATGCTTTTTGTCCACTAAATCAGTTGCAGTTAGATTTCAGCTCAATTCAGTTATCTTTAGCTTTCAGCCTTTTCACCAAAAAACCACCAGTTTTTGAACGGGAATCAACATGCCTTCTAGCAGCTAGTGGAGAATGAGAGGATTTTTTGTTTGCTGTTCATTAACAAGTCAGCACATACAAAGATAGACAAAAAATATGTATGAAGTCTATTTTAAAGGAGGATTAGGCCCAATCACATTCAAGCAAATCCAACGCAACAAATTTCCTCATGATTGTTATGGAGACTGCACTACATTCCTTTGGGGGTTTAGATGGCATAATGCCCGATTCTACACCCCAAAACATACACACACTCACTCCCTGGCTTTCATCGTGATACAGAGCTTTCTTTCAGAAAGCCTTTGCTTGGAACAACGGATTTGATGACTCAAATGTCACATATATCATCTTGTACTAGAAGCATTGCTTCAAGCTGCCTCAGACTTTGTAATGTCTATGAAATGTATTGTAAAATGTATTTTTATTTGAAACAAAAGTTGGAAAATATGTTACATTACAAATTCACAAATTCAATATCAAAGTCACTCCTACTATGCAGTACATTTTTATGCCATCAACATGTGTAGCAATATCACATTTTAAGCTGACAAATTTTAAAGATGAAAATCATCAGTTAGCCTATATTAATCATCATATATGTGTGTGTGTGTCTGTGTGTGTCTGTGTATGTGTATGTATGTATGTATGTATATATATATTAGTGGTGGGCATAGATTATTTTTTTTTAATCTAGATTAATCTCACTGTGATCTTGAAATCACAGAACATTAAAATGGCTCATTTGAATTCTGCCGAAGGCATTCCGAATATGTGTGTTACCCAAATAAAATTGACAAACAGTAAGTCTTTGAGAAGGGGTTTATCAAGCTAGGTGGTGCATTAGAAAAGGGGCTCATCTCCTGTTTCCAAAATGCATCACAAAGTGCTTGAAAAAGCTGTAAACTAATTCCACATTGCACAAGGTGCAAAAAACCTTACGCCTGTTTCACACATACTCCGTCTGCAGTGTGTATGCGTTGCATATTTTTTTACGCACCCATGTTAACGGATTCCAGTTGCGTTCCAGGAGCGTTGCATCAGCAGCAGTGCAGCGATCGTTTACGTTACCGAGTAGCGAACTGCAAACGCGTCCTGTGTGAAAGCCCATCGAGTCCATTCTGCACCACATACATAACGCACACGGACTGCAGACGCACTGCAGACGGAGTATGTTTGAAACAGGTGTGAGCAGGGCTGTAGCTGGGGTCAGCGGGGCCCCGGTGAAGGTTGGACCAGTGGGCCCTGTTTGAAATTGCTTAATTTGTATGTTCGTTTATTTTTATTTATTTGTGCTATTTACACAATGTTTAAGTTTTTTTTTAAGTTTGTAGGTGTCAAGGTACATAAACCAAATAATTAAATGTAAAATAGCACTGGATAGTCTTCAATGTAAAAATGAAATATACAATCAAACCTACATTTATTCATACACCTTCAACATGTCTCACATTATTACAGTTTATTTGCTATATATATCAAAAATTATATCTGGTGTCTGAATAATTTTTGGTTTGACTGTTAAAACTACAAAGTAATTCAGTCAAGAGCAGTGAGTGATTTTCATTTTCATTTTCTTGGATTAACATTACAGCAGCCAGTAGCTAAATTAGGCGCGGTCACTTTAAGAGACGATGAACGCATCCAATATAATACACATCCCATTTTTTTCCTCAACTGTTTACTTTCACTTAAGAAATAACTGACAGTTTTTTCGAGCGTAATTTCCAAGGTGGATATTTTGACATATTGTGTATATATTTGTCGGCACAAGAGAAAAAATAAGCAAATTCGATGTTCAAGTGTTTTGAGACGCCTTTCTCTGCGTGAGCCCTGAACACCAGAACACCGCGAGTACTGAATTGGGCTCTTTCACATCTTTTTGTTTGTTCAAATTGCGATTTGTATTTGTTCATTCAGGTGCAGGAGGGACTTCGATGAGAACTCCGCAGAAGAGAGCTCGGTTCAGTGTCGCTGTCCGTGATACGCGTCTCTCTCTCCGCGTGCGCACCGAACACAGCGTGCGAGTAACCAGTTACTCTGTTCACTTTTCCGCGTCTTGTTTTTGGATGCTTTAATGTTTAAATCGACAAGCTGTAAAAACACGTGAAAAAGATAAGCTTTCGTGACGATGCGCAGCAGTGGCCCGTCAACTGTCCTGTGAATCTTTTTAGGCTGGCCTCAAAATATCAAGGTGAAAGTCATCATAGCTTGCTTAGTATATACCCAGCTCCCAACCCAACTTTGAGAATAGATTAACGGCGATATTTTTTTTATCGCCGATAAGAGTCTCACGTTACCGCAGCACGTTAATGCCGATAACGGCTCACCACTAATATATATATATATATATTCAGCGTTCATGTATGTATGTGCATAGACTTATGATTTCTTCTATATGTATATAGAACTTTTTTTTCAAGAAAATGTGATTTTAAAGGAGTTTTATTAATGGAATTATTTTATAAAGAGTGTACCTACAAATGTTATATTCAGTGGTTATAGAAAAGAATAAACCCCCTTTAAAATAATAACATTTTATTGCTTTGCAGTAGGTCCCTATGATTTCCGCAATGCAGAAAATGCGGAGGGAATCACGGAATCCAGTCACTAAATGTAAATGTAGAAAAATGTAAATACACAACAAAATTTCCAAAGGGGGAAAAAACATTCCATAAGGCTATTTTAAGATAATTTTAATAAATTGTTTTTATGCATTTAAATAATTAAAAATTAGATAACAATAAAACATATGGTGAAGAAAAAATAAAACATTTCACAGGGCCCTAAAAATATAATTTTGATGTGAAAATGTATAAGTTTTATGATTTTAATTAATTAGACATGCTTTTGATTATTAAAATTTAATTTAACTATTAAAAAGGAGTTAAAACAGAAAAAAATGGAATCCAGAAAAATGAAAACGGAAAAAACGGAATTTGGAAAAAAAATAAAATGGAATATGGGAAAAAAATTCAACTCATTTCATAGGGCCCTACTTTGCAGCATGAAATGAATACAGACACTTTTTTTGTATTCAGCTGTATTTACTTAGTGCAACTTGATGAATGTAAGTGAAAGATATAACTACAACGTAACTGAAACAACAACAACAACAGAATCATGGAGTTGGAAAATGGATCACCCATTTGTCAGTATTTTGTTGAACCACCTTATGCTTTAATTTTAGCCTTTAGTCTGTTGGGATATGTCTATACTAACTTTGCATATCTAAACTTTGCAATATTTACCCACTCTTGTTTGCAGAACTGCTCAAGTTAAATTTGATGGTGATCGTCTGTGGACTACAGACTTCGAGTCATTCCACAGATTTTCAGTGGGGTTTAAGTCTGGGCTCTGACTAGGCCATGCAAAGACATTCACCTTTTCCTCCTTCAACCACTGTGTGCTCAGCATTGCTGTGTGCTTTGGTTCATTGTCATGTTGGTAAACCTTTCAACTTTCTGGCAGAGGGCAGCAGATTTTCCTCAATAATTTGATGGTATTTTGCCCCATCCATTTCTCCTTCTGTCCTGACAAGTGTTCCAGTCCCTGTTGCAGAGAAACACCCCATAACAGTATATTACCACCCACATGCTTTACTGTAGGAATTGTGTTATTTGGATCATGAACCGATTGGATATGTGCCAGATATAACGCTTGGTGTTGAGGCCAAAAAATTCAATTTTAGTCTCATCTGCCATGTCTGCATGTGGTCTTTCTTGAGGAGTTGTTTTTTTCTTGTAATCCACATTCATGGAGAATTTGTGAAATTGTTGTCAGATGCACACAATGACCACTCTTTGTCATAAATTCCTGCAACTGCTTCAAAGTTGCTGTAGGCCTCTTGGTCGAATCTCTGACCAGTTTCCCTGTTGGCTCTTTCATCCAGTTTGGAATGACATCCTGATCCAGGGAGGGTCTGTGTTGCACCAAATACCTTCCACTTCTTAATAATAGACTTTACTGTGCTTCAAGGCATTGATAAAAACTTTTCTTTTGCTCTGACTTACTCCTGACTTTTTAGTTGACTGTTTGCTTCAGTTGTACTTCCTGAAATGCTCAACACTTTATTTCGATGGTCTCTTTTAAACATTCTGTTGACAATAAATAATTGTTGCACCTACATGTATACTAACTCACATCAGAGTATTAAGCCCTATTCGCACGGGATTAGTATTATTTTCACTCTGGGCTAGGGCTGCACTATAAATCGCATTTGCGCAGAACATGAGCAAAATATGATAGTGTTTTTGCACAGCTTGTCAGTGAACACTACTACTCTGTGTAGTAAATGCTGCTCCATGTGAACTCGCTCAGGTGATGGAGATTTGCCTCTGAATACAGAACCGGCCTTACTGACAAGATACTGACAGCCCTACTCTGGGCGAATAAATGATGTCTAATATTAGCCAATAATATTGGCTAATAAATTCTCCGATTTTACTTGCCAGTGTTTGAGTTGGAAGCTACGTATATGTATAGCACATATTTCACTCGCAAACACTCTGACTGAGCACTTCAGAGTTTCACTCTTCATCAAGCTATCTGTGCTGTTTTTCAGTTCATCTGAATGGATGTGCAACACACCTGTATCTAACATACCGTAAACACTAGTAAGAAGGCTCACGACTCGCCATCACTACATGGCATGCTGCATGATTGTGTGAATATTTCTGAGCGACAAAAGCGATAGATGTGTAAAGCAATATATTGTGACAGGGCCGTGTGTTACCGCGTCCCATACGACTCAAAATAATAAACCACAAAGTTAACAAAACAGTGCACTCTACTGTGCTGAGCAAGTGTTTCTGTGCTGTCTTCACATGCTGTCGGAAACTTCCTATTTCCCATTTTTGAAGTCATGATTACGAGCTTGTTGCATTCTTTTCTGCTAAAAATAACAGTGGACAGTGGTTTGTGAATGTTAATGCTTAGCCTAAATAATTTGATTGGGACCATCCCCTCCTATGAACCATGATCAAACTTTCACATAGCATCTTTAGGTTATAATAACATTAAAAATTAAAATCAATGCTTTGATTTTCAAAGATTTATTATAAAATTGTATTTTCTTCCCAAAATGCATTAAATCCATGATACTTTTTTCTCATAATGCAGTAAATCCATTGAATCAATATGAAAGTTATTTTTCATTTTGAAACTGATGAAAAAAAACAACATAGAAAGTTGATCCACATATGACAGCCTCTGAACTTGGTCAATACTAATCTTATATACAGGCACTGGACTAAAAATACATTAATCAGTCATCGCTTCCAAAATGAATTCAGCAGGTCATCTTGTTAATGCTATAAAATTAATTAAAGCAATAAAATAAAATGTATTTGTGAACAAGAACATGAACAACATCACATTAGACAACAGAAATTCCAAAATAACATTTCCCTTACATTCAACTTCCAAAAGTGTATTCATCCTTGCCATGTTACATTCATGTACTTGACTAGTGCTATGTGCTGTATTAACAAAAACATAAATGGCATTAATAAAAACATTAACACTGACAAGCTACGCAATATCATGTTCATAATCAAATGTGATTCATCTAATGAATGCTATATAAAATAGCTTGTCAGTGATCTATGGCTCTGTGTATTAAATGAATCTGATTAATTTCCATCTGAAAGCATGTGATGGAGATTTACCGGTACTATTAATTACAGAACTGGCTGTATGCGACGAGATGCGCATGACAATCACATGCGATTTATCATGCAGCCATTGTTTGTTGATCACAAAGTACAAAGTATATGAGGAAATTAGGATGATGGGTGTATTCAGAGCGCCGCCATTACTGTCTAGAGTGCGTGGAATGGTGCGTTGTGATTGGTTGTTACCGTTTACACTGTGTGGAATGGTGCACTGTGATTGGTTGAGTGGATATATTGCATTCTGTAAAAAAAGGGATACGGATGCGGTTTGGGAAAAAAGGGAGAAAACATGACCTAATAACTGTGAATATCACATTTTGCGTAAAATCTCATTCAGGCGAGTAAACTAAAAAATTACTAGCCAATGGCGATTCAATTGCCATGGTGTCCATAGAACTTTGCAAATTGGCATTTGCGTTGAAAAACAATGCAGGGTCTAAGTTCTCAGTTCATTTGAATAGGGCTGGGATTATGAGATGCACATTTGCATACAGACATGGGGAAGGTTGCCAAAAATAGAGAATTAAAAAAAGAGCCATAGAAACATAAACCGATAGCATAAGTTTGACTGACGGGTTGACATTGCCTAAAAAAAGTCCAGAGAAGAACGAAAGACAGACAGCTTGCTAGAGAAGAAAAAAGTAATGGACATTCACCATAGTCACAAAGTAATATGAAAAAATAATGGCATATGATTCAGTTCTTAGTAATGTAAAGTTTTAATAATAAAGAAATTGGAAAAGTAGAAATGGGTTCCAGCATCTCCAAGTGCTTGCTGTGTATACATTTCTTCAGTCCAGTCTATACAGTTCTTAGTCAGTTTATAAAGCAATCTAACACTTTGTTCTAATGAGGAGTGACAAGACAATTTCCAGGATTAAGTAATTTTAAATCTTCCATGCTGAGAGCAATCCACATGTTAAGTGATGTGGAGCCAGAAGTGGCAGAAGGATAACTGTAATTCAATCAAGTCAGTTTTCGCTAATGAAGTGTTCTGATTTTTTCCCTTTAACATGTGATATATTTTAACACTAATATTTTGTTTACAAAAGATTTGACAGAAACTCAGGCCAAAATTTGTTAGTGTTTTATGTGAGTTAACATAACATAAATGGTAAGGCTGGCGTGGACTCTCAGAATGGGCTTTGAAAAAATTAAAAATTAAAAATATAAATATATATATCATATATAGAGTTGATATATATATATATATATATAAATCAACTCTACCATACCATAATTTTCAGAGGGTTGTCCATATGCTGTTACTGATCATTTGTTGAAAAATAAGCATTAAATTTGATTAAAAATAAGACAAAACTGCTATATATTTCTGAAATAACAGTACACCACTTGTAGTGTGCATCGTCACATGACTTCACTGCTGCAAGTTAACACACAGACAAAATGAGGTCATTACAACAATATGGCACAATGGTTTGAAATATTTAGCATTAAATCCTGCAGGCTTTACAAACACAAACTGTCACTGGGGCAGTCTCTAAGTTACAAATGCTAATAGGTATATCTTTGTACTTCATTTATCCCTAAATGGTACATAATAGTACCTTAAAAAAATACATATTAGTATATTAAAAGTACATATTAGTACTTCAAGTGTAAATATTATTACCCTTTGAAAAGGCCCCACTCCACTGTACTTACTTCTACCTGAATTTTGAGTTTCCATTTAGTGTATTTTTTTTTTCATTCCACCACCCTCATTCAAGTTTCTCTTTTGTCTCTTTTGGACTTATTAGCTTCTTATGCTAACTTTGTGCCTGCCAAACAGCTACTAGACACGAGGCCTCTGTTGACCTCTGTATACTGTTAGTGTGATATTTGAATGAATTTATTTTGCATAAGCTGGAGAGAACTATGACTTTGGATATCTGCCTTATACAATAGCACCACATCAAAATAATAAATCAACTTTTACTTAAAATTTACTTGACCTACTTGATTTTTCTAATAATGTTTTTACAAATAATGTTTTGGGATTTATTAATTTTTTTGTCAAATCAAGCTCAATTCTGGTTACAATTTTGTCCCAAAAATGTGACCCTGGACCACAAAAGCAGTCTTAAGTCACTGAGCTATATTTGTAGCAATAGCAAAAAATACATTGTATGGGTCAAATTATTGATTTTTCTTTTATGCTAAAAATCATTAGGACATTAAGTAAAGATCACGTTCCATGAAGATATTTTGTTATTTTCCCACTGTAAATATATCAAAACATAATTTATGATTAGTAATATGCATAGCTAAGAACTTACCATAATTTGGACCATTTTAAAGGTGATTTTCTCAGTATTTAGATTTGTTTTGCACTTTCAGATTCCATATTTTCAAGTAGTTCTATCTCTTCCAAATATTGTCTTATCCTACCAAACCACATACATCAATATAAAGCTTATTTATTCAGCTTTCAGATGATGTATACATTTCAATTTCCAAAAATAGACCGTTATGACCACCCACCATACAATGCATTTTAGTGGACAGTTGGCTTGATTTGACAACTTTGAAAATAGCTGCCCCATTTCTGGCATTCGCTCAGTTTCTGTCAGATGGGAACTGACTCAACTGGGTCAAAGCAACACTTAAAATATGCAAAAACTAGATTTGAATGAAAAACTCTCCATCTGGGACATTTAATGAAGAACATGGAATTTGGCCAAGCCTTTCTAATAAAG
This sequence comes from Carassius carassius, assembly GCF_963082965.1. NCBI lineage: Eukaryota > Metazoa > Chordata > Actinopteri > Cypriniformes > Cyprinidae > Carassius > Carassius carassius. The sequence goes on along the minus strand of NC_081756.1, from coordinate 40,188,224 downwards.
AGAATAGGACAAAATTGATAACACTTGTTCAAAATGAGTTGTTTTTACAGGCTGCTATTTTGCATGAACATGAAGCCACAAACAGAGAAGGACTTTTAAACTCTTGTCGTTATTGCAAGCAATCCGTTTAATCCTGTTATGTCATAGGTTTCCCATCTTCCTTTTAGACATGTAGCCTACCTGATTAGACAGACTCCAGGCAGCATGCTGTGTCTCATTAATGGCTCAAGTGGTTGGGATTATGGTGGCAAAAGCACATCTGATTGGAGCTCTGGGATTAAGACTCTAGAGACAAACAATTTCATTGGCTAAACTGCATCTGGAGTGAATGGTGAATTCCTTTTCCACCACCCATCTGCTGTCTCCCTATGAGCAAAGACTGCTCAACCTACTTGAGGCCAAAATTATCAAAAGGAACTAGTATTTTATATTAATAGTGATGCACAGTATGGATTAAGTTTAGATAGTCTGATAATTTCTAATTAAAATGCAATCAAACAAAAAACACAGAGCATACTCTTTCAGTATTAACTGAAGTCAGACGTCTTCACACAGTCAGCAAAACAGTGTTTGGTCCAATCTGTGAAAAATTTTCATTACTTTTTTTGCATAAAATGATGACATCTTGCAAAATCAAGGAGCTCTTATGTTAGTCATACTGTGTCACTTGTAAAACATTATACCCTATATTTGTCACTTTTATTTTTAAATCAAAAGTTATAACACACTGCTTTCAAAACTACTAAAACTCCTTCAAAATAGAATAATGTCTGCAATAATTATATTGAAATATATAGGAAATCAGAGTATAATATTTAAAATGAAATGAAAATCCGCAATAATTCCAAACACAGCTATTCTGCTGAAAAAAGGGGGACGACATCAAAATAATTTTGTTTGGAAACATAAAATTTGAGGGGGGTTTTTTTCTTCCAAGTTTAATCGCAAATATGCAAACACTGCAGCATTTCTAATTCATTCTTGAGGGTTTTTCCTGTGTCAAATATGGTCTTAGGTGGTGGCTGATGGTCATCCAAACACACAGTAAAAAGAACTCTACCCACGTGATTTGCAAAATACTGACAATACAGTCGTGGCCAAAAGTTTTGAGAATTACATAAATATTGGAAATTGGAAAAGTTGCTGCTTAAGTTATTACAATAGCAATTTGCATATACTCCAGAATGTTATGAAGAGTGATCAGATAAATTGCATAGTCCTTCTTTGCCATGAAAATTAACTTAATCCCAAAAAAACCTTTCCACTGCATTTCATTGCTGTCATTAAAGGACCTGCTGAGATCATTTCAGTAATCGTCTTGTTAACTCAGGTGAGAATGTTGACGAGCACAAGGCTGGAGATCATTATGTCAGGCTGATTGGGTTACAATGGCAGACTTGACATGTTAAAAGGAGGGTGATGCTTGAAATCATTGTTCTTCCATTGTTAACCATGGTGACCTGCAAAGAAATGCGTGCAGCCATCATTGCGTTGCATAAAAATGGCTTCACAGGCAAGGATATTGTGGCTACTAAGATTGCACCTAAATCAACAATTTATAGGATCATCAAGAACGTCAAGGAAAGAGGTTCAATTCTTGTAAAGAAGGCTTCAGGGCGTCCAAGAAAGTCCAGCAAGCGCCAGGATCGTCTCCTAAAGAGGATTCAGCTGCGGGATCGGAGTGCCACCAGTGCAGAGCTTGCTCAGGAATGGCAGCAGGCAGGTGTGAGCGCATCTGCACGCACAGTGAGGCGAAGACTTTTGGAAGATGGCCTGGTGTCAAGAAGGGCAGCAAAGAAGCACTTCTCTCCAAAAAAAAACATCAGGGACAGATTGATCTTCTGCAGAAAGTATAGTGAATGGACTGCTGAGGACTGGGGCAAAGTCATATTCTCCGATGAAGCCCCTTTCCGATTGTTTGGGGCATCTGGAAAAAGGCTTGTCCGGAGAAGAAAAGGTGAGTGCTACCATCAGTCCTGTGTCATGCCAACAGTAAAGCATCCTGACACCATTCATGTGTGGCGTTGCTTCTCATCCAAGGGAGTGGGCTCACTCACAATTTTGCCCAAAAACACAGCCATGAATAAAAAACCAAAACACCCTCCAACAGCAACTTCTTCCAACAATCCAACAACAGTTTGGTGAAGAACAATGCATTTTCCAGCACGATGGAGCACCGTGCCATAAGGCAAAAGTGATAACTAAGTGGCTCGGGGACCAGAATGTTGAAATTTTGGGTCCATGGCCTGGAAACTCCCCAGATCTTAATCCCATTGAGAACTTGTGGTAAATCCTCAAGAGGCGGGTGGACAAACAAAAAACCCACTAATTCTGACAAACTCCAAGAAGTGATTATGAAAGAATGGGTTGCTATTAGTCAGGATTTGGCCCAGAAGTTGATTGAGAGCATGCCCAGTTGAATTGCAGAGGTCCTGAAAAAGAAGGACCAACACTGCAAATACTGACTCTTTGCATAAATGTCAAGTAATTGTCGATAAAAGCCTTCGAAACGTATGAAGTGCTTGTAATTATATTTCAGTACATCACAGAAACAACTGAAACAAATATCTAAAAGCAGTTTAGCAGCAAACATTTTGAAAACTAATATTTATGTAATTCTCAAAACTTTTGGCCACGACTGTACATTTTAAACAAATGCAGAGAAACAGTTTGTCAATTTTGCTTATCCTATTAATTCATAAAATATTAAAATAATCACTGTCAAGACATAGTTAAACAAAGTGCTTACAACTAATTTACATTTAAATGTCACCATTACCAAAGTAGTTAATTAGAAAAATAAAAATAAAAAAAATAAATGAAGAACTGGTCAATGTTTACACTTTGTTGCTCATACTTTTCTACCATATACAGTTGAATAAAATTAGCAGCTAGATAACAACAGCTTGCTTTGTGCTTTGGTCTGGTTTCACCTCCAGTCTAAACGAAATGATTTTATAGCCCATTTACAATATAGGCCTACACTGAGTTGTTATGCATTGGTGGGAGCGCCCACAAAAACATCATAACCGTCTATTCCGTGGGGGTAAACAAACCATTCGAATTAACGCGCAGAGACCTTATTAGGCGATTGATCTTTAGTTTTTGTGAAGATTTCGATTCATTTTTTTCTTGGTGCAGTGCCGAAAAGTTGCTGTTTGCCGTTCTGTATCTCTAATAAGTAAAAAAACAAAAACAAAAAAAATTATGATCTGAAGATGTATATGACTAATAAACAGATGGACTACCGGAGATATCACTGAGCAGGTAGTACAGATAGGCTGTTACGGCCTAAGCCTTCTGAGTGTTGTATTTGTATTTTGTGTGTATTTGTTTGTGATCTGATTAGTCTTTTCTCTTCTGAGTGTTAGGCTCTGCCCCCTGCACACCTGTGTCCTGTTGCTCTGATGGCTCCTGCTAGAGTATATAAGAGAAGTGTGAACCAGAATGAGACATGCAGCGGTGAATTCCATGCGCAACATGATGCCCAGCCAGGCATTGAAGAAAGCTGTGTTCTATTTAATGTTCTTTTGGTTTGATCTATTTGTCAGTGTCTGTTAAGTATATTCTTTGACTTTGGTATAGTCTAAGTGTTATTGTTACATGTGGCGAGTTGAGATGAATGAGAGATGTGAGTTTGGGTAATCATTTATTAGTCCTATAATAAATGGTTTAAGTGCTCTTGGCCTCGTGTCTCCCTTTTATGTTGTGGACCCCTTTCTCAACTGTCACGCCGCGGTAGGATGCGCCGAGGAAGAAAAAGGGTCTGGGTCCAAACGCAGGGAAATATCTTTTAATTATAACAAGAACAAAAAGGCCAACAAGGCAAAAACAAAACAGAAACGGATAACAGGGAACAAGCCGAAATGCAAGCATCAGAAACACGGTTTACACAAACAACGATTAATGCAGCCAGACAGAGTGGTGTGTGAGACAAAACTATATACTCGTGAACAAATGGGGAACAGCTGTGTGTATGAGTATGTGAACAGGTGTGCAGAGTGAACCAGGTGTGTAGAGTGAAGGTGATGAGTCCGGGAGAATGGAAGTGGTTTCCTATGGTGGTGAGAGGGAGGACCACCGGGTCCGGACTCATGACATCAACAAGCATCTTATAACAGGGGTTTGTAACATAAATGGGGGCTCATCCGGGATCTTGTCACGATTTTTCTTTTAAGGTTGATTTGATTGATCTAATTGGATTCTGTAGAGCGGATTGGGGAAGATTCACGTATTCTCTGCTTAGAAAGAGTGAGCCAGCAGGGCTGTGTTTAGCACCAGTCCTGACGACGGTCTGCTGTTTATTGTTTTCTTTATTATTTTAGTTTGTTGTTTTTTTGGAGGTATTCCGGGAGAGAGAGTAATCTCTTAATCAGTACCCTCTGAAGACTAGTTAGGTTATAGTTATATTGATGGTTAGGTAAGTAGGTCCGGAGTGCGTTGGACTATTCCTTATTGCTTATATGTTTTTTTGTTTTGTTTTTTGGATGGCAACGTTTGAGTTAAGTCAATTTATAGATCAACCTAGTGTTGAAGTATTAGAGACATGTCGGAAAAATTATTTGTTTCTTCTTGCTCAACATGAGATTTCTATCTCTAGAACACTGCGTAAAGAAGTGTTAAAAGCTTGTTTAGTGGCTAGTTTGAATAACAAGGGGGTATTTCCTTCTATGGAGACTGTTCCTGTCGAAGCAGCGGAGTTGGCGGCACCGGCTGCAGGAAGTCCTCCCTTACGTGTGTCGATTGATGATCCAGTCACTCTATTGATTGGGGTTGGTGTGGAGGTAGGTAAATTTGAACCTCTTTCACTTTCTACAGAGGCATCACCAGTAGTTAGTAGTTTTAAACCACATTTTGATGTGGTTAAAAATATCTCTATTGTTCCACCCTTCCATGAGAAGGAAGTTGAAACGTATTTTCAAGTTTTTGAATGAGTTGCTGTTGCTTGAAGTTTCGTAAACTAACTATCGGGTAAGGCACAAGAGGTGTGTGCATCTCTCTCGTTAGAGGAAAGCATGCAGTACGATGCCGTGAAAACTGCAATTCTACGGGCATATGAATTGGTGCTTGAGCATTATCGACAGCGATTTCATACCACAAAGAAGGTCACGTCTACTTATGTCGAGTTTGTTTGTGAAAAGGGCATTTTATTTGATCTGTGGATCAAAGCGTGAAAGGTAACTGACTATAATTCTTTGCGAGAACTTTTGCTGATTGAAGAATTTAAAAACTGTGTTCCAGAATGCACTGCATTGTACTTAAATGAACAAAAAGTCAGCACGGTACAACTGGCTGCTGTGTTAGCTGACGAGTATGCATTAATGCACAAAACTGTGTTTATTAAGTATTCGTCTGATTCTGGGGGTCCCTCATCAAAAGAAAATGAAAATCTTTCTGATTCAAAAAATAGATGGGTTCCTACCAGTCCGAAGTCTAATAGTGCGGTTATTGTCACAAAATGGGACATATGATGGCTGACTGTCGAATCTTAAAACGGAAACAACAGCACTACTCCATACTTCCTCGCCTGCTCGATGGCACCGCGGATTCTCCACAGCGACAAGGGATCTTCAGCAGCATGTCCCTCCTTCTCCCGGGCTTCGGCACCACTGTAACGATTAAAACCTTCATAATCAACGGGAAGAAGGAGGCGGGAACCGGCGGACAATCAAACAGAGTTTTAATTACAAAATAAACACAAAAAAGTGTGTCAGCCCCTCACGGACGACTGACGCGCACAAATAAAAAGCAAATACAAACTAAAACCCAGGCCTGGTCCTCTCTCGTCCTTCACTGTCGTCGCTCCAGTTTTATATCCTTCCATCTCCTCCGTGGGACTCGAGACCGGTGGGTCGAGCAGGTGTCGCTCATCTCCAATCACTCCACCAGCCTCGCTCTGTTTGCTCTCGGCCCCACCCCACTCGTCACATACCCCCATCACCCCTCGCAGGCCAGGGGGTACCCTCGAGACTGCGCTCTACTAGACGGTCTAGACGGTTCTCAGACGCACTGCTGCTCGGCCCTCCACCAGCTGGGTGATCTCCTCCGCGATGCCTGGCGGTGGCACTGGACGGCCCTCGGCGGACGGCATGACACAACGGCTCCTCCGGTTTTGGGCAGCCGGCAGGAGTCCCCCGTTCCCTGCTCCTCCGGATTCCTTCACGGAGGCAGCAGGCTCCGGCCCCCTGGCGAACGGCGCCGACTCCTCTGCTCCCTTACGGACGGAAGCCGCCCCTCCACATCTCGGGCGGCCGGCAGCGAGCTCGCCCATCCCCGGCAACTCACTCCCCTCCATGGGACTCGAGACAGGTGGGTCGAGCAGGTGTCGCTCATCTCCAATCACTCCACCGGCCTCGCTATGTTCCCATGTCTCTCGGTCCCACCCCACTCGTCACAGACATATTTGTCAGGTCAGTGGAAAACCTAATCAGGTGTACCACTTGCTCCTCTCTGTCCTATTCCTGCAGTCGGCGAACCATTTGAGCATGTTCTCGTTGATTGTGTGGGCCCACTTCCTGGTGCTAAGTCTGGTTGTCAATATTTATTGACAATCATGTGTGTAGCAACACATTTTCCATAAGCCATCGTGTAACGGAACATAATGGCTAAGTCTGCAACTAAAGCTTTAACAACGTTTTTTACAACTTTTGGGTTGCCGAAAACCGTTCAAACTGATCAGGGTTCAAATTTCGTGTCTCGCATGTTTTGTAACTCATTAAAGTGGCGTGTCTCATGTCGTGTCGAGTGCCTATTATCCTGATTCGCAAGGGGCTTTAGAGAGATTGCATCAAACATTAAAATCTGTGCTGCGCAAGTATTGTATAGAGACTGGGAATGAGTGGGACGATGGAGTTCCATTAGTCTTATTTGCGGTGCTTGAGGTGCGACAGGACTCGCTTGGGTTTAGCCTGCCAGAGCTCGTGTTCGGGCATAATGTCTGTGGACCTTTAAAGATGTTGAAGGAGGAATTCCTCTGTACAGGTTTCTTTCGCGAAGACTATCGTCCTTGATTTTGTATCACGTACTCGTGAGTGCTTGCGTAACGCTTGTACTGTGGCGAAGGAAGCACTGTCTCTCACAAAAGAAAATGAAGAAACACTTTGATCGAAAGGCAGTTGTGCATAATTTTCTGCCAGGAGAGAAAGTTTTAGTGCTGTTTCCCATTCCTGGGTCCACTCTCTGTGCGTTTTTCCAGCCCCTATGTGATCAAAAGTAAGTTGAGTGAAACTGATTACATCTTATACACTCCAGAACGGAGGCGAAAAACTCGTTTAGGTCACGTCAATATGTTGAAACCATATTTATGTTGTTTTGAACCAAAAGGGAACACCGCTGAGGGTTTGGCATGTGAACCGGTGACTGAGTTAACCCCTGAATGTGTTTCATCACTAACTTATACCTTGCCTACCGACACGGAGGACAATGGGTTGAATGTACTGTACCTATGGTTAGTTTTAAAAGGAGGATGTTTTGAACACTCAGAAGTTTTATCTTTGCTTTCCTCTCAGCTCTCCTATTTAACGATCGAATAGACAGTTTTCCGAGTTTATTCAATGACGTTCCTACTGGTACTAATATCATTCAGCATGACATCGAGGTCAGCAGTGCATTACCACTCAAGCAACATCCTTATCGTTGTCCAAGAGAAGTATTAAGAGAGGTAAGAGGTAAGAGAGGTAAGAGAGAAGCGATGAAGAACGAAGTTGGATTTTTATTACAGAATGGTTTCGCTGTTCCGAGCCATAGTCCATGGAGCTCGCTGTGCGTTCTGGTACCAAAGGCTGATGGGTCTTTTCACTTTTGCCCTGGCTTTAAGAAGTCAATTCTGTCACTGTGGCTGATACTTTTCTGTTACCGTGTATTTATGATTGTATTGACAATCTTGGGGGTGCAAAATATCACTAAGTTAGACCTGCTGAAAGGCTATTGGCAGGTACCTCTAACTGAACGCGCTTCTGAGGTCTCCACGTTTGTAACCCCTGTCGCTTTCCTGCAATATACGCGAATGGCATTCGGCCTGCAAAATGCACCGGCAACATTTCAACGTTTGATGTCAACGGTCTTAGGCAGGGTTCCTAATTGTAATATTTATTTGGATGATGTAGTCATTTATTCGTCTACATGGGATGAACACCTGTTGACCTTATATGACGTGTTTTGACATTTAACAGCTGCTTTCTTAGCATTAAACCTCAAGAAATGTTAATTACTTCTATTACTTCTGTTACATATTTAGGGAAGCAGGTGTGGATTGGTCAGGTATGGCCATTGGATGGAAAATTGGCCTCTGTCCTTAGCTATCCGGTACCTACTACGAGGAGAGAGCTGCGTAGATTCCTGGGGATGGTTGGATACTACTGGTGTTTTTTGCAAAACATTCTCGAGTGTTGTTGCCCCATAACTCAACTGTGTAGTCCTAAAGTTTGTTTCAGTTAGACTGATGAGTGCCAGCAGGCATTTCTCTCTGCGAAATCTCTTCTTTGGGACAAGGTCATGTTTACCACTGTGTGGCATCCCCTCTTCTTTTTATAACAGCCTGCAAGCGTCTGGGGACTGAGGAGACGAGTTTCAAATGTAAATATTTTATTCACTATACAACATAGATGACATATCAAATGTTTAAACTGAGAAAATGTATCATTTTAAGGGAAAAATAAGTGGATTTTAAATTTCATGTCATCAACACATCTCAAAAAAGTTGGGACAAGGCCATGTTTACCACTGTGTGTCATCCCCTCTTCTTTTTATAACAGTCTGCAAACGTCTGGGGACTGAGGAGACAAGTTGCTCAAGTTTAGGAATAGGAATGTTGTCCCATTCTTGTCTAATACAGGCTTCTAGTTGCTCAACTGTCTTAGGTCTTTGTCGCATCTTCCTCTTTATGATGTGCCAAATGTTTTCTATGGGTGAAAGATCTGGACTGCAGGCTGGTCATTGCAGTACCTGGATCCTTCTACGCAGCCATGATGTTGTAATTGATTCAGTATGTGGTCTGTTATTGTCATGCTGGAAAATGCAAGGTCTTCCCTGAAAGAGACGACATCTGGATGGGAGCATATGTTGTTCTAGAATTTGGATATACCTTTCAGCATTGATGGTGCCTTTCCACATGTGTAAGCTGCCCATGCCACACAACCCCATACCATCAGAGATGCAGGCTGATAAGAACTTGGGTTGTGCTTGTCCTCTTTAGTCCGGATGACATGGCGTCCCAGTTTTCCAAGAAGAATTTAAGTTTTTGATTCATCTGACCACAGAACAGTTTTCCACTTTGCCACAGTCCATTTTAAATGAGCCTTGGCCCAGAGAAAACGCCTGCGCTTCCTGATCATGTTTAGATATGGCTTCTTTTTGACCTATAGAGTTTTAGCCAGCAACGGCGAATGGCACGGTGGATTGTGTTCACCGACAATGTTTTCTGGAAGTATTCCTGAGTCCATGTTGTGATTTCCATTACAGTAGCATTCCTGTATGTGATGCAGTGTCGTCTAAGGGCCCGAAGATCACGGACATCCAGTATGGTTTTCCGGCTTTGACCCTTACACACAGAGATTGTTCCAGATTCTCTGAATTTTTGGATGATATTATGAACTGTAGATGATGATAAATTCTTCAAACTCTTTGCATTTTTTTCTCTGAGAAACTCCTTTTTGATATTGCTCCACTATTTTTCGCCGCAGCATTGGGAAAATTGTTGATCCTCTGCCCATTTTGACTTCTGAGAGTCACTGCCACTCTCAGAGGCTCTTTTTATACCCAATCATGTTGCTAATTGACCTAATAAGTTGCAAAATGGTCCTCCAGCTGTTCCTTGTATGTACATTTAATTTTTCCGGCCTCTTATTGCTACCTGTCCCAACTTTTTTGGAATGTGTAGCTAGGACTGGGCGATATAGAACAAAAAATATATCTCGATATATTTTGTTATATCTTGATATACGATATATATATCTCGATATCTTTACAGGAAAAATAACCCCTCAAAAACTACTGCGAAAAAACAAATATGCCAAATATTACGTGTAGGGCTCTAGGAAACGTTAATTTTTTTTCTTCACCATATGTTTTATTGTTACCTAATTCTGTGTTTTAGCATGTGTAATTATTTAAATGCATAAACAACTTAATTAGTTTTTAAAAAAATCTTAAAATAGCCTTATGTGAAATGTTTTTTCCCTTCGGAAATTCTGTGTATTTACATTTTCCTTGTTATCAAATGAAGGCATAAAACATTCATTTAATTTATCTTTTAATTATTTTAAATTAAGCAAACTTTATTTTTTGGGTAAACAAAGGGGATTTACTATTAAAATTAAAACATGGAAAAAATGTTGTGTGATTATTCCTTAAAAAATGATGTTCCTTTCATTTTAATAGCAGTAGAAGTGGGCTATGTACATTCTGCTGAACAATAGTAATAGATTTCTGGCAAATACTTTTATTTTGATGGGTTTACCGTTACAGTTCTGTGTATGTGATACTACAGTCTATGATGTGATATATGACGCTAGTTTTACTCAAATCAAACGGTCAAATGCTCATGAAGTGACTCTCAGTGCAGTTCTTGAGATGTTCTTCATGTGTTTACGTCCTCATTTAGTGAGAGGAAAGACGCTGAAATCACACGCGTTTCAGTGTGTGTAATAGACGAAGCTGCGCTTCTGCGCCATTCATTAACACAGACACGCAGAACATGCAGGATTCATATTTAAATAGACTTTTCCGGCTTACAATTTGCAAATATTAGTCCATATAGCGATTTGATGTAAGTGCAATGACCTACTCATTGGGCCCTACAGTAGACATCTGCCTGCTGTTCGCCCCATTGCCTTAAAACTGAAGTATCTCCATATAATGGAGCCAGTTGTCCTTTTTTTTTTTTTTTAGACTTTTTTTTTTTTTTAGACTAGTTCTGTACACGCGAGGGGAGGGGGGACAAAATCAAGGAGGCGGGGGCCTCCTTATATATATATATATATATATATATACAGTACAGACCAAAAGTTTGGAAACATTACTATTTTTAATGTTTTTGAAAGAAGTTTCTTCTGCTCATCAAGCCTGCATTTATTTGATCAAAAATACAGAAAAACAGCAATATTGTGAAATATTATTACAACTTAAAATAATAATTTTCTATTTGAATATACTTTAAAAAAATAATTTATTCCTGTGATGCAAAGCTGAATTTTCAGCATCATTACTCCAGCCTTCAGTGTCACATGTAACATCCAGTCTATCACATGATCATTTAGAAATCATTCTAATATTCTGATTTATTATGAGTGTTGGAAACAGTTCTGCTGTCTAATATATTTGATGAATAAAAGGTTAAAAAGAACTGCATTTATTCAAAATAAAAAAAAAATTCTAATAATATATATTCTAATAATATATTTTCTTTACTATCACTTTTTATCAATTTAACACATCCTTGCTGAATAAAATTATTGATTTTATTTTAAAAAAAGAAAGAAAAAAAATTACTGACCCCAAATTACTGACCAGTAGTGTATATTGTTATTACAAAATATTTATAGTTTAAAAACATAGCTTCTTTTTTTTTTTTTTACTTTTTATTCATAAAAGTATCCTAAAAAAGTATCACATGTTATGAAAAAATATTAAGCAGCAGAACTGTTTCCAACTTTGATAATGAATCAGCATATTAGAATGATTCCTAAAGGATCATGTGATAATGATCCTAAAAATTCAGCTTTGCATCAACAGAAATAAATGATAATTTAAAGTATAATAAATTTAAAAACAATTATTTTAAATTGTAATAATAAATCACAATATTAAATTTTTTTTCTGTATTTTTGATTAAATAAATGTAGGCTTGATGAGCAGAAGAAACTTCTTTCAAAAACATTCAAAATAGTAATGTTTCCAAACTTTTGGTCTGTACTGTATATATATTGCCGTTTTTATTACCAATTATAGCCTATGACCACAGTTTTACTACAAATACCATGGTTAAACTATGGTTAGTGTAGCAAAACGTTGTTTTTATCATGGTTTAACTAGTAACCAATAACCATGTTTTTTTCATATACATATTTTCATTTTTTATACATTTTATAATTTTCAAAATTATACATTTTTCATAATTTTTAATATACAAATGTTCATGTTATATATTTATTTTACGGCATGTATTTGTGAAAATTATTAGGCAGCTGCAGCATACACCACATAATGCTGCGCATTTCAAGGCACTTCACTGGACTCGTTTTGTCAATGTTACAAATATTTTTAATATCCATAATAAAGTATGACAGACTTTTACTTAAATCTTTATCACTTTATTAAAATTAATCAAAACAAAACATCAAATGTTTACTTTTCACAAGCCGTATCGTTCTCGTATAGGCTTGTAGTAAGCGGTCTCTTGCTTCATTAGGTAACAGAAAATGTTGGGAAATGACACCTTTGTCCATTCCGTTGGGTTGTTTGCAGTGTTGGGAACGTTACTTTAAAAAAGTAATTAGTTATAGTTACTCACTACTTGTTCCAAAAAGTAACTGAGTTAGTAACTGAATTACTCTATAATGAAAGTAACTCGTTACCAGGGAAAGTAACTATTTGCGTTACTTAAAAAAAAAAAAAAAATTTGCTATGTGTAAAATAATTTGTTTTTTGCTTTTTTGCCATTTTCACAAATCAGTTGAAATGAGTAGAACAGACAGGTGTTTGTACATAACTTTAGATATTTATTGCACGTCAACAGACAGCAAGGGTTTTATCCTGCAAACTCTCTCAACCTGAGACAACTGGTCAAGTAAACAACCTGTTCTTCCAAGTGTTTTGTTCACAACAAAAGTAAACTTTTAAACAACAAAAAAGTGTGTTTAGCTCCGTAGTCTTATTCTCAATTAAATAAATCAAACTCCCAATGTCAGACAACTGGTCTGGTAGACATTCTGTACTTTAAGTATTTTCTTCAAAAGTAAACAGTAAATAATATAAAGTGTGTTTGCAGTAACTGTAGCAAATTAAATAAATCAAACTCTAACAAACTGAGATAAATAGTAAGACATAGGCTGCTGTATTTCTTTATCTTCATTAAAAAAGTAAACAGTTTAACAATATGAAGTGCATTTAAAGATTGAACTTCAGCTCCTAGGTATTCATCTACCCATCCAAACTCATCTATTCATGTGTCCGTTTTGTATCCAACTGATCCATGTAGCCTAACCATCCTACCCTTCAAACCACTGATTGTATCTAAGAAGCAGCAGCATTTCAAACCTCTTGTCTGTCAGCCTGTTTCTCTTTGGGGTGAAAATCAGCTTCCCCAGGCTAAATAGTCTCTCTACTGGGGCACTGGATTGAGTGGGTGCATTGTATTTGATTGAAATTTTTTTTATGAGTGGGAATCCGTTTAGAGTGTCCATCCCTTGTGCTCCTGATTTTAAATAGTCAGCGACTTGGCTTTCCACAGAAGCAGAGGTGTCCTCCTCATCCTCAAAGGAAAAGAATTCATCTATGGCTGAGTCGGTGCTGAGGCTGCGCGTTGGTGCATTGGTACCTGTTGGCTGGTCTTCTTGTGCACTTTTCCGGCATTCCGCCAGCAGACATGCCTTGGCTTTCTCCTTCCTTTCCTGTGTCCGCAGCCAACGTAGTTTAAATCTGGGCAGTGTCACCAGAGCCAAGATGGCAGTCTCACTTTCCAACACCTCAGCAAATCTATTTCTTATTGCCTGAAATGAGACAGACATACACACATATTACATTAATGCATTTGGCAGACACTTTTATCCAAAGTGACTGACATTGCATTTCAAGGTACACATTTACATTTACACACACACACACACACACACACAGACAGACACAGAGAGACAGACACAGAGACACACAGACATCTAACAGATATACATTTAATTTTACTTTGATTTCATAATTAATACACATTTCATGTATGAGAATATGTATTCAATGTATTTACCTTGACAACAGCCTCTTGAAGGTCACCAAGGATTTGGAGGCCAGTCTTCAAGTCCAGGGTCTTGGAGATCAATGTCTCCAGTGTGGGTAGAAGGGTGCCATGGAAGCAGTTGTCTTCGCCCTGAAGAATGTCAAGGGCTACCGTTAGTGGCTTCATCACTGTGCTATATTCCCTGAGGAACAGGTACTCCCGATCTGTGATGGCCTTCAACCCAAAATTGTAGGAAATGGTGTTCAGCTCGGCGATTGGGAATTCACAGACACGAGCAATGGCATCATGAAAGGAGTTCCATCTGATCGTACATGGGACAAGGAGCTTCCTTTCAAGGACTTCATCCACGATCTCTGCAGCCACTGTGGAACGGCTGGCCTTGTTCCACAAAGCTGTGCATTTGGAGGTGGCACATCTGTACACAGCTTTTATGTCTGACCTTGAAAGTAGCCACTTGTCCACATCAGAGCATGAAATAAGGTTTGCTGTGTGCAATGCACATCTGTGGTGTGGTGGCAAAGTCACAACATCCTCTTTCACACCCTCTTCCACATTCATGTCTTGTAAGACATCATGAAGGTCGACAAAAGTCACATCATCATCATCATCTTCCTTCCCAGAGTCATCTCCCTGAACGGGCTGGTAAACTTTAAAGGCTTTCACAAAATTCGAACCATTGTCTGTGACAGTAGCTGTGATTTTGTTAGAAATACTAAAGGATGAGTGGATATTGTCCAGTTCAGTAGCAATGCTTTCATACGTATGACGGCCCTTGAAACGTCTGCAGGCCAAGGCTGCTTTCTTTCGCTCTAGGCTGTGTGGATCTAACCAGTGGGCAGTCATGCCGAGGTAACTGCGGTTGTGTGCAGTCCAAATATCTGCAGTTGTAGACAAAAACTCCAACTCTTCAAAACTCTTTTTAAGCTCTGTGTTCATTTTGGCATACTCCGCATCTAGGTATTTAGCAAAAGTCTTTGAGCATGGCCTACAGACCCCTGCTTTCCTAGGTATTTTAGCAATAATGGTTCGGAATGAATCATCCTCCACCGTCGATAATGGCAACATACTTAACAACATACCTGCCTATCATACGGTTGACTTCAGCCTGTGTCATGATAGGTCTTTGTTGTAAGGCAGAAAGATCTAGTTTTTGCTGCTTGGAGGACTTTGCTCCGAGTCCTTCTTTGCTAGTGGATGGTGAGCTATCATCTGTTGTGGAGGTATCAGTGTTTTTGGCCACTAGCTTTGTTGACACGTGTGTCGTTTTGAGATGCTTCATTAAATTAGAGTTGCTTACAACGGATGTCGACAAAGTATTCGCTCCTGGGCATAATTTAAACATTACTTGGACATTCTTGCCTTTGACCGCAATTAATTTAAAGTAGTGGTTATATCTCCACTTTGAAAATGCCATTTTTTCGTCGCATTGCTCCTGACTCGCCATCTCTGTTGCTGCTGCGAGTCTCTGCTTAGCTGTTGTGTGTGTGTGGCGCGGCGCAGCTGGTGCGTGTGCTGGCATGTGTGTAAAAACACTGGCTCTGATTGGCTACCGTGAAACACATGACTCTGCCTTGGCCCATCGCTTATCTCGTTATTAACCCACCTCCTCACTAGCTGTGTGAGCCAGATTGCGTAGGTTGCAATCATAGATTGCACAGTTTATTCAATCGATGCATATTAGTAACGCACCGCATTTAACGTCCAGTAATGTTAATGGCGTTGTAACGACGGGAAAAGTTATTAGTTAGATTACCCCGTTACTGAAAAAATAACGTCGTTACCTAACGCCGTTCTTTTAAACGCCGTTATTACAATCACTGGTTGTTTGTCTAGTCACAGATACCGTACAGATAGTCTGACCCAATATGGCTCAGTTTTTATATGTATGTTGCTCAGTCGAGTGGCAGAAATGATTTTATGTAGGCCATTCTGAGTCTACACCATGCTTTTCAAATGAGGGGGGAAAGGACTGTTATCCCCCACACAGACTCTGCCCACACAGCTATGACGCGACACCAAACAAGTCAATTGTCATATAAATAACATGAAATAAAATACTGTGAATTATTAAGGCTAAATCTTACTAACCACTCTTGCTAAATGGTAAACACACTTACGATCTAATTTTTAAGGTGTTGAGTAAATTGTGTGTTATAAACTGATTCAGACAGGGATGTCTCGTGAGTTTATTGTTGGACAGATCCATTGTTTTAACTATTAATTAAATTAATCAGTTCAAAAGAGTCATTAGGTCACGAATAGGGCTGGGTATCGATTCAGATGTTCCAGATCGATTCGATTTCGATTCACAAGCTCTCAAATCGATTAGATTTTCAATTCTCTATTAGATTTTCTATACTCGATTCTCGATTCAACTCAATAAATATAGATTTAATACAAATACTATATCTATAAAAAATAACAGTGAACATAACTTTACAATTGGGTAATTAATAAAAAGAAATTAAGAGCCACAAACCTGTATATTAAACTCTTTTATTTTAGGTACACTTGGGTACATTAAAACAGAACCCATCTCTTATTTTCAAATGCACACAATTATGTGAAATAAATACAATACAATTTTGATGCAAGATGAAAAATGCTTTGTTCTTGTCTACAACACTATCATCTTGCTTACGAAATCTAAAATGCTTCCATACCTCTGACTTTTTATGTGAAGGTGGCATCAACGTTGACAAACCACCTTAAACCGCTATTTTAAGCACTGAATGAATGAATGACAGGTTCTCCTCTCGCTCCTTGGTAACATTGCACAAGGCAAATAAGAGTGTGACATCTAGTGGAGCAGACTTGTAATTAGATTAACGTTAATCTTACGTTCAATGTTTGCGGAAATAAATATGGAAAAAGAAATAGATTCATGGCCTTTGAGAATCGATTTTGAATCGACCACACTGAGCCCTAGTCACAAATCGGACGTCAGAGGCAGCGCACGTCATGGACACGATGACTGCTAACCCCGGTTTTGTCAATTTGTCCTACCCTGTCAGATTTTCCTACCTCCCACTAAGACAGTGGGAAGTACAATGGCAACAACTAAAAATGCTACTGTAAAGTTATGGTATATATTCTTCTACACCTACCACAGCCCTAAACCTATCCTTACAGTAATGCATATACATTAATTATGTGTTATATTCGCGGTTGTAGCTAGAAAGGATACAGCTACAGGAAATAAACAAATATTTTTTCTTTTCTTTTTCTCCGATTGTTTTTATTAAAGTCTAAACCTACCCCAACCCTAAACCTTCCCTTACAGAAATGAAGATACATTAAATATTGTTGTTTAGCATGAGAAAAAGGACGCAATATTGATGTGCGCATGCACAGTAAACCCTGGTAGGAAAATCTGACAGGTAGGATAAAATGTTATGACATCGCAAACAATTTGTGTCAACAGATAAAGCTTCATCACTGAACAGGATTTGTATTTATTTTTACGGGTGCCAAAAAAAATGTCAATGCAGGATAAACACTTATTCTTGTTACATATGCTTCAGGAAAGTCAATCACTTGGAATGGTGTTATTCATATTCCATAACGATTAATTTATGTGAAAATCATTCTAACTGCAAAGATAAAAGGTCATTTAGTTATGTAATAGTCTCTGTTTTTAGTGTTTTTAGGTCAATGTGTTATGAGGGACAGTGTGTGCCTTCTAAGTGAGAGTTGTTGCCAGTGTTATGGTTAAACAAATTGGCTTATTTTATACTGTTTGGCCAAGATTCATGTTGGTAATGCAGACTGTATAAAGATTTATTAAAAAAGTGGCTTCCGTATTATTATTATTATTATTATTATTATTATTATTATTATACTGGCAAACAATGAAATACCATATTTTCCACACTATAAAGCGCACCGGATTATAAGGCGCACCTTCAATGAATGGCCTATTTTAGAACTGTTTTCATATATAGGGCACACCAGATTATAAGGCTCATAGAATAGAAGATACTGCAGTCAAACGTTTGATGGGTTTGCGTTATGTATCCACTAGATGGAGCTGTGCTAAAGGGAATGTCAACATTTTGACAGCGCGCCTTGATCCATATATAAGGCGCTCCGGATTATGAGGCGCACTGTCGTTTTTTTTTTGAAAATTAAAGGCTTTTAAATGCACCTTATAGTGCAGAAAATACGGTACTCTTTGTCTACATCAATTACATGTGCTGAGTATTGATTCCCGTTTGTCAGGTTACTGGGCTCTCAGCTCAAGGCCCCTGGCAATCACAGGCCCCAGGCCACTGGTCCCATTGACCCAGTCTGGACCATAATCCAACCTTAGCTTTGTCTTGCACATTTGTATTAGACACACATACTGTATACACAAGCACATGATTTTAAAAAGGTCAGTAGTATTGATATGAATTTTCACATGGACCAGAACTTCTGCACTTTCAAATGACATATCTCCATTTTACAATAGTGTTTTATTGTGTAATTTCTTGTCATCTGTCAGTTTGAGTAAAAATACAATATAATAGGGCAAAAAATGTAATATTTAAGATTTCTTTTAATTATTATTTATTATTTACAAATTAATTATTATTTATTATTATTTATTATTTACAAAATAATATAATTATTTTTTTTTTTTAGATCACCAAAAACTGGAAAGAGAGGCCCGAATTTGTCGTCTACTCAAGCATGCCAACATTGGTAAGTGCAGCCACACACACTCACATTATCCAGTGAAGGTTCACTTGTCATGGCCTTACAGCACTACAACTGCCACTGTTTTATGAGCTGTTTTATGTACAGGATTTAAAATATAGTAAGTATTCAAACCAAATGTGATATGACTCTGTTCAAGCTTCACTGTAATAATTCTGTCCTCAGCAGTGCTTTAAGTGGCCCGAAAGAGGTGCCGGTACTCTATTATAGCGCATATATATATATATATATATATATATATATATATATATATATATATTAATATATATATATTTTTTTTTTTTTGATGACTCCCCTCATCCCCTGAGGTTACAACAACTATATTGAAGGGGTTTTATATTCAGCAGTCAACAGACGACCTTATAAAAAATACTAAATCTTTTTTTAGAGCTAGAAAGAGCTACTGAACATAAATAAAATGTGCAAAAGGATTTAGAAAAAATACCCTTAGAATAGGGTGACCAGATGAGATTGAGATGAGGTACGGGTGGTGTCTGCGGTCTTGAGTGACGGGATGGGGGGCTTATGATATTAGACTTCGTAGCTTATAATAAAAGATAATGAATTTCAAACCTTAACTAAACACATTTTTATTCAAAGATCAACCGTCTTTCATTACTCTTTAGTCTGCCACAAGAAACAACAACATTAAAATCATGACCTCAACTGTCATTTTTTTTTTTCAATGACTGTTGTAACAGTGGGTAAATCAGACCTTTCTGTAACGCTAATGAGCTTAAACTTATTTTTGTACACAGTGCTGTGAACTGTCAATCACTCCTGTAAGCTTGCATCACTGTCCTCCTCGCAGCTGCGGTAACTTAAGCTCTCTTCATCAAGCTTTTAAATAAAAAGGGGTCAAAAAGGTAATGTTGTCTTTGTGTATATAGATTAATTAGATAAATGAATATCTAAATTCGTGCCTAGCCGCCTACGGTATTTTTTTAGAACTTAGATAAAAGATGCTGCAGCCAATGAGCAGCCGGCGGGGGCTGGTTGCAGGACGACTCAACCTCCGCAGACAGTTTTTAATGTTTATCAGACAATAACTACTCAAGATTTTGCTTTAGTATAATTTTCGGGACAATTAGGGCCAGATTCGGGATTCGGGACAACAGTTTAGATTTCGGGACTGTCCCGAATTTTTCGGGACATCTGGTCACCCTACCTGAAAGAGCTACTGCATTACTTCATTAGCTTGTGTCTGACCTGCACAGATATCATTCAGTCTTGATGGGATGTCAGCCAGCGACTCATTTGATTCTGATTTTGGTGTTATAGTATTCAGAGTCTGAAGCCAGGAGAGCACACTAAGTATTGTTCTCTGTATTTGAATTTACATCGAGCCGAGTGTGTGCGTTTCATACACCTTCTCCGACCACATTGAGTTGATGACACTGACAGCAGCAAAAGCGACACACATGCTTTTCACTTGTAAAACTCAAGGGTGTATGGGTAATGTAGTCTCTGCTCTCGGTGGGACGAATTAGGAAGCGTGCATTGTGAAGGGCGCTCTGAAAAGCGGCAGCACCGGCAAAGGATTTAAACCTCAATTGAAACAGATGTCCAAATGAGCATACCGGTACGCTAAAAGCACGTTCTGGGCGCACGAAGAGGTGGCGGTACGCTCAAGAGCTATATTTGGAAGTGGCGGTACTGAGTACCGGTGCGTACCGGCCCACTTAAAGCACTGGTCCTCGGTGAAAGCAAAAATTATATAGCTGTTTGGTGAGTGTGACTGGGGTGCGAGTGAGAAATGGAAACCCCAGTGTGGATCCAGGACAGAAGAGTGATTACAGATACTTTTAGCATGGATTGAAAGCCTGGGGAAGCCAATGAGGGCAAAGATGCAGTGGCTCAGACCATGTAGCTGGCACCCCCCAAGGCTACCCAGTCACGGTGAAGCAACCAAATAAAATATCTTATCACTGGTAGGGATGGGCATTCCAAGCAAAAATTATATTCGGAAATCGCAGGGTATTATTCGATTATTATTCTAAAATCTCACCCCTCCCCCACATGCATGCACAAACACCCATAAACTGAGAGAGAGGGAGAGAGACGAGTTGCACACTATCAATCTGTATGATTAACTGTTTAATTCAAAAGATAGTCTACCTTAACTCAAGCCATATAATTATTGTAACTTGCTGAAACATATAAATATAATAAACACAACCGAATGATGGAACTTATTAACGTAACAGTCTGTTGATTAGCATAAATGAACTTCTCAAAAGGCTAGGACATTATACTGTAATTATACTGTATATAAACTGCGGGCATAAGGGAGCTGTAATTAATATTTGGGGCATTTAAATCGCTTTTGAATGCAGCCTTTTTTTTTTTTACTTTCACTTTGCGATTTGCGGTCACAGATACAGAGTAGAACTCGGCAGAACTTAACACAAATTTTAAATCATTAGATATTTTTCAGTGGTGCTCAGGATCTGCAAATAATTTGCCATCATCCTATCAGTCATCTGTGTAGCGGATCTGACTCGAATCAGACAAATTAAAGAGTCGATTAGGACTGTGGTTGAAACACGAGCCGAATTCCTCAGTAAGGCAACAGGAAGTCATAAAACATTCTGTGCCACAAGTCCCAAGCAAGATAACCAACCAACCAACTCTTTCACAGAACAGCTTTCAACATTAACACCACTAGAACAATTATTGACAATTTCAATTCGGAGAAGAGATTGTCAAATTTGTTGTTCGTAATTGATAGGCAACGCCGGACATCACGTGTAAACCCATGAGAGTACTACACAAGATCCTTTGACTTCCCCCACCCAGCAGAACCAGACTGAAATTCCTAAGGGGGGCCTTTTAACCTCTGGTCTCCACAGAAATCTTTGTCAGATAATGACACAGAAAACTGTCTTTTCTACATATATATATGGACGAAAATGAACTCAAAAAGACTTATAAATGAATATCAGTCCATCGCTTCACTCCATATTCATTTATATGTAACCCACACATTTGACTATCATGTTATAATCACTTATTGTGTATGTCTTTTAATAACTATTGGATAGCTTAAGGATACATATTCATTTTTCATATGTATGTGCTTGAATCTGCTTGCTTGAAACAGTCATGACCATCAGTTATTTGTCAAATGTATCATATTCTTGTTATAGGAATCATGTCCAAAATTAGACCCTGCAAGAGCGGGAAAATTCGGACCATGTGCTTGATAAGATAACATATGATTTATGATACCCCCGAGCCAAGACAATATCTGATTGGTCAAGACAACATTTGAGGTGTGGCCAACAGGCCAGTTTAAATACTCAGGACACCATAAAATTCTGCTTTTAGTTTTTAGCTATGCTCCTGCTATTAGTCATGCCTGCTGTTAGCTTCTAGCTTTGCTTTTAGCTTTTAGTTTTAGCTTTGCTTTTGCTATCAGTCATGCCAGCTTTTAGTTTACTTTTAGCTTGTAGCTTTGCTTCCTAGCTTTAGCTTTTAGCCATGCTTTTAGTCATCACTGTTAGCTGTTCTTTGAGCGTGGTTCCAGCGTGCTTCGGCCTGCACGCCTGCTGCTACTTAGCCACGATGAGAAGAAACACAACCTAGTCTCGTCAAACTTTACTTCTTTTCTTTTCCGTTTGAGAGTTTCGTGTTCTGAGTTAAGTTTTGTAATGCCGTGTCGGACCTCGACTGCCCATTCAACTTCAACCAGCCCACACAACTCCATCTTCAGCCAACGCCCAACCACGGGCTTCCCAAGACATCACTTCAGCAACTACTGAACTTCCAGCCAATCATCGGGAAACCCCTTTCAATGACAACAAAGGGACACCTTTACACAGGCAATGTACCTTCAGACATTTGTACTGGTGTATCTAATATAATTTTAACCTCATTGAGGAACTCAATGCGAGGGTTAATTAAGTGACTGATGGCTGTTCTTGTCTATGCAATTTCACGTATTGCTGTAAACTTGGGATTCCACATTTCCATTCTCTTAAACTTTCCCTAACTTTCGATCTTCCTGCAACTTGAGTGAATGTGTGAGTGCGTGTGCTTTGTGTTAGATTAGTTTATATGTCTTAGATTTATCTAATAAAGCCTTATTCATATTGAAAAGAGAAGTATCTTGTGTTTTGTGCTTATAAGTTAATGTCTTAAACTGCCGATCTTGTTACTGTGCTAATTGATAGTGTTTTCACTATACTTTGGATATTAATATCCAGCGCAGATTTGATGTTAAACGGCTCGTTCAGTGAATCGCAGGGCGTCTCAGTGATCAGCCGTGAAACGGCTTTTTTTTTTTTTTTGAGCTAAATTGACCTGTTTCCCTTACATATGTCTTTACTCTGTTTTTGTGGTAAGTGAAATGTTTTGCACTGTAATGTAACAAGCTACCGTTAGCAAGTGGCTAACCATGTCCATTTAATAACCTTGTTATTTGTTGTCCGCGACTTTCTGAATACGGATTCAGCCACATAACCCAGACACCCAGTGGTACGTACAGAACTTTGACATTGTCCTTTTTATGCCACACAAGTCTACAGTTTGCGCGTGAGACAATGTGTTCTTCTGTTGTCTTTGACAGCTTTTAGGTGCTTTATTGGTAGCACCACCCTCCGCTTACATGGACGTGTCACCACTGCATCAGCATGAAAAACATGGGGAGATTTTTTAAGACAATAATCGCATTACTTATTCAATATTCTAAATATCTACATTACAACAATTAAATTTCTTTCATAATGCTCACATTCATGGA
The DNA here is from genome assembly GCF_963082965.1 of Carassius carassius. NCBI lineage: Eukaryota > Metazoa > Chordata > Actinopteri > Cypriniformes > Cyprinidae > Carassius > Carassius carassius. The sequence continues at coordinate 40,164,834 of NC_081756.1, read as the reverse complement.
TTTCCCAGTGCTGAGTGATTCATTGTAATTAGATCACGCAAATCTGACCTCTAGCTGTTATGGTGGTAACAGCTAAAAATGCTTTTCTGCCCACACTCACCGACCTCCTAGCCAGCTGCAAGATTACAAGCGTGGGTGAATTCTAGCAGTAATTATGGCTATAACACAAAGCTACAGATAAGCTGAAAATGTTTGTATCACATTCCCACCCCCATATGCTCATCTTCTTGCATGAGAAGAACACTAAGCCATTGAAACTATTCAGTGTTTGTTTTTTCCAGAGATTACATCAGATGACAAAAAGTTTTAACAGTTTTATTCAAATGTAAATGTATTTGAGAACCTCACTATCGTCACTATCCTCATCTATCCTTATCTATCTATCTATCTATCTATCTATCTATCTATCTATCTATCTATCTATCTATCTATCTATCTATCTATCTATCTATCTATCTATCTATCTATCTATCTATCTATCTATCACCCAGTGGCTTTCTTATACAGTAATTTTTAATAGGGGTTACTTTCCCAATAATACCCCCATACACACACAAAATAAGGAGATATAATAATAATTATAATAATAACAATAAAAAAGAGGATTATTTAAAATCCATAAGTTTCAGTTTTTTTGGAACTTTAAAGTTCAGTCCATTCAGTGTATTTTCAAGTTATTCCCATTTACATATATGGAAGAAAAAAAGTGGGGTGAAACCCAGTGGCTTTCTTAAACTAGCAGAGTGATTTCTCCTCTCCAAAGCAACCATCAACTGGAAAGAAATTCTCTTTTTGTTACTATGGCAACAGGTTCGAGCAACCAACTGTATCATAGATGAGAGAAGATATTTACACAGAGGGGGTTCCTCCCTGCCTCTTTTCCCCCCATGTAGTCCATTCATATTTCTAAATCAAAAGGTCAAGGCTTTTGATTCCTTTGATATAGTTTATTAGGAATTCCCTCTGCTTACTTTAATCAATAGCTGTCATGATCTCTTCAGTTTCATTTGAAGATTTCCACAATTTTATTTTGCTGTGTGGCGAGACTGTCATTGTTTATACTTATGTTCAAAGGTCTGAATTCTACATACCTATACAGTGTGATGTCTTTCGCTCTATGGACGTGTGCGCTCCACTCAGTCGCTCTAACCACCCAAACAAGCGCTCCGTTAACATTCCACTTAAGCTCGTCGTAAACCAATACCCGCCTGGGTACCACACAGACATCAAATTTATCTAGTAGGCCTAATTGTACTGACATTCTTGGATAATTGTCTAAAATTATGCATGCTGATAATAATATATTAATCTGACCTTAGCAAACATAACTCAAATGCAAAAACTGAAAAAGTGTATGGGATTTTCATTCACTTTATTTCCATGAAAATAGCTGCCGTTGTTGTGCAATAGAACATTCAAAACAGGCTCATTAAAACACAGATGCACACACACACACAAGATGAAATGTGCGTAGATCTTTACAAAATACACCTGGATTATAAAAAGCCTGTGAAAAGCACACACAAGATAAAATTGTCATGGTTGGTAAACCGTGATCTCTGGGTTTTGCACTTTGTGGACCACCACTTACCTTCGGCTCGCTTCCCCGCAGTTCCTGTGTCACCCTCTCCTGCTGCCAACTCACCTCCGCCTTCCGGATTCGTCACTCATCACCACCATCTTGGACTGTGCATTCCTCCCGGCGTTATTTGTGTCTCAGTGTTGTATTGTATCATTGTCTTCATTAAATATCATCAATCTCGCACTTGCTTCCTGCCACTCCTTCACCCAGTCGTTACAAAAATGCACTTGGATGCTTGGATTATGAACTGGGTTGAGCGAGTGGCGCTGAGCGTATTGAGCAAGCGGAGAAGAATCTTCATAAAAGCACTCTGCGCTCTTAAGGAATTATTACCAGTCCACTCCCCGCTCCACTCACTTGCTCTGGTCCTAAATGGATCCATCTTTTAATGTAAGAATGTGTAGCATCTTTGGTTTACTCAGTGTTGTTATGTTGATACCACCACAACATTTCCACTTGTTAAGGAAATCACTTAAAAGTGCCGTTTAGAAGTATCTGCATATTACAGTTTTTCTCGATTGGTTTGGCTCATTTCTTGAAACCGAGATGACATTCTCAAAATAACATGGACAAATCTCCAAACCACCTTGCAATTGTTCACAACAGAATGTCATTTTTCATTGGTTTTATCAAATTGCAAATGCTTTAGTACATGTCTCAAGTGACTTCCACATTTAGCACATTTTCCAAATAAATAGATCTTGCTGATTTAAACTGATTAGTTGATTTTTCAGTGAAATGGTTACTCTCTCCAAAACATATCAGCATGGTTTCATTGTGTAAGTCATCATATGCACAATTGTCTGTTCAACTGTCAAAATTAGTCAAAGATATAATACCATGAAAGAATTTCTTGGAACATTTGATAAATTTATGACAGTACTTGACAATCAATCAGGTGAAATTAGAACTAACGAAGGAGCAGTTTCCCACATCTCAGATGACCAATCAAACAGTTTGTTTAGTTACCTGACAGGTGTTGTCTATGATTATGACTGCTGCCAAAAGTATATAGACAGAGCTTGGCCCGGGGCCAGTTTCATTTGCAGTGTGAACATGGAAGCACCTCGCCAAGTACAACAGCAACTTCCTGCTCGAGGAAGAAGAGGAAGAGGAGGAGTGAGAATGCGTGGAGGAATAGGGGGAAGAGGCCGAGGAGCACGGAGGCACCATGATCTCCCAGATGAAATCCGGGCCACCCTTATTGACCACGTTATAAACCATCGCCTCACAATGGCAGAGGCAGGTCGCCGAGTGCAGCCTAATGTGCCTCGGTCTACAGTCTCCTCCATCATCCAAACCTTTCGCAGGGAAAACAGGTACAGAACTATTCTATTGAACTATTCAGTGTTGGTGTGTGTGTAGGCCTAGAGTACTGTAATATCTTCATGTGATGTTATATGATACTATAAAAATGACAAAGAAAAAAAATGGAGAAAATACTGTGAATAGTATTCCAGTCACTGTGCAGTGCATCACACATTTAGTACCATAAAACAGCAGTACAATTACAATTTACAGTGTTGACCTTTGACTTGTATGTCTAGGATTGGACGACAGCCTCAAGTGGGTGGCAGAAGAAAACTTCTAAATGAACAACAAGAACGAGAAATATGCAACATGGTCATTGCAAATAATGCCATCACACTGAGACAGATTCGTAATGCAATCTTTCTAGACAATGTAATGTTCCAAAATATAAACTCTATCAGCATCTCCACAATAGACCGGGTATTGAAGAAACATCAGATGACCATGAAACAGATTTACAGGGTACCATTTGAGAGAAACTCTGACAGAGTGAAAGAGCTGCGGTACCAGTATGTGTATGTAAGTCAACTACTGGTTGTCTATCATTGTAACACTATTACAGTAAGACATGGTTACCACTTTTTTTTGTTTTGCTTTATCCTTTTTACCTTCAGAATCCAGCTTTGTGTGACTAGAGCATTTTGCCTAGAAATTGTCTTCAGTTTTTCACTCCCTCTTTTTACAGTACTTTAGATCCTCCCTGCAGTATCTGTCTCTACTTGACTGATTAGATTTATTTTTATTCTATTGTAGAGAATAATGGCATTAGAAGGCAACGAAAACCTCTCACATCCTAGTGTTCGTTGATGAAGCTGGCTTCAACCTGGCCAAAGGTCGAAGGCGTGGCCGTAACATCATTGGCCACCGAGCCACTGTGGATGTCCCAGGCCAGCGAGGAGCAAATATAACAATGTGTGCCGCTATATCAGAAAGAGGTGTGGCCACACACATTCCCAGTTTAGGGCCCTACAATACACAAAAGCTCCTCAATTTTTTTTGGACCACCTTTATACTGATCTGATCCCGGAAAATGAGAGAGGTGAAGAAGGACCTCAGCTACCACATTATGTCATTGTGTGGGATAATGTGAACTTCCACCGTGGCCCACGCATCAGAACCTGGTTCACCACCCATCCCCGGATGCTAATGGAGTTTCTTCCACCTTACTCTCCTTTCCTAAATCCAATTGAGGAGTTTTTTTCAGCTTGGAGGTGGAGGGTGTATGAGCATTAGGCTCAAGACCAGAGGGCCCTGCTGCATGCAATGGATGCTGCATGTGAGGACATCACAGGGGATCAATGTAGGGGATGGTTGAGACATTCACGCCGTTTCTTCCCTCGCTGCATCGCAAGAGAAAATATCCGTTGCAATGTGGATGAGAATTTATGGCCTAACAGAGAGCAGCGCGATGGTGGCCAGGAAAGAGAGGGTGACAATGGCGACCACTGAAAATATTACTGTACTATAGTTTTGAAACTTTATTTACAGTATGGTAGGCTAGAGTTTTTTTTGTTTGTGTTTATAACTGTTCACATTTACAGAATCCTGTATATGTTTTCTTTTCACAGTATGTTCTCTAATGTTAACATTTCTTTGTACGAATAAAAATGTTTACAGTTTCCTTGAGTATGAGTGGTTTATTGGAGGCTGATTTTACTGTAAAATCTTTTAGTTTTATTCATAGTGGTATTCTGTTGCTAGACCTGTGCCTCAGTGACAAAACGTCTAAGCATTTTGACTTGCAGTGCTTAAACAATGCCAAAGGTATAATGCATTTTGGGGGCATTGACTATTTATATGAGAAGGATATTTAGTTTTGACACATGGATAAACTGTTTTGGGAGAGATATGAGCTTTTGCAGGGGATCCATGGTGTTGTGCTAAACCATCCAGGTTATTTTGACAAAAGCACTAAATGAATGCACATGTGCCAAGGCAATTGAGAAGGATCTGTGCTATTTTGACTGTACTGACCTTTTATATGGGAAAGGAATCTGCTTTTGAAGCATGGAAGAAGAGTTTGGGGAAAGATATTTGATTTTGCTAGTGAGCTATAATGTTGAGCAGAACTGTAAGACTGTTTGGCCAAATGACCTTATGGTTTTGAGAATGTCATCTTGGTTTCAAGAAATGAGCCAAACCAATCGAGAAAAACTGTAAGATGGGATAGAAGTATTTGAAAATAAAAAATTTAACATTTCAGCTTCAATGGATCTGCCCTTTATTCATCTCTGACAATGAAAGGAAGCAGGAATAATTCTACTTTGTGGAGTAAACGAGTCTGTGAAAATCTCACTCCCTCATTCTAACGAGTATGAAGGTGAGCTGCTCCATACAATCTAATCAATCTCTCTCTGTTTTCTCGACAGTGAGGCTCCATGACAGCATATCAGAGGAGGGTGTTCACTACCTCGTCTTTGATTTGTGAGTGATTTTTTGCTCTGTGTGTCTCTGTGATTGTTAATGAGAGCTCCTCAACTGACCAAATAAATTAGACTAAACCCAGATCAGAAAAAGCCACAAAAAGTTAGACACAGTACATTGCCAAGATTGCGAAGCGACAAGCTTATCATTTAACTGACTTAAACTGTCAAGTATGATATACTTCAGAAATCATTTCGGATTTTTTTTTTTACATTTATTCAGCAAATAAGCATTAAATTAATCGAAAGTTAAAGTAAAAACTTGTGTATTATGTTACAAAAGATTCTATTTCAAATAAATTATTTAGTTTTGTTTTGTTCTTTATTCATCAAAAAAACAGTATACAAATATCAGTGTTCTAGTAGTATACTTGTAAGTGTACTGTTTCAATACTCCTTGGAACTAAATTGATAATATTGATAGTTTACTAATTAAATACTTTGTATACTTTGAAGTATAGTCTCAGTAAACTACTAGTTTAGTAGTTTTATACTGCAAGTATACTAGTTTTCTTTGAGTGTACTTTACGTCATACTTTAAGTATACTACTATGTCAGGTTAGAACGGGGTATCTGCTTGTAAAAAAAAAACACATTTTATTCTAGCTTCATGCATTCTTTTTTTAAACACATTTATGTGGGTAAGTTTCATAAAAAATAAAGAAATAACATTTTGAACAAAAAGCTGAAAAAAGACTATGAATTGGATTCAGAATGATAATCAAAATGTAGATGGAGTCGATCGACAACCCAAAGCTTGACTGTAATTATTACCTCTTCATCGGTCGACATTTTATTCCATAACGTTACAGGTTTGATGCTGTTTCATGTCAGATGATCTTGTTAGATTACATGTGTTAGTATCTATTGTTTTTTTTTTCCCTTCAATTGTGTTTTTTTTTTTGGAAATTCTGTGCAGAAGATGTGTACTAGCGCCCTCTACTGTACAGTCGTGGCCAAAAGTTTTGAGAATTACATAAATATTGGAAATTGGAAAAGTTGCTGCTTAAGTTTTTATAATAGCAATTTGCATATACTCCAGAATGTTATGAAGAGTGATCAGATGAATTGCATAGTCCTTCTTTGCCATGAAAATGAACTTAATCCCAAAAAAACCTTTCCACTGCATTTCATTGCTGTCATTAAAGGACCTGCTGAGATCATTTCAGTAATCGTCTTGTTAACTTAGGTGAGAATGTTGACGAGCACAAGGCTGGAGATCATTATGTCAGGCTGATTGGGTTAGAATGGCAGACTTGACATGTTAAAAGGAGGGTGATGCTTGAAATCATTGTTCTTCCTTTGTTAACCATGGTGACCTGCAAAGAAACGCATGCAGCCATCATTGTGTTGCATAAAAATGGCTTCACATGCAAGGATATTGTGGCTACTAAGATTGTACCTAAATCAACAATTTATAGGATCATCAAGAACTTCAAGGAAAGAGGTTCAATTCTTGTAAAGAAGGCTTCAGGGCGTCCAAGAAAGTCCAGCAAGCGCCAGGATCGTCTCCTAAAGAGGATTCAGCTGCGGGATCGGAGTGCCACCAGTGCAGAGCTTGCTCAGGAATGGCAGCAGGCAGGTGTGAGTGCATCTGCACGCACAGTGAGGCGAAGACTCTTGGAAGATGGCCTGGTGTCAAGAAGGGCAGCAAAGAAGCCACTTCGCTCCAAAAAAACATCAAGGACAGATTGATCTTCTGCAGAAAGTATAGTGAATGGACTGCTGAGGCCAAAGTCATATTCTCCGATGAAGCCCCTTTCCGATTGTTTGGGGCATCTGGAAAAAGGCTTGTCCGGAGAAGAAAAGGTAAGCGCTACCATCAGTCCTGTGTCATGCCAACAGTAAAGCATCCTGACACCATTCATGTGTGGGGTTGCTTCTCATCCAAGGGAGTTGGCTCACTCACTATTCTGCCCAAAAACACAGCCATGAATAAAAAATGGTACCAAAAGACCCTCCAACAGCAACTTCTTCCAACAATCCAACAACAGTTTGGTGAAGAACAATGCATTTTCCAGCACGATGGAGCACCGTGCCATAAGGCAAAAGTGATAACTAAGTGGCTCGGGGACCAGAATGTTGAAATTTTGGGTCCATGGCCTGGAAACTCCCCAGATCTTAATCCCATTGAGAACTTGTGGTCAATCCTCAAGAGGTGGGTGGACAAACAAAAACCCACTAGTTCTGACAAACTCCAAGAAGTGATTATGAAAGAATGGGTTGCTATCAGTCAGGATTTGGCCCAGAAGTTGATTGAGAGCAAGCCCATTCGAATAGCAGAGGCCTGAAAAAGAAGGGCCAACTCTGCAAATACTGACTCTTTGCATAAATGTCATGTAATTGTCGATAAAAGCCTTTGAAACGTATGAAGTGCTTGTAATTATATTTCAGTACATCACAGAAACAACTGAAAAAAAGATCTAAAAGCAGTTTAGCAGCAAACTTTTTGAAACTAATATTTATGTAATTCTCAAAACTTTTGGCCACGACTGTATAATAATGAGAACAAGGATTCAAGAAGTATAGCTCAAATATATTTAGACTTTTTAGTATGTCAAGTATACTTGACATGTCATTTTAAGTATATTTCTGAGGAGTACATAAAGCCCATTTCTAAGAAATGTAAATGGTAAACTAAAAGCATACTTTCCTATTTTTTGTTTAAAAGTATATTAATAGCACGCTTCAATAAACTTCTTTTTCATAAGGGTACTAAGAATAATTATTCAAATAATAATTAAGCAGCAAATCATCAAATTAGAATGATTTCTGAAGGATCATGTGACACTGGACTGGAGTAATGATGCTGAAAATTCAGCTTTACGAAACAGAAACAAGAGAGAACTACAAAATAAGTCACAACAAAAGTACAAACACTAAATGCATTACAGTATACAGCATTTATACAACAGTTTGTGTCCTCTGATTTGACGGGCCAACAAGGCATTCCAAGAATGCTTATACATTGTTTTCTATTAATTACCTAGACCAGTGATCCTCACTATTTTTTTCACAAGAGCCACATTGGCAGAGCAAAATCAAAAGGCGAGCCACTTTTACGACAACATACTAAGTCACCTTTGCAAATGTGCATTTCTACATATAAATTGGACATCCCACAAAAAAGAAATAACACGGCCAATACATTTTCGTTTAAGAACAGACTTACTTTAATAGTGGGATGAGCGAAAGCTGGCATGCATGTCAAACAAAATGCCCCCAAAAGAAAAAAAAATCTCTATGTTTTCAGTGCTGATGCATTCATTTTAAGGGCACCTAAAAGCTGTCACAACGAACCGGCAAAATTAATGATTATGAATATGTAAAATATAGCAAAAGACATTTATTTTTTTATGTCTGTCGGCTAGAAAGATGCTGACTCGTGATCTTCGCAGTAGTGAACGCGCCTGAGAGAAATGCACATTTCATACGGGAGGGAGAGCAGTCTGTTTTCTTTCGTTTTGAATTGTTTTGTTTAAAAGTAGACATTTCAATCCTTATATATAGCCTATTTGTCGGGTCTGTGAGGCAAGTAGGCTATAGCCTACGCTGAGTTTCGGTTCATTCATGAGACAAACTCCAGGTTCACACCGGCTCCTTCATATCGTGGTTATCTATTTTCTATTTACTTCTTATTAAATCCAGACAATTGGTTGATGAAACCTTGATTAAAATTAAGATACAATTAATACAAAACGAAATCAAATTTAAAGACAGGCTTTGTGCTTTCTGTTTGAGGTCTCAGTGAAAGTTTTAAAGCAGTCTTAGTGCCAGAGCGCTCACGTCCCTAACGGAGAACTGTCCCGTCCATAAGAATTTTTTTTATTTTATTTTTTTTATACATTTTTGACTGATTCGCCTTATAGGCTACTCCGGAGCGACTTATATTGATAGGCTACACCTGTATGAATTCTCATTTTACTTTTTGAACTCCATTATTGAGCTTTGCTTGAAAATAGTCTACTGTTGATGACTGTGCAAGACTAATGGATTCAGGGTCAGGCTTGAATGAGCATGCTTCAGACTCGTGGTGTGAGCAGAGCGAAATTGGAGCCGGAAATGCGACGCTCCGTCCACCGTCCTTTTGAAAAAATCTCGTCACTCTTCGCTCTGTCCAAAATCCGCCCGCTCGCTCCCGCCTCACATGCTCTGAAGGCAAGTGGCAGTGTGATACTGTAAGCTACTATGCGAGCCGCCAGTTATAGCTTGACGAGCCGCATGCGGCTCGCGAGCTGCGCAATGAGTAACTGTGACCTAGACTGTTGTAGCCTACTATAAAGTACTATACTATAAAGTATAATATATTTATATATACTATTAAAGTAATATAATTAGTGAGATATTCATTTATACTTATATAAATGTATACAGATATTAATTTACATTTACATTTCTTTTACAGTGCAGTTGTATTACAATAGTAATATATTGTCTTAACGATAATACTATGTAACGCCACACGACAGCAGAGGGAGCCCTCACCGGAGTATTGACTGTTCATCACTTCCTCTGCTTCTACAGTCATTTCCTGTTTGGGACTATTTAACATGTGTTAGCATGTCACTTCACTGTGAAGTATTGCCAGTTAACCTGCCTTACCAAGCATTTTCCTTGTGAGTATTCTGACTGCCTGTTTGATCATGATTCTGCCTGGTATCTTGTTCACGTCTCTTGGATTGCCCCTTTGGATTTATTGCTTGATTGGACTGAAGTTTGTGTTTGACCTGTTCGCCTGCCTACTCGTCTCTGCTTACTGGATAACCCCTGTGTATGTTGAAAGATCGGACTGCCCTTACGGTATTGACACATTTCCTGGAAACACGACTCTGATTGTACGATCTTCCTTTAATAAACCCCTGCAAATGGATTCACATTTTGCCTCAGCCTCATCGTTAAAGAATACTTCACCTCAACTGAATCCAGCAGAAGTTACCAACATGCAAGCGGCGTTTGCTTATCAAAGTGAGGTCTTAAAGGGGTACCAAGATCAGTTGAGTAAACTTCAAGCAGTCAACGAGCACTTGACAATCTATATCCAGTCACTTCCATCAACCACGCCTAGAGCGGTGAGTTTTGCACTACCAGATAAATTTGATGGGTCTGCTGATAGATGTCGAGGCTTTGTTCGTCAAGTAAAGATTTATTTCGACAATCAGGAGGACAAGTTTAATTCTGATGAAAAGAAATGTACTGTCATGATGTCCTTGTTGTCTGGGAAGGCGATTGACTGGGCTGCAGCTGTTTGGGATACTGACATGAGATTCAGACGATTCTTTGACTATTTCCTGCAACAACTTCAAGAAGTATTTGAATATCCCGCAGGGGGCAAGGATATATCAACTCAAACAGAACAGCCGCCGAGTACTCCATCTTGTTTCGCACCCTCGCTGCTCAGAGTGGGTGGAATGACATTTCCCTGAAAGCCGTGTTCCAGAGAAGCCTCAAAACGGATCTCCAGGCAGAGCTCGTATGTAAAGGAGAAAGTTCATCGTTTACTGACTTCGTCACGCTTGCTATTAGGATGGATAATTTGATGAGACAGACTCCGCGAGGAAAGTATATGAAGGAAATACCGCCTGTTCCCATGACTGTAAATAAAACTATAACGCCTGAAGAACCCATGCAAGTCAACTATACCAAACTTTCTGAACGTGAACGAGCACGGCGATGCTATCTCCGTCTCTGTTTCTACTGCGGTGAACCAGGCCATCGTTGCCAGAGTTGTCCACACAAGGCCCTGAAACCCATTCTGGTAAATATGGAACACTTGGCTATACCTAATAATCAATCCTTCAAACTTCCCCTTACCTTGAAAACTGAAGAGCTGTCCATCTCATTAACAGCAATGATCGATTCCGGAGCTGCATTAAATCTCATTCATGAAGATATTGTCACGAAGTATAACTTACCCATCCAACCATGTAACCCACCCATCAAGATCAAAGCCATCAACGACACAGCAATCGGAACTGGAATAACTCAACAAACTAAGACACTTACCTTGCAAGTGGGATTATTTTACCAGGAGTCCATATCCTTCTATGTCATTAACTCACCTAAGCATGAAGTCATCCTAGGATTCTCATGGCTGTCCATTCACGAACCTGACCTGTCCTGGCATCAGGGGGAGTTGACCAAGTGGTCAGCCTTCTGTGAAAGTAACTGTTTCTCGTCAGTGCCTCAGCCTTGTTGTATCACTAGTGTTGAAAGCCCTTCAAGCACCAAGACTGTCAACATTCCCTCCTGTTACGATGACCTAGCAGAGGTATTTAGCAAAACTAAGGCAACACAACTACCACCTCATCGTCCCTGGGACTGTTGTATTGATTTACTCCCCAATGCCATGCCTCCCAAGAGTCGTGTTTATTCTTTGTCTCGTACAGAATCCCAAGCCATGGAGGATTATATTGAGGAGGCCCTGAGTTCAGGACTCATCCGACCTTCCACTTCTCCAGCTGCAGCAGGGTTCTTCTTTGTGGAGAAAAAGGCAGGAGGCCCTGTATTGATTATCGGGGATTAAACAGCGTCACGATAAAATTCCGCTACCCTTTACCATTGGTCCCTTCAGCTCTGGAACAGCTCCGGGAAGCAAGGATTTACACCAAATTAGACTTACGAAGTGCATACAACCTCATTCACATCAAGGAGTGCGACGAGTGGAAGACTGCCTTCCTCACCACTAGAGGGCACTATGAGTATCAGGTCATGCCGTATGGACTTGCCAACGCACCCGCTGTCTTCCAGTCGTTCATAAACGAGATCTTCCGGGACCTGCTTAACCAGTACGTAATTGCTTACATTGATGACATTCTCATCTACTCCAAGTTTGAAGCAGAACATGTTGACCATGTCGAGACCGTCCTCACTCGGCTCCTGAAGAATCACCTGTACGTCAAGGCAGAGAAATGTGAGTTTCACGTCAAGCAGACATCATTCCTGGGTTATCACATTAGTCATCAAGGTGTTTACATGGACGAGGCCAAGGTCAAGGCAGTAACGGAGTGGCAAAACCTTCCACTATCAAGGAACTTCAGAGATTCCTGGGATTTGTTAACTTTTACCGAAGGTTCATTAGAAACTACAGCATGGTTGCAGCACCACTGACATCACTTCTCAAGGGGAAACCTTCCAAGCTCAGGTGGAGTGAGGAGGCTAATCAAGCATTCAATGTCTTAAAAGTTAAATTTACCACGGCTCCTATCCTCAAGCATCCTGACCCCAACTTACCATTCATCGTGGAAGTAGATGCCTCTGACTCAGGCATTGGGGCCGTACTCTCTAAGCGCCATGGTCAACCGTTTTGACCTCGATATGGATTATCCCTTATTAATGACATCTGCTATTGGATCTATCTCTCTCCCTGTGTCTCTGGTGCACGATCGTCACAGAAGGACTCCATCCAAAAGATCCAGCGGTACGTCTGTTCATATTTCCTCCCCAGTCACCGAGCGGAAGAGGAATGGTTTCGAGGGTACTCGTCTGGTCGTGTTTCGTGGGACCAGGGGAGGTCCCTCAGGAGTGAGTGGTCGAGAGGAGGTCGGGCATCACTCTCCACTATGGCCCCCCGTCGACCCTGGGTTCGGGAGAAATGGATGGGAGCCGCCGTCTCACCATTGTGGACTAGGGCTGTCAACGAATATTCTAAATTCGAATATGTATTCGAATAGTTTTTAAAAAACGAATTTCGAAGGTGAAAATTAATATTCGAATAAAAAAAAATGTGGACAAAAGGCCCGCGGTAGTAGAGGCGTGGTTGTCTGCTTTGCAAGTGGGCGCGCTAGCGCGCCTGAGGGTTCAGGGACAGGTCACAGCCTCACAGGAGTCGCACTGTCTGGCACAGCATCACTGCTGATAGTTGACGCGGCCTCATGGAAGATGCCAGCAAGTGCAGAGCCCAACTCGACCGCAGAAGAGAAACTGAGGTAAAATTGTTGACCCGCGAGATTGTTGTATGCAAGCTATTTAAGATACAGTTAGCATACCATTCGACAACTAGCAACATGAGGTCACATCTCAAAAATGTGCACCCAACTGAGCATGGCATAATGTGTGGAACTCCAGCTAAACAGTCACGTCTTGACACTTAACGTTACTTTGCATCGCCCGCCGCAAGCACTTTGTCTGCAACATGACAAGAGCCCATAACGGATAAAATAATTTCGTTCATTTGTAAGGACATGAGACCGATCAGTATCGCGGATGGGGCAGGCTTCGGGGAGTTCTGTCAAGCAATGGATCCGAGGTATGATTATTTATTGTTTCATGTCAAAGTTCCATGTTTACCACAGCACAGCTCGCTAGGAGCATTCAATGTCAGTTCTATATGCTGTAAAACTTCAATTAATATTAATATTTGTTTCAATCACTGAATGAAGCCTGCTATATTTGGGACAACAGTCGCGACCTTAAATTGCTTGCACAAAAATGTGTTTGTTCATTTAAACCATTATGCGCAGAGAACATGAGGGTGAGAGAGCGTGAGGTCTGCAGTCTTGGCCATTAGTTGATTTCCTTGTTTTTGTGTAGGTAATACGTTGTCATATATGTTTAAACTTAAATAGACTATCTATACAAGTAGTTATGTCTCTTTGTATTATTTTTGCCTGTTATTGACGTAATGCGCGTCATTGACAACATGCGCAACCAGATGTTCGAATAGTTCGAATATTCGTGTATTTTTAGAGGGAATATTCGTACGTCAATTTTGACAGCCCTATTGTGGACGGAGAGGGGAAAGGAGGCGCAAGTCTGCCGAGACAGCGCCCATGCACAAGATGGCTGCCAGCCCAGTGCCGCTGCCCAAGATGGCCGCCAGCCCAGCGCCGCTGCGCAGAATGGCCGTCGACCCAGCACCATTGCACAGGATGGCCGCCAGCTCAGCGCCACGAGGTAAGATGGACGCCAGCCCAGCGCCACAGCACAAGATGGCTGCCAGCCCAGTGCCACTGCACAGAATGGCCGCCGGCCCAGCACCACTGCCCATGATGGCCGCAGGCCCAGCGACACTGCACAAGATGGCCGTCAGCCCAGCGCCACGAGGCAAGATGGACGCCAGCACAGCGCCATAGCACAAAGTGGTCACCAGCCCAGCGCCACGGTGCAAGATGGCCGCCAGCTCAGCGCCAACGCCCAAGATGGCCGCTGAGATGTTTTTGGATTATTTCTCCATGTTGTCAAAGATCCTAGAGATTCCCAGGAGTGTTCATGTCACGTCTGCTGATCCAGAGACTGTTCACGTCACGTCTGCTGAGCCTGCACCACAGTACAAAATGGCCACCAGAGTCGAGTCATATTCCCGTTGACCCTCCGGAGTTGAGTCAGGTTCCAGTTGACCCTCCAGAGTTGAGTCAGGTTCCAGTTGACTATCCAGAGTTGAGTCAGGTTCCTGATGACCATCCAGAGTCGAGTCACATTCCAGTTGATCCTCCAGAATCAAGTCAGATTCCTGTTGTCCTTCCAGAGTCGAGTCAGGTGCCCGTTGACTTTTCAGAGTTGAGTCAGGTTCCGGTTGACCCTCCAGAGTCGAGTCAGGTGCTCGTGGACCCTCCAGAGTCGAGTCAGGTGCTCATGAACCCTCCAGAGTCAGGGTTAGTCACCGTTGACCTTCCAGAGTCAGAGTTAGTCACCGTCGACCTTCCAGAGTCAGGGTTAGTCACCGTTGACCTTCCAGAGTCAGGTCTAGTTCCTGTTGACCTTCCAGAGTCGAGTCAGGTGCCCGTGGAATTTCCAGAGTTGAGTCAGTTTCCGGTTGACCCTCAAGAGTCGAGTCAGATGCTCGTGGACCCTCCAGAGTCGAGTCAGGTGCTCGTTGACTTTTCAGAGTTGAGTCAGGTTCCGGTTGACCCTCCAGAGTCGAGTCAGGTGCTCATGGACCCTCCAGAATCAGGGTTAGTCACCGTCGACCTTCTAGAGTCAGGACTAGTCACCATCGACTTTCCAGATTCAGGGTCAGTCACTGTTGACCTTCCAGAGTCAGGGTTAGTTCCTGTTGACCCTCCAGAGTCGAGTCAGGTGCTCGTGGACCCTCCAGAGTCGAGTCAGGTGCTCGTGGACCCTCCAGAGTCGAGTCAGGTGCTCGTGGACCCTCCAGAGTCAGGGTTAGTCACCATTGACCTTCCAGAGTCAGGGTTAGTCACCTTTGACCTTCCAGAATCAGGGCTAGTCACCGTTGACCTTCCAGAGTCAAGGCTAGTCACCGTTGACCTTCCAGAGTTAAGTCAAGTCAATGGTGATCTTCAAGGACAGAGCCAAGTCACTGGTGATCTTCAAGGACAGAGTCAAGTCACTGGTGATCTTCAAGGACAGAGTGAAGTCACCGGTGATCTTCAAGGACAGAGTCAAGTCACCGGTGATCTTCAGGGACAGAGTCCAGTCACCGGTGATCTTCAAGGACCGAGTCAAGTCACCAGTGATCGTCATGAACAAGGAAACACCATGGGAGTACCAGAGTCTCGTCATTTCCCTGTGGAACTACCAGAGCCTCTCCACGTCTCTAAAGAACTACCAGAGTCTCTCCACATATCTGATGATCTACCAGAGTCTCTCCTCGCTTCTGCGGAACTTCCAGACCCTCGTCACGTCTCAGTTGAACTCTCTGAGCACCTGACTAATCCTGCTGTGGCCAACGGAGGCTACCCTTAACTTGTTCATGTTTTTTGTTTCAGACGTGCCCAATCAGACTTGTCCTCCTGTTTGTCCGGCCGCACGGATGTGGTGGTCTTCTGCTCCGCCCTGGGGGGCGTCTGGTTCGGCGGCACGGATGTGGTGGTCTTCTGCTCCGCCCTGGGGGGCGTCTGGTTCGGCCGCATGGATGTGGTGGTCTTCTGCTCCGCCCTGGGGGGCGTCTGGTTCGGCCGCACGGATGTGGTGGTCTTCTGCTCCGCCCTGGGGGGGCGTCTGGTTCGGACGCACGGATGTGGTGGTCTTCTGCTCCGCCCTGGGGGACTTTCGTCCCGACCACACGGATGTGGTGGTCTTCTGCTCCGCCCTGGGGGGCGTCTGGTTCGGACGCTCAGATGTGGTGGTCTTCTGCTCCGCCCTGGGGGGCGTCAGGTTCGGCCGCACGGATGTGGTGGTCTTCTGCTCCGCCCTGGGGGGCGTCAGGTTCGGCCGCACGGATGTGGTGGTCTTCTGCTCCGCCCTGGTGGGCGTCATGTGATGTCCTTCTTGGACTTGTGTTTTTGTGTTTATTTTTTTTTTTGTTCTTCTGTCTGTGTCTTTTTTTCTGTTTCCTCCTATGGACCTGGCCCTCCGTCCCTCCCCCTGATCCTCCGCCGGTCCACCTCCCTCCTGGGTTTCTTGTCTGTGTCTCTCGTTCTGTTTCCCTCTAAGGACCTGGCCCTCCGTCCCTCCGCCTGATCCTCCGCCAGTCCACCACCCTCCTGGACTCCTTGTTTTGTGTTGCACTCCTCTTGTCTCTGTTTTCCCCATTTTACCTGGCCCTCCGTCCCTCCCCCTGGTCCTTCGCCGCTCCACCTCCCTCCTGGTTTCTTTGTGTTTTTGGTTTTCCCTTGGGTTCGGGTGGAGCATCTGGCAGCTGCTCCGTGGAGGAGGGGGTAATGTCACGTTGTCTAGTCTCTGTTTCCCTGGGTGTCCACTAGTGGGCTCACTTCCCCTTAGGCACTTCATCGTAGGCACTAGAATTCCTCTAGTCTTGTCCTGTCATCACAGTAATTGCACTCCTGTTAATTGCACCAGGTGCAGTCACTTTATTGTCATTAGCCTCCCTATAAATACCAGTCTTTTCCTGTTGTTTGTATGGAGTCCTTACCCTTCGTGTATCCAGCCTTCTCATATTCCGAGTTTCTTCATTGTCTTCTCGTCCTCTGAGTTCCCATTCCTTTTCCAGTTCCCTCCTTTGTTTATTTGTTGGTTTGTTTTGGACTGATTTTGGTTTTGACCTTGGATTGTTTTGACCTTGATTTGGATTATCCCTTATTAAAGACATCTGCTATTGGATCTATCTCTCTCCCTGTGTTTCTCTGGTGCACGATCGTCACAATAGCCTGCATCAAAATGAGGTTTGCAATTATGCGCCCGAAGGCACGGGTTGAAGACCGTCACAATATGCTAATTTGTTTAATTCATACCTACGTCATCACCATCACAAAAATGTACTTTTTTTTTACATTGAAACTTGAAAAAACAATTTATTAAAAAAAATTACTGTTACTGCAAACCAAAATATTTTTAAGGATGGCCTAAAAACGCTCCTGTGATTATAAGTACATCTCCAGGAAATGCTCCTGCCCACTTGCTTCTCAAAACTAGCCCAATCGTGTTACAAGGAGGGCTGTGTGCGCTCAGCTGGAACACAGGAACCGCTGGCACAATCAGAACTTGTTACGTATTTCTGAAGGAGGGACTTTATAGAACAAGGAAGTCATCAGCCCGTTTTTATGACAGTGAAAACAGCGGTATACAGATAGGTGAATTGTGTGAAAAATACTGTGTTTTTTTACACGCGAAACAGGAACACATGTTATATTGCACACTGTAAACACAATCAAAGCTTCAAAAAAGTGCGAAAAACGGGACCTTTAAGTTCTGACACATCACTATATTTACACTGATTACCATTTGCTACTGTCTTGATAACTTTGTGTATGTAAAATCTGTCTCCCATCAGCGTATAATTATGATGAATGCTGATCTAGAGTGATGTAAAAGTCACATGAAATCCGACATGACCATTCACACTGCGTTTGAAAACATCAAACATTGATCGGATTTAGTAGCACATATGGAAGTGGCACATATCAGAATTGAAAAGATCAGCATCCATGAGGTTTGTGCTGTTCACACTGTCATGACAAAAACAGATCTGAGTTGTGCAAAAAAAAATTAGATCTGAGCCACATTTGCTTGCAGTGTGAACATAGAGACTCGACTAACGATCGCTAAGTGAGTTTTGACTCTGCTTTTTTTTATTATATTGTTTGTAGCTTCTGTGTAACACCCTGTCAAATGCACTGTACTTCTACTGATTAAGGTGGAAATGTTGACTAAAAAATGCAAGGGGTTGGCAAACACCCTGTTTATGTACAGCGCCATCTGAGGCATCATCAGGAGTGAAAGCAATAGGAGCATTGGTAAGTGGATGAGAAAGCAAGGTTGCTTGAGTTTAGTGTCTTCCATTTCCATTTATGTATTTAGTGAATGAAAGTGACTTGACATACAGCCAAGTATGGTGACCCATACTCAGAATTTGTGCTCTGCATTTAACCCATCCAAAGTGCACACACACAGCAGTGAAAACACACACAGAGCAATGGGCAGCCATTTATGCTGCAGCGCTCTGAGAGCAGCTTGGGGTTTAGTGCCTTGCTCAAGGGCACCTAAGTCGTGGTATTACCGGCCCAAGACTCAAACCCACAACCCTAGGGTTAGGAGTCAAACTCTCTAACCACTAGGCCACGACTTCCCAATTTTTTTTAGCAGACACTTATCCAAAGCTACTTACAGTGCATTCACGCTATACATTTTTTTTTATCAGTAGGTGTGTTCCCTGGGAATTGAAACCACAACCTTTTGCACTGCTAACGCGGTGCTCTACCACTGAGCTACAGGAACACTTACCAATGCCCTTCCAATGACTTAGTCAACTTGTACAACTTGGCCTTGTACAAAGGATTCATGAGTGCAGCTGCCAGTGGAATGAAACAGTGGTAAACATTTATCATCCCCAAAAACTCCTGCAGTGATTTTGTTTGTGTGGGGAGTTGTAAACTCTGTAATGGCAACTTTGGATGGTAGGGGAACCACCCCCAGTAATTAAACAGCAGTTTTTCATATCGACCTCACTCACATTTGTCCAATGATAACGCAGGCAGGACACTAACCTGTGCTCCCATATCACATAGGAAAGGTTGGCCCGATAACTAGTCTGTAATGAACAGCAGATAAGCAGTGTCACTGGCTACAGTGCTACTAACTGTAGGCATGCTGTGGGACTCATTGATCGTGCATGGGGGACGAAATTTTTTGGCCTTCACCCCGAAGGGGTGCCATACACATACAGTATGCAATGCTGCCTGATATTCATCTGCCAACTGAGCCAGTTCCCTGTAATCATTGACTGTAGTATTTACCAAGGCTGTATGAATGTGTTCTGGTAACTGTTGTAAGAACAACTCCTTAAACAGAAAGCATGGCTTATGCTCACCAAGGAGTCCTAGCATGTGATCCATTAACTCAGATGGACGTGAATCTCTGAGGCCGGGCAGGGAAAGTAAACGGTGTCCTCTTTTAGTCTCTGATAAACTGAATGTCTTTAACAAATACGCCTTCAGTGTAGAATATTTATCCAGAGCAGGGGTATTTTCCGGTATGCTGATCACTCACACTGATGTGGAACTGCCAAGGGCCACAACAACATAACAATGTTTATTGTCATCCGTGGTGATATCCCGTAATGTGAACTGAGCTTATGCTTGAGCGAACCACATGACTGCTTGTTGCTCCCAAAACTCTGGCAGCTTCAATTTGACAACATTGGTAGACATCACAAATAAATTATTTGTTCTGCCTCGGCATCACCAATGTAGCTTTTGTGCTAGCAAAGATACACAGAGGCAGGATTGCACCAGAAAACTCAGCGGTCACGTGTATTATTTCTGCTAAAGAAGAGCACACTAGAACAACACTTCCCTTTCTTAAAGGGGAACATACATACATACATTGGACTTGGGAGCCCAGCCACCTCTGACATAATTGAGAAAAGGCCAATGAAATTGGTGAACAAAATGTTGTATAAATGCATGCATGTATAAATAGGCCAACATGGCATTTGGTCACTCATTTTGTTCTGAGATGTTGAGAAGCATCTAAACCCACTCAGAAGCGGTTCAGAGTTGTGGAATAAGGTACACAACATATGCATTTCCTCCATCAGGGAACAATGGTTACTATACATTACCAAGATGTTCCCTTTCAGTTGGTCACTTCAAAATTCTTTTGAAGTTCCAACACTAGAGGTCCCTATCCAAAATGCCACAGCTGCTCAAATGTGTTACCAGTACATGAGGGGCGCTGATGTTGACAAGCCCAGTGTGCCACGTTCAAATGCACCTCAACGTCCAAGACTTATGACCTCACTCTCCAACATAAAGAAAAAAAAAGAGGGTGAAATGTCCTGGTTGTAACTTTGGGAAAGCATTTGTTTTCCAAATTGGTAAAAGAACACTACAGAGACCACATGTCTGTCTAGTGGAAGCAGTGAAACCTATTCCGATAAAGAGCAGTGGACTTATATGGGGCTGCCAAAGGGACCACCAATCAACATCAGTTAACATATGGAGCACTAATCCATTATGAGAGCTCACTTTAGGGATACATACTCGTAATGGATTCTTACAGAGAGTTCCTCCCTTAAACTCAGCTACATAAGGCAGTGCTTGAGTGATGGAAGGGTAGTCCAGGGTTCATAAGAAGACACTAAACTGGACTCAATAAGTGCACATTATCACCTCAGATAGGGGAAGGCACTAAATGCGAGCTCTAAACCTTACCAGCCACCTAAGTTTAAGAGCTAGTGCTCAAAACTTAGGAAGAAACTGGTTACAATTGCAGTATGTAGAATCTGGCAAATGTATTAGGTGTAGCCCAACCTCTAGCTCCACAAATGTCCACTAATGAGGCACCATTTGCTAGAGCTGAAGAAACAGGAATGCCCTTGGTTGAGTGTGTCCTCACTCCCAGTGGGCATGGTAAGCCTCTGGCTTGATAGGCTGTAAGGAACACATTCACAATCCAGTGTGAGATCCTTTGTTTGGAGACAAACAAACTTCTTCTGAACTTGAAAGCAGACAAAGAGCTGTTCAGACAGTCTAAACTCTCTGTGTGTGTGTGTTCCTAATAGATGATTAGGGCTCACACCGGGCACAACAGAGACAGGCCAGGGTCCCCTTACTTTGGGTGGATAGCTTGCAAGGTTACCATCTGATCTCTAAAAGGAGTGGTGGGAACCTTGGGCACATATCCTGGTCAGGTACTCAGGACAACGTGAGAGTCTGCTGGCTTGAAGAATCCCCACACTCTTGATAAAATGAAAACATCCAGGAAGGCCATCTTCATAGAGAGGTCCAACAAGTTCAAGTCCAACTGACTGAAGGGGCTCAGACAGATCTCTCTTTAAAGCCTGGAGGACCACTGAGAGCTCCCAAGAGTAGATGAGGCGTAGCTATGCAATGAGGCTCATTCGGGGGAAACGCATATCCAGCTGTGTGCCAGTGTGTCCATGCAGAGGGGCCCTCAGTCAGGAAAACTTTTTAATGATGACAACTCGATAACTGACCTGCTGTAACAAAACATGAGGAGGCAGAGAATCTGCATCTGAACAGGCTCTGATGCACAATCTTAGCCCCTGGTTGTCATGCATGGGAGGACAAGAAACGCCAGAAGTGTAACCAGGGAAGGAGGAGATAGCTTGTTAACCTCTTAACCCACACACCGACGCGGGCATGTTGAACTCCCCTTGTTTGCACTTGTCAATATTTATGAATAGATTAAATGAAACGGCACAAATTTAATCTTGACAACTACAGTCGTGGCCAAAAGTTTTGAGAATTACATAAATATTAGTTTTCAAAAAGTTTGCTGCTAAACTGCTTTTAGATCTTTGTTTCAGTTGTTTCTGTGATGTACTGAAATATAATTACAAGCACTTCATACGTTTCAAAGGCTTTTATCGACAATTTCATGACATTTATGCAAAGAGTCAGTATTTGCATTGTTGGCCCTTCTTTTTCAGGACCTCTGCAATTCGAATGGGCATGCTCTCAATCAACTTCTGGGCCAAATCCTGACTGATAGCAACCCATTCTTTCATAATCACTTCTTGGAGTTTGTCAGAACTAGTGGGTTTTTGTTTGTCCACCCGCCTCTTGAGGATTGACCACAAGTTCTCAATGGGATTAAGATCTGGGGAGTTTCCAGGCCATAGACCCAAAATTTCAACATTCTGGTCCCCGAGCCACTTAGTTATCACTTTTGCCTTATGGCACGGTGCTCCATCGTGCTGGAAAATGCATTGTTCTTCACCAAACCGTTGTTGGATTGTTGGAAGAAGTTGTTGTTGGAGGGTGTTTTGGTACCATTCTTTATTCATGGCTGTGCTTTTGGGCAGAATTGTGTGTGCTCCCACTCCCCTCGGATGAGAAGCAACCCCACACATGAATGGTGTCAGGATGCTTTACTGTTGGCATGACACAGGACTGATGGTAGCGCTCACCTTTTCTTCTCTGGACAAGCCTTTTTCCAGATGCCCCAAACAATCGGAAAGGGGCTTCATCGGAGAATATGACTTTGCCCCAGTCCTCAGAAGTCCATTCACTATACTTTCTGCAGAAGATCAATCTGTCCCTGATTGTTTTTTTTGGATAGAAGTGTCTTCTTTGCTTGCTATTATAAAAACTTAAGCAGCAACTTTTCCAATTTCCAATATTTATGTAATTCTCAAAACTTTTGGCCATGACTGTATATATCATTATAAAGATCTAAGCCTCAAGCATCAATGACAGATCGCTGTTTTTCAATGGAAACCCTATAAAGAATGTATTTGCTAAATTTGTGTAAGCAGTACACATGAATACATTAAGAATAAAAACGCAGTACATACCAGATTGATAAACACGTCCACAGCTGTAAATACCGGTTTAGTTAGAAAGGTAAAGGTCCACTGAGCTAAATCTCATGGAACACGTTTAGTCCAATGAAACAATAACATTGTAATATGGATGATAATTCCTTTATTTACGTTTCAGTTCTTCAGGGACAGTATTTTTTTGTCACTCACAAAAAAAGACACTGGTTGGTTAGTCTTTCTTTCTTTCTTTATTTTTTTACTTATATTCTTTACCTATATATATATATATATATAATATATGCCAAGGTGAAAATATAAATCAGCTTATTAAAGGTGCTGCAATTAGACTTTCTTTCATGTCGACTCAGAATGTTAACTTTTTCAGAGTCACAGGAGGGGAGCTGTTTGAAGATATCGTTGCCAGAGAGTACTACAGTGAAGCCGACGCCAGGTTAGTGCTTGTATCCAAATTTAAACCCCTTTAAAACCCATTCATTAGAATGCATGAATTAAATAGACAGCTCAATTATTTTAAATAGACAACACAGTAAACTATAATATAAAGCGTATATATACATATATATATATACACACTAGTCAACATTTGACATGGATCAAAAACTTTCATTAAAGTTGCCCAAAAAGCAAAATGCATTCTTGTCATGCATTCCAAAATGCATTCAAATGTTCACTACTGTATATATATATATATATATATATATATATATATATATTTGGGTTTGTATTTGTTTGTAAGGGCTGCATTGCAGTGCACGGTTCACAGTTTTGTCTAGCAAAGTAACCCTCTGAAAAAAGAGACCTACAGCTCAAATAGCATGCAGAGTAGAACAAAAAGTGAGTTATATTCAATTATATTTGTGATTTTAAACACAAATATAAAACCTTGCCCTAGACTTCCATTGCAAGTGCATTATTGTAAACACAATTAAGCTTATTTTTACAAACTGACCATAAAGTCTAAACTGTAATCTGTGGTAAGAGCTGAACAATTTCTAAACATAGCATTCACTTATAAAATGTAAAGTGCAAATTTTGTAGTTCACAAAACAGAATAACAATATTTTATCACAGTCTGTGTGTGCAAAATATTATTTTTCTCAGTCAGTTGTCAATCCTCTCAGTAACTTTGTCACAGAAAAAGTGAATGAGCAAATTTTGTAATATTGCTTATGCATAAGAAATAAATGTTTTCTAGGATTTAAGCCCAACTTTGAGAAGAAATTTAATAACGTGTCTGCATTGCAATATGTCTTCCAATGTATGTGTACTTGTAATTTCTGTCTATAGGTGTTTTTTGTTTGTTTTTTCTCTTTTTTTGGCTTAAAATTCAAATAAGTTTCTTTCTATGCTGCTTATTTCTTAATTTTGGCTTGTTTAAGCTTTTTTTTGTGCTTCTGTGACATGTTTATTAGTATTTTATAAAATAATAGTTCACCCAGAAATGGAAATTGTCATCCTTTACACACCCATATGCTGTTCCAACCCCATTTGACTTATTTTTTCAGTGCAACACAAAATTTGAAATTAAGACATGTTATATGTTCTTTTCTGTGAAGTTAAAATGAACAAAGACTGAAGCATTCAAGCTGCCAAAAGGACACAAATGCATCATACAAGTATCATAAATGTTGTCCAGATGACTTAATATCCCAGTTCTTGTGAAATAATACAAGCTTTTGTGAGCAACATCAAAGTTTTTAGGTGGTTATTTAGTCCTCCATTCTTCTTGGCCTTTCATGTGAAATCATACAGTGACATGAATAAGTTTTGAATCATTTGAAAACATCTGGGGTCTCATTTATAAACATTGAATATGCAGAAAATAGGCATAGAAATTGCATACGCAGTTTTCTCGCACATTGGGATTTGATATCGGGACTGATAAATCGCTGCTTAGAAACTGGTAGTATTCCAGGGCTGCTAAAACATGCAACAGTTTTCCTCTGCTTAAAAACAGAGCATAGACCCCACCTTTTTAGCAAATTTTAAGCCCATTTCCAATTTCTCATTCATTACAAAAATTCTGGAGAAAACTTAAACAATTCCAAACTTCTCTAGCTGACAATATGGTCTTTGAGGTTTTTCAGTCTGGTATTAGAAAATATCACTCTACCGAGATTGCTTTGTTGAAGGTTTTTAATGATATACTATTAACATGTGACTCAGGCTACTATGCTGTTCTTGTGCTTTTAGATCTTACTGCTGCGTTTGATACTGTTGATCATGCTGTCCTTAATGATCGATTGGATCACTGTGCAGGTAATACAGGCAGTGCATTGGAGTGGTTTAAATCTTATCTTACCAATAGAACTTTTTCAGTTAAGATATGCTTCCACTTGGTTTCATTTTTAGAAAATATGGTCTGTCATTCCATTGTTATGCTGATGGTACACTAGTTTGTCTGCCTATAAAAAGGAATTCAGATGGATTAGATGCTCTCTTGGCCTGTTTGACAGATATAAAGGCATGGTTGTCGCTAAACTTTCCGAATTTAAATGAGGAAAAACGTCTCAGGTTACGAATGTAACCATGGTTCCCTGAGAGGGAACGAGACACTGCGTCCTCTGAGGGGACACTATGGGGAACACCTCGTCGTGACCCGTGTCTGAAGCATACTTTGAAAAACGCCAACGTGTTGGCCGGCGACAGCCCCTGACGTCACTACCAGCGCGACTATAAATACGCGCCCATAGGACCCGTCACTTATCTTCTTCGTGAAGCTTGCGTCCGAAGCATTGGAAGGGAGCTAGAGGACGCAGTGTCTCGTTCCCTCTCAGGGAACCATGGTTACATTCGTAACCTGAGACGTTCCCTGTCAAGGGAACTTCGAACTGCGTCCTCTGAGGGTAAACTATGGGGAACAGTATACCTACACTGCCATGCTGAGGGGAGTGCAGACCAGAATCATGGCAAACACTAAGTACCAACTCTACCACTTCACCGGGAGTCGCCCCTGGGACGGTTCAATGGCTGTCTATGACATTATCCCTTACGGCCAAAGGCCTAAGCTACATACCATACTTACCTGTAGGGCCCTGGCCCGGGGTAGAGCTGAAGGCTTGGAATCACAAAAGATTCCTTTAAAGGTTTACGGCTAATACCTGGCACTTTCTTCTACCAAGTCTTTGCCTGTCACACAGGGGCTACTGCTAGCTTTCGCAAAAACTTGCCGAAAGAGCTGTCCAAACAGTACTCTAGTAGCGGCGCCCTGTTCTAGATAGGTATCAGAGGATACCTGGGTGGAGTGGTGCCCAAGATGAACGGGGCTTAACCGACTCAAGAAAGGACACGAAGCAGCCGCGCGAAGCCCTTACCATATACGATTTTAGAAAGAACGCAGAGTACTAGCGTGCGAACTTACCACAGTGTGGATTTCAGAAAGTGTGCAAAGACTTCACGTGCACACTTACCATAACATGGATTTACAAATACTGTTCTAAGGAGGGGCTCTCAAGGAAATTCTGATAGAGCAGCTCGTAGATGGAATGGCCCGAGAGCAAAGCAATTGGAGGACAGAACGTACAGATTAAGCCTCGGCCACGCCTGTACCATGGCGTCCAGCCCCCAAAGGAGCTGGATGAGTCAGTGGAAGCCAGAGGGGATAGTGTGATGCTCTCTCGAGCCGCAAAACCGATCCACCCAAGTCTGGCCAACCTCTCCAAATCTGCTTCAACACCTTGGTGCGAAGGCGCCATTCCCCGAGCCTCAGCCTCTGCCTCAGCAGGATGTCTGCTCTCACAGTGCGTCTCAAAACAGTATGTAGTACTGGAGCGCTCTGAAAGGACCGAGAATCAGCCCCCCATTAGAGGAGGACTCCGAGCTCCGAGCAGCATGCTCATAGGTGACCATTTGAGAAAGTACACTGACTTAACGTGTGTACAGAAAGGTTCCCAAGCATCACAGAGGCGCTGGATCGCACAGGAGAGGTGAGCTCCAACCCTCAAGCGAGGGGAGCATCACCTGAGGCAGTACATACAGAGGACTCCGTAACTACCACCTCCCTGGATGCACCAAGCGGTCAGGCGGCCCCTCAGGGTGATCTGGCCGGACATCCATGGAATTCCCTGCAGTGCTGTGCCACTGATGATCAGCCAGGCTCCTCGGGAGGGGGTGTGGGATGGACAACCGCAGAGCGCTTGCTTCCCACGCGCGGGTCTCACTCCACGGTGGGTGTCGCGCCCCGGGGGGGCGGAACCCACGCGCCATGGCCGCCTACCGAAAGCCTGTGATCTTGGCCACCTAGCTATTTCCAGAGCACTGTAAAGGAAACTCACAGAGTTTGTTAGTAGACATATAACCACCAACAACATAACATCCATAAGCAGGTAAAGCAAGGGTTATGTACTCACCCACCCTCCTGTACTGGAGTCCCGCTTGCGGGGCGCCCCATTCTGGTCCGGACCGTCAGTAAGGCAGTTACTATGAACATAGAACCAACCAAAACATCATAGGTCCAGGAAAGGAGACTGTTATGTGAGAGACTTTCCACCTAACCTCGATCAGGTGGAGAGCTGGTGGCTGCAGGGGAGGATAAAAACAGAAGTTAAAACGGAGGTTAAAAACATCCGGAGCTACTAGGTTTTCCTATTGCTCTGATCCGGGCGAGGACGCTGCCTCGTCTGAATCACATCCCTCAGACCCTGCTTACCTCTCCGTGACCCGCGGTTCCTCTTGCCCCTGACCTTAGGCGGGGGAGGAGCACGAGGCGTGACACTAACCTTCTGCGCCCGTCTACAATCCTCAGATCGAGATGGGCCAGGACCCCTTTGTTGTTCGGGCTCGGACCTGGACCTTCGTGGAATGAAAGATTTAAAAGCAGCTGAGCGCGCCCTTGCCTCCCTGAACTTTTCGACCACCATCTCGACGGAGGTACCCAAAAGCTCAGAAGGCGAGTCTGGAGCATCGAGAAGAAACCCCCTTTCTTCCCTCCCTATGTCTGCCAGGTTCACCCACAGATGTCTCTCCGTTACCACCATGGCCGCCATAGACCTGCCCATGGCGGAGGCGGCCTGCTTGGTAACCCGGAGAGAGAGGTCTGTGGTGCGGCACAGCTCGGCTACCTGGTCAGGTGAAAGGCCCTCGCCTGTATCCAGGTCCTTCAGCAGGTCAGCCTGGTAAGCCTAAAGCACCGCCATCGTGTGCAACGAAGCCACAGCCTGACCTGCTGCCGCGTATGACTTGCCATTTAAGCAGGATGTATCCTGGAGGGGCTTAGATGGCAAAGAGGGAGATTTAAGAGAGGACGTTTCACCCACAGAGAGATAGCTAGCAAGCGTCTCTTCTACAGGGGGCATCCTCTCATAGCCGTTTTCGTGCATGCCCTCGATATTAGCATAGCTCGTATGCTGAAACCGATGGACGCGAGAGGAAAACGGCCTCTTCCATTCCTTTTCGACTTCTGCATGCAAGTCAGGCAAGAATGGAAGGCTCACCTGGGCTGGAGGGCTATGGTCAGACAAATAACGCTCATCGAGGCGACCTCGTGACGTTACCTTTCTGGCACTCTTCGATGGCAAGTCTAATTTTCCCGTGGCGCAATCCATAACCTAACAGCTCCTCATACGCAGGGCAGGAGGATTGAGAAGGCTCAGCCTCAGCTTCTTTGCCACTCTCAGACATCTCCTGCTCTTTCTGGGTAGAACCCAGCAGAGCACTAACTTCAGTGTCAGAATGGGTTAATGACAACGCATCTTCCTCCCGAAGTTCACTCTCTGAACACCTGAAGTTTGATAGGCAGATATATTCTGTGGTCAAAACACCCTTTTTTCTGTTGCGGTTCCTGTCTAAAGCAAAGACTTAAAAAAAAAAAAAAACTTTTAGAAAGTGATTCATGCTTTTATTACCTCTAGATTAGATTACTGTAACTCACTGTATGCTGGGATTAGAAAAACAGCTTTTCTCGATTACAATTGGTTCAGAATGCAGCAGCTAGACTTTTGATCTGTGTGGGATCATATTATCCCAGTTCTACAGTCTTTACACTGGCTGCCTGTGCGTTACAGAGTAGATTTTAAAATTTTACTAATTGCACTTTTGCTTCAATTGCACCAAGTCTTTGGAATTATCTGCCCATTTTTATTAGAATAGCTTAATTTGTGGCCATTTTTAAGTTTGAATTAAAAACCTATCTGTTCAATAAGGCTTTTAATTCTGGTTGAAGCACTCTTTTTATCCTTGTTCTATATATTTTATATATTGCTGCATGTAATGATTTTTCTTTCTCTCTCATTTTTGGTTTCACTTTTTTTATTTGTGCTATTGATGTTTTTAGCTATTATGTTGTAAAGTACATTGGTCAACTCTGGTTGTAGTATATATTGCTATATAAATAAAATTGCCATTGTCATTTATAAAAAATAAACTTGGCGAAAATATGTACGCACCTTACAGACATTCTAGACCATGCATACTCCCTCTTTTTTTGGCGTGAGAAAAGTAATGAAGTAAGCAACGATTTTAAAATCACGGTTTTCATTTCGATATATACATTTACATTTACATTTAATCATTTAGCAGACGCTTTTATCCAAAGCGACTTACAAATGAGAACAATAGAAGCAGTCAGGTCAACAAGAGAACAACAACAGTATACAAGCGCCATGACAAGTCTCAGTTAGTCTAGTATAGAACGCATAGCCAAGTTTTTTTTTTTTTTAAATGAAAAGATAAGAAAAGGAAAAGTGCTAGTATTAGTTGGTTAAGTACAGGTGAAAAAGATGAGTCTTTAGATGTTTCTTGAAAGTGAGTAAAGACTCAGCTGTACGAATTGAGATTGGGAGGTCATTCCACCAGCTGGCCACAGTCCAGGAAAAGGTCCGTAAGAGTGATTTTGAGCTTCTTTGGGATGGCACCACAAGGTGTTGTTCACTTGCAGAGCGCAAACTTCTGGAGGGCACATAAGATTTAACCAGTGAGTTTAGGTATGTTAGTGCCGTGCCAGTGGTCGTCTTATAGGCAAGCATCAGTACCTTGAATTTGATGCGAGCAGCTACAGGTAGCCAGTGTAACCTGATGAGGATAGGAGTAACATGAGCTTTTTTTGGCTCATTGAAGACAACCCTCGCTGCTGCATTCTGGATCAATTGCAGAGGCTTGACAGTGCATGCAGGAAGGCCCGCCAGGAGAGCATTACAATAGTCCAGTCTGGAGAGAACAAGAGCTTGGACAAGAAGTTGGGTGGCTTGCTCTGACAGGAAGGGACTAATCTTCCTAATGTTGTATAAGGCAAACCTGCAGGACCGGGTCGTTGTGGCAATGTGGTCTGTGAAGCTTAACTGATGATCCATCACAACTCCTAGGTTTCTGGCTGTCCTCGAAGGAGTAATGGTTGACGAACCCAGCTGTATAGAGAAGTTGTGATGAAGCAATGGGTTAGCTGGAATCACCAGTAGTTCTGTCTTCGTAAGGTTAAGCTGAAGGTGATGGTCATTCATCCAGCTAGAAATGTCACTCAGACAGGCTGAAATGCGAGCAGCTACCGTCGGGTCATCTGGCTGGAATGAGAAGTAGAGTTGGGTGTCATCAGCGTAGCAGTGATAAGAAAAGCCATGCTTCTGAATGACAGATCCTAATGACTTCATGTAGATGGAGTAGAGAAGTGGTCCAAGTACTGAGCCTTGAGGAACCCCATTAGCAAGGTGTTGTGACTTTGAAAAATCACCCCTCATAGACACACTGAAGGATCTGTCAGAGAGGTAGGACTTAACCCACAGGAGTGCGGTTCCAGAGATGCCCATCTTTCTAAGGGTGGACAGGAGAATCTGGTGATTAACAGTGTCAAAAGCAGCAGACAGGTCCAGTAAGATGAGTACTGAGGATTTTGAAGCTGCTCTTGCTAGTCGCAGGGCTTCAGTAACTGAGAGCAGAGCAGTCTCAGTTGAGTGGCCACTTTTGAAGTCAGATTGGTTGCTGTCCAGACATTTACATTAAATATTCCACTCTCATTAATGGACATAATCACTGAAAATACATAGTCATTACACAGAAGTTAAACAAAAATTATATGAATTTAGACATATTTAGTGGAATGTGCTTGACAGTGGTGGGAAGTAACAAATTACAACTACTCACATTACTGTAATTAAGTAGTTTTTTCGGGTACTTGTACTTTTTTGGGTACATTTTTAAAGCTGTACATTTACTTAAGTACAAATTAAGCAAAATCATCTTCCTCGTTACTTTTAAATCATAGTTCGTTACTGAGTACGCCCACAATCGTAAACGGACCTATAAAAGCGCTGATATCTGAACCGCTGCAGCGGGTGAAGAGCTGACCAGACAGAGATGGAGCTCAGCATCATTTATGGATTCCAAGCTTGGAGAAACAAACTACATGGTAGTGTTATCATAAATATCAATATTTTTATACCTATACTGAAATATCTGACATGGTTCCATTATTCAATTTCCACAGTATCTGAATATACACAGATACAATCTGCGTCTCTTTCTCGTCTCAGAGGGAGTTTGACACGCATCCGTCTCCTGTCAATTACAGTCTGAATGTCTGCTCGGGATTGCAGGTATTCTGCATTATTATAATCATTCCCGCACAAATGTGGCGAGCGCTTTATTGTAACATGAGAACAATTGTTATGTAATCGCAGAAAACTGGATGCGAGCTCTCAAATAGACCTAACATATGAGCTGCTTGTGAGCAGACTGTGTGCAGTCACAATCTCTCCTTTTAAAAGCTTTTAAAGTAGAAATTATTTCTCTTTGCTTCTGGATTAAATTTTGTCAAAAGTTATCAAACATTCAGAATAGACCCACACCTGACCAATGAAAATCCTTCTAGAAGTTTTATTGGTTGTAAGTGAAATGCACCACAAAGTCTTTAAACAAAGATGGAACTTTAATTTCTTTTACCATGTAAATTTATGCTAGAAATGTTTTGGAATGGGATATTTGTCTGATTTGTACATATAAATATCCTGTCTACTGCATCACTACATTGTACAGTCATTACAGGTCAAAGCCATCTGTGGTTTCATTTATATACATAAATAGTCCTAACATACTGTATATGGCTCTTAAATCTTTGCTTGTAAAAATTCAGTGTGGACATATTTTGAATACCTCAAACTGAATTGAGGTAATTTGTTTTAGAATTTAATTACTGACTGTGTAGGCCTTGTCTTTTTTTTTTCTTTTTCTTTTTTTTGTAAATTCAATTCAGTTTGAAATCAAGCTTCCTCGTGCTGTAAGTTACCCTATTTTAAAGACACAAATACACAGAATGAGTGAATGTTTAAGATTGAGATTTTTATAATGGTACTTGGGAGCATAATATTTATTATGTAAATAAAAGCCTATATAAAATCTATTCATCATGTAAGGTGAATGTCTTTTTAGAAGACTTGGATTAAACCAATTTCAAAGTTTGAAATAATGAGTTCCTTGAAAAAATAGATGGACAAAAAAAATAAATATCTACAGGTATATTGCAGTATACAGTATGTGGTAGTTTTGCCAATGATATTGAAAATGATTGTACATCATGAAAAAAAAAATAACCCTACTTGCTTTTTTAGTGCACAGTACTAGTTTTGTAGCAAATAGTTGGACCATGCAAGTCAATACACTGAGAAAAAATAGTCTGCCATCGCTTCCGGCTCTGGAATGGCGTTCTTGGTTTGATGAAGTCAATGTCACCTTTATTTATATAGCGCTTTAAACAAAATACATTGCGTCAAAGCAACTGAACAACATTCATTAGGAAAACAGTGTCAATAATGCAAAAATGATAGTTAAAGGCAGTTCATCATTGGATTCAGTTATGTCATCTCTGTTCAGTTAAATAGTGTCTGTGCATTTATTTGCAATCAAGTCAACGATATCGCTGTAGATGAAGTGTCCCCAACTAAGCAAGCCAGAGGCGACAGCGGCAAGCAACCGAAACTCCATCGGTGACAGAATGGAGAAAAAAACCTTGGGAGAAACCAGGCTCAGTTGGGGGGCCAGTTCTCCTCTGACCAGACGAAACCAGTAGTTCAATTCCAGGCTGCAGCAAAGTCAGATTGTGCAGAAGAATCATCTGTTTCCTGTGGTCTTGTCCTGGTGCTCCTCTGAGACAAGGTCTTTACAGGGGATCTGTATCTGGGGCTCTAGTTGTCCTGGTCTACGCTGTCTTTCAGGGATGTAGAGGTCCTTTCTAGGTGCTGATCCACCATCTGGTCTGGATACGTACTGGATCCGGGTGACTGCAGTGACCCTCTGATCTGGACACAGACTGGATCTGGTGGCCACGGTGACCTCGGAACAAGAGAGAAACAGACAAATATTAGCGTAGATGCCATTCTTCTAATGATGTAGCAAGTACATAGGTTGTTATGGGAAGTGTTTCCGGTTCCGGTTTACCTAATTAATGCAGCCTAAAAATCCTTTAACGGATTTGGATAATAAAAGAATATTAGTATGTTATGTGTATGCCAGGTTAAAGAGATGGGTCTTTAATCTAGATTTAAACTGCAAGAGTGTGTCTGCCTCCCGAACAATGTTAGGTAGGTTATTCCAGAGTTTGGGCGCCAAATAGGAAAAGGATCTGCCGCCTGCAGTTGATTTTGATATTCTAGGTATTATCAAATTGCCTGAGTTTTGAGAACGTAGCGGACGTAGAGGATTATAATGTAAAAGGAGCTCATTCAAATACTGAGGTGCTAAACCATTCAGGGCTTTATAAGTAATAAGCAATATTTTAAAATCTATGCGATGCTTGATAGGGAGCCAGTGCAGTGTTGACAGGACCGGGCTAATATGGTCATACTTATGGTTCACCAATCACAACACACTGGGACAGCTAACCAATCACAACTAATTTTGTTATTCGGAAGGCAGGTCTTCATCAAACCCAGAACTAATCGAGACATTTGTGCCAAGCTGGGGAGAAAGGTATTGTAATAATGTAAATTATGTGAAAAATAATGTGTTTTTCGAACCACCAAGCATGAGAGCATGTTCTAGTTCACCCCCAAAACAAATTCAAGACATTGTAAAAGAGCATAATAGGACCCATTTAACCACTCCTATCCAACCAAGGTATTGAAGTTAGAAATCCCTGTATCATGACCACTAATTAACATACTTTGTCAACGAGATAAAAGTGGGTTTTGTTCAAAGTTGCTATTATCCATCCACATAGATATTTGATATGAATATTTTTTCATATCATTAAATATCGCCAGCTAAAAAGAAACTGGTAACTTGTACTCTGAGTATTTTTTGAGAGGAGTACTTTTTACTTTTACTTAAGTACTGTTTTGACAGCAAAACTTTTACTTGTAATTGAGTATTTTTCCATCAATGTAACAGTACTTGTACTTAAGTACAAATTTTCGGTACTCTTTCCACCACTGGTGCTTGATCACTTTTCCTGTAGCATGTTTTAAAGGGGTCATATGATCCCGTTTCAATTTTTCCTTTCTCTTTGGAGTGTTACAAACTCTTGGTACATAAAGATCTGTAAAGTTGCAAAGACCAAAGTCTCAAATCCAAAGAAATATTCTTTATAAAAGTTAAGACTTGTCCACACCCTCCTAAAACGGCTCGTTTAAACACGCTCCCCCTTCTCTGTCACTATGTGGGAAGATTTGCAAAATGCTGCCCAAATGTTCACGCAGAGAAAGAAGGTGTACCTTTTATTCTCTCTGTTGCCGCAAGCGCCATTTTGTCGAGAAGCTGTGTGTTTCATTGTGAAAGTGAACCTACTTAATTTGGCCTTCCATAAATTAATTTTGATTTGAATTCTTTAAAACAACTGAAATACTATTTGGCCAGTGGAAAAAAATGAGACCAACTCTATTCTAAAATATTTATCTGAGAACTATTTTACTTTTGTTTTTATGGATCTTTTAATATTTTGTTTTATGTATTTATGCTAAAACATAAGGATACTGGATGATTTTTAGCAATAAAAAATTGTATATGGCACAAATGGCATTTATAGTCCGTATATCATATTTCCTTAATGTCTTGTACCTTTAATGGTGTTAAATATGGTGTCATGTGGATGGGAATATGGATGGATATGATATGCAGTTTGGGTTATGCATAGTAAAACTATGCATTGTAAGCTCCATATACTGTATGGTGATTTCGGGTACATTTTTAGGATGAAATCTATGGAGTGTTTTATAAATGAGACCCTTGGATTTGTTAATTTAACTCGCAATTATAGACAAACGCTATCTAATTGAACTAATAACACAATAATTTTTACTTTTCACATTTTATTGAATACACAGAGTAATTATTCACATTGCAGAATGGAGAAAGCAAGTAAATCTTCAAATTTGGTAACTTGTAAATCCTCTGCTAGCAGCAGCATCTCTAAAGCACCCCTCCTTACAAATCTTTTTCAGTTAATCTATTTTTCTTGGTTATCTTGATAGCATTTCTTTAGGTTATGTCACAGTGTCTTAATTGGTTTAAGATCCGGGCTCAGGAAAACATATTCTCTTCTTTTTAGACATTCTTTAGTTGATTTATGTGTGTGCTTTGGGTCATTGTTTTGCTGCCTTACCCAACCTCTCTTAAGCTTGAAGTCATGAATTACTGTTCTGGCATCTGATATTCCCCTGTAAAATGTCTTGATACACCTTGAATTCATTTCTCCTTCATTGATTGCAAAGTTTACAGGCCTTGAGGCAATAAAGCAGCCCTAAATCATGATGTTCCTTCAGCCATTCTTCCCAGTTAGTTGAGGCTCTTGTGTTGATGTGCAGTACCATTTTCCTTTAAATAAAGCTATTTTTGGTCTTGTGAAAGCTTTTGGGATGAAGGCATGGTTCACACTAAGGGATGTCAAACACACTACCTGTAGAGACAAAGCCGGCAGAGTTTAGCTCCAACTTTAATTAAACACACCTGAACCAGCTAATCAAGTTCTTTAGAATTAAGCTAGGCATAAACTGTGAGATTTTAGCAGTGTTTTTGTTAAATACCGTATCTCACTGTACGAGTAAATTGCATGCGATGTCAAGCCAAAGCTCAAATCTGATCGTCAAGCTGCAATTTGAGTGCTCATAATATAAGTGTGAAACATACACGTGAGACCCCCCCCGAACCCAGAACCTGTGTAGCCTCTGTTCATACCACATGCCATGTCACCATGGTTTAGTTTCTGTTTCCACGCAGGTGCAGTGAGGGTAAAAACGCTGAGTTTAGGGTAGTCGGTTCGTAGCTGTTTCAACTGTGCAATAGCCTCACGAGGGATAAGCTAAATTTCGGACATGACAGAAATTCATCTGATCATCTGATTGCCGCTCAAGAGAGGCTAATCATCTCTCGTTACCCCCTGTACAAAACACAAAACAAACACTCATGACAAAGCTGAAATGCAGCCACACTAAAAAAAAGTAATATGACTCAGAAATCGTGTATGATTTTTTACTTGAAAACTAAAGGTGTGTTGGATCAGGATG
This sequence comes from Carassius carassius, assembly GCF_963082965.1. NCBI lineage: Eukaryota > Metazoa > Chordata > Actinopteri > Cypriniformes > Cyprinidae > Carassius > Carassius carassius. The sequence goes on along the minus strand of NC_081756.1, from coordinate 40,128,489 downwards.
GAGCTTAACTCTGCAGGACTGTGGCCCTCCCAAAGCTAAGTTTGACAACCATTCACTATCCCATATTTCTTGTGAAGGAACAGATTTATCAGTAAATAGGCTTTGCATGCCTTTATGTAAAGGGTACCTGTGCAACCCACATTTCCTCTGCTTAACTCAGCAGTTTGAGTAATCAATGCAGAAATACAGATATTTTCAAAGAGTTCTCTGAAACTTTTTTTGATATCTCGTCAAAGAATCAATGCATCCATAAAAAAACAACATCAACAAAAAAAAACTGCTGTTTCTGAAATGCATCATAAGCTCAGGAAAGATCATAGAAACCATTGGAATCAGTGGTCTCTACAATGTACTTAGACTTAAAGGGTTAGTTAATCCAAAAATAAAAATTGTGTCATTAATGACTCACCCTCATGTCGTTCCAAGCATGTAAGACCTCCGTTCATCTTCGGAACACAGTTTAAGATATTTTAGATTTAGTCCGAGAGCTTTCTGACCCACCATTGAAAATGTATGTACGGTATACTGTCCATGTCCATGACGCTGCTAACGTACAATGCTGTTGATGTGTTATATTTGTTATTGGGCACACCAGAAAACACATCAGCAGCGTCATACGTCAGCAGCGTCATACGTCAGCAGCGTCACTGCAGTGTTGTGAAAGCACTCACAACAGACCCGGAAGAGAAGACAATGCTGAATAAAGTCATAATTTTTGTTATTTTTGAACCAAAATGTATTTTCGATGCTTAAACAAATTCTAACTGACCCTCTGATGTCACATGGACTACTTTGAAGATGTTTTTATTACCTTTCTGGACATGGACAGTATACCGTACATACATTTTCAATGGAGGGACAGAAAGCTCTCGGACTAAATCTAAAATATCTTAAACTGTGTTCCGAAGATAAACGGAGGTCTCACGGGTTTGGAATGACATGAGGGTGAGTCATTAATGACATCATTTTCATTTTTGGGTGAACTAACCCTTTAATGCTTTCGGGCACTGCTGATTCAGGCCAGTAGTAACAGCTTCAGATTACGAGGTAATAATAATTCCACATTAAGAATGAAAGAAAAAAAGTCAACAGTGATTGGAAAAATATGAGGTTAAGCTGAAAATGAAATTTTAATTTTTGGGTGAAATATTGCTTTAAATGCATTTTTGTTTATAATTATTTTCAACTATTTAAAATTTTCAACAGCCTAGTACTGGAGTAGAGTATTTGCTCCTGCCCAAGCTAAATTTGCTTTCTGTTTGCACTGTCTGGTTGCCCAGCTGCATATATTTTCTGACTTGCTTGCTGACTGTTCAATCTCTCTTCTTTGGCTTCCTCGCTATGTCTCTCTTTCTCATAGTCATTGCATACAGCAGATTCTAGAGAGTGTTAATCATTGTCACATAAATGGAATTGTACATCGCGACTTGAAGGTTAGTATAACAGACTCCAACCTGCTGGAAATGTTGTTCAAAAATAAAACAATACACCGTGTGTTCCCAATGTGGAAGCCTCCTCTACTCACCCCAACCTTGTCCCTCAAAACACATCTACACACCAAGATCTGGGTGTGTGGCTGTGGGCTGAGGAGAAAATCACAATTGATGACCTCTGAGCTAAGGTTGTGCATGTAGCACCTCAGAAATGTGCTTAGTCTGGGGCTGTGTTTGACTCTATAGGATTGTCTTTTTTTTATATGTGTGTTGATGGTGACTGTGCCCTTTTTGGATGAAATGCAAAAGGGGTATCAGAACCCATCAGTCAGTGAATTAGTGGGTCAAGCACACAGTCACCCAAGCAAACACCACTTCTGGATTGAGATTTGGTGAGCAAGACAAATTAGGTAATGATGACAATAGATGGGCAATGTGTAAGTATATGTATTATTTTTTCTAATATATAACTATATTTGATAGCATACAAATATTTCAAAAGTTTAATATTTCATTGTAGGGCTGGGAAATAAAGTACCTAATCATATTAATCTTTTCCTGTAACTGATAGGGCATGATGCTAGCAGTACCAGGGCTTGGGTTTTATTTTTCGGAACACATGTACTGATCAAAACTTCTTTATTTTGTTTTTTCAATACTTCAAATGCACAGAGAATTTCTTTGGATAAAACATCTGTCAGTTGCAGAAATGTTCAAATTTGCGATATATTTTTTTCAAATACAGTGCCCTCCACTATTATTGGCACCCTTGGTAAACATGAGCATTCATGGGCTGTGAAAATAAATCTGCATTGTTCATCCTTTTGATCTTTCATTCAAAAAAACAATTAAAAGTCTATATTCAGCATATTCATTTGTCATTGTAATTTGTAATTTTTGTATACTATGTTTATATAATATAAAGAACTCTGCTCATGTTTTTAGAAAAATGATCAATTTAATAATTAGTGGTCAAATGTCTGTTTTAGCTATTGTGATATTCATATCTTTATAAAAAATATCACATGAAATATAACAGATAACATTAAATAAATAGTTTTTCATCAAGTTAGACATCGATTAAATCATTCAATCCCCTTTCAGGGCAATTCTACTTTGCCGTTGGTCTCAAGCACGACCTTTGGCATACTATTTTAAACATATTATGCTTCGGTCAACATTGTGACAGGAAAGGATTTATGGTGCAGTCCTCATGTGTATTCAACTCACAATATGATCTTTCCGACATGGCTTGGACACACCACTAAATACACAACAAAGAACACAGAACACCTGGGGAGATGATAAAGGGGAACATTTGTAAAACTACAAAGGACTAAAGCTGCCTTCATGCCATGTTATAGTTAATGTAATTCTGAGATGACAACATGTGACATTATGCTCTGAGCTGAATTAAATGTTTCTATGGCAACACTATCAACACCAAAGCCTTCAGATGCTCCAGAGCTGGGAATTACAACTTGTAAACTCACAATGTTCTAAATGCTACAACTTGGACCATGTGAAGCTGTACCATCTGACCGCCGCCAGATTTCATTTTGGCGCTACCTCTGAGTCTGAGAACATGGGCAGCTCTGAGTTGAACGTCACATTTTGTCATTTTGGAACTACGGTAATTACGTCATGGCGTGAATGCACCATAAGATAAGAAAAAGGGACAGAGAAGAATCTAGAATGTCAACATAAAAGTCTAAACAAATAAGGGAATGCATGAATTGATCCTTATGGCCTTTATTTTGCCATTTAAATATGATCAAAAAAATAATGATGATACCCTTATATCCCTTTGATTTACTAGCCTATTGTTGTTTTGAGTCAGTGCATACACTGTTGTCAAAATCTGAACTTATTTGTGAATTTTGTGAATCAGTTTTGTTGAACTGTCCTCTTCAATAAATTAAACAATTTCTATGTGTAGTTGCTTAATAAAAGATGTAAAAGATTTCCTTGCCCTGTTCCTGGAAGCACAACACCACTAGACACTTCATAATCAAACATATCTAATGAAACTCATTAGCTTATTAGAGACTGCAATAAATGGATAGGTCAAAAAAAGAGAGAATCCAGAATGATTGTTGGTATGCCTACAGGTACAGAGTTGGAAAATACTTTATTAATCTTCCATACATAGAAATAAATAGCTTTACTAGGATTTTACAATGCACTGTATTTCTTCAATTAATGCACTTTTGAAAAAATATCACCCAGCCCTACTGCAAAGCATCACTCATAATCATGCAACACTGAAACTTTAAGTAATGAGAAGTCCATTTGAGTCATGTTCATCACCTCTAAGCCCATGCTCTCTAACTCTCAATGCAATGCACAGTGAGTGAATGCTAGTAGTTACTAACCCACACCCCCTGGTGTTTGCATGCAGTCATTGCATTCAGCAGATCCTTGAGGCTGTTCTCCACTGCCACCAGATGGGAGTGGTCCATCGTGACCTAAAGGTGAGTAGAGACGCTGAGGGTCTTAAACGCCAAGTCTTACTTCTTTGTCCTTCTATATAGATCCAGTATCTTGTGTGGCTTTTACTAAGGGCTACAAATGGCTTATGGTATTGTAATTCAAAAAAAATCGAAGATTATACAAGTGCTTAGTAACATATGAGATCTAGGTTTGTCTTGGAGATGGGAATCGGTGAAATGAATATAAAAACATTTAAGATTACACACGTTTAGGTGGGATTGGTGTTTTCTGTCCTTAAGACCTAATCCACCACAAGCTCTTGTCAGTGCTAATTTGCCAATCAAATGAGCCAGGTGCAACCAGAGATTGTTTTCCCTCCTCTTATTATCTTTACCTGAATTTGAATCAGCTATAATTCTGCTCAGTGATTGGCTGCTGGCATATAGTTACCATGGTGAGCAGTGACTTGCGCCATAAAAAAGAACAAAACCAAATAAAAGAAAACAAAACAGAAAGTAATATAAACTGTTTTGTTGTGTTTTAGTGAAATATATTATATACATCACATATGAAATTACAGACAAACAGCAATTTAGAAAAAAAAAAAAAAAAATATATATATATATATATATATATATATATATATATATATATATATATATGAAGAGTTCAGATGCAAAAGCCTCTAAGTGCCATTTGAAATTTTCACCTAAAATTAGGATTTTCATCAGGCTCCTATATTTATGTTCAGTTATTTCACTTTAATAACCTGGAAATGGACCTGCACATTGCCATTAAAGTAAAATGACTCAACCTAAGCATAGGAGCTTGATAAAAATCCTAATTTTAGATGAAAATTTCAGATGGCATTTAGAGGCTTTTGCATCTGAACTCTTCATATATATATATATATATATATATATATATATATATATATATATATATATATATATATATTTTTTCTCATTTTGAAATATCAAAGCTCATACTGTAGGGCAAGAGTCTTGCATCCTTATATAGGTTTAAATTTCTGTCTTTACACTTACACCCCCCTCCCCCTTTACTCCACCTCTCCTATTAGCAACCCTCAAATGATATATATTAAAGAAAGTTCACCCAAAATTTTGACATTTACTCAACCACATCATTCCAAACAATTTTACTTTAAAGTGTGTCCATTAACAACACACTGTCAAGATCTAAAATGCTCTATAAATAGGCAAAAGAATTGCACATAGAGATTGTCTACACAGGTATTTGAATATGAACAAGCACTTATGACATTTAATAGCTGTGGTGAATTATTTAAAACAACATGAGTGTGTTGTTGGCATTAGCGCAACAAATCAGCAAGCAAAACATTCACTTCCATTCTAATCCATGGAGTTTCCAATCCTGACCAGGCATGTCAAGGGACAAATTTTAATCAAACAGCATACAGATGTGGATGTAGAGTTTTTCCTTCAGTTTTTCCCTCTTAAGGAATGTCACTTGAAAGCTTATTAGCAAAAAGGAGGTATTTCTTATCTTATGACTTGTCCAACAATTTGAAGAATGAGCTGTTGAAGGTTTGCTCTCAGAAAGTAATGTAATTTAATTGTATCAAAGTTATATTTGGTTTATATAAAGCACATGAAAAGATTGTTTAACAGCCATTTACCAAAAAATATATAATACAATTATGAGGATAAATTATTATGAAGAGAAGATCTTATGGTTTGGAATGGGGAAGGTTTTACTATGCTAATTTGTAGGGCAACAAAATAACACTTGCAATAATGTACTACCAAATTCTGATGTTCAAATTATCCTTGTATCCTGTTCTCTGGTCTACTCTATATGTCAATATCTCTATCTTGTGTGCACTTCTCTAACAAAGGGCAACATCCGACTATTCTTTATTTTATCTTGGCACCCCTGTATTTAGCTTTCGCAATACTCATGTTTCCTCTCTTGACTTGGGTATTTGATGCTGAAACTGAGTATAATTATGCTGTACAAAGGCAAAAGATCGTAACTTCGATTTTTGTCAAAATTGAGTTATTGATATTCAAGACATCCTTTATCATGTGTATAAGTATCTTGAATCAATTTTTCTGTTTTTCCGAAACAAAATAATGGGTCGTCTCAACCGTAACGTTGAAAACCCCTGGAGAAACCAAGGCAGAACACAGCATAACACCAGCTACCGCTCTTTCACTTTGTTTGGAATGCTCAAATTGAGTTAAGGCATTCTGACTTTGTTTAGCCGTGCATCAATATGTTATTTATCAATAAGTTATGGTGCTGGTTTGGAGTTATAAGGTGTTCTGCTTTTGTGTTACTGTCCATTAAAGTCTGCCGCATTTTAATTACAGTGTAGACAAACGAATTACTGTAGATAGATCATGATCTAACAAACAGCTAAACAAACCACTGTAAAGACTAGATACCTTGGCATGCAATACGTAATTGTGAATAACCTTTAAATATATATATATATTTTTTTTTGTAATGCAGATTATTCACCAGGCTGTCACTTCTAGTTCGAATGCCGTAAATGGTTTTATAAATGGTGATCAGCAACTAAATATTGATAACGTGAAAGTTACTGCCTTTTGCCTTGGTGTGACTTCTCACGTTTTGCAGACAATGCAAAGGCATTAGAGTTCAAAATGGGGGTAAAAATCAAGATTGAGTGCACATTTTTTTATGTAGTTCATTTTCATTACTAAAACATCTAATTGTTAAATTTCCAGTGTCCTACTTAATTAATAACGTAATTTGGTTGGACAAGTAAAAAACTTTAAGGTGTTTTTCTCAGTTGCACACTCAAGCGAGTTAAGGTCTTTTGCCTTTGTAGGGCAGAATACATGTGGCTTCTGTCTCTGTAAAGAACAGTGCCGGTTGCATGAAACTCCTTAAGCTAAGAAATCCCTTAGATATAAGGTTAAGGGTACCCTTAGTGAAACTTGGGTTGCAAGAAAAAACCCTAAGGGTTTCCTTAAGGAACTTAAGGCTGTTATTAATTTTTTCCCCTTAATCATCTAAGTGTTCCCTTAAGCGTTGCTACAAAGTCCTTAGTGACCATTTCACCTTAATAAATTTAAGGGACCAAAACAGCTTCCTTAAGTCAACTTAAACTCAAAATACGATGGCTGATTTAGTGTTAATTGAAGAGGAGGGAATACCAAGGCGTGTTTTTAATGATCGTAATAATCCCTCGGAGACGATGAATGGTTGATGAAAGGCTGAAAAGTATTATTATTATTATTATTATTATTATAAGATGTTTTACAAACTGCACGCAAAAGAAATGCAGTTTATACATATGTATGTATATGTGATTTAGGTTGTAGCGCTCATTTGCATTATTTTACCTGCTTCCTGAACTGCTTTGAGGAACGCCTGGAATACCGACTAGAGTAGGAGAATCCTTCCCTAATATATCTTGTACCAATTTTGCTTTGTCGGATAGGTCTTGTGGCGGTGGCCCTCCTCCTTTACACAACAAAACAATAACATTGTTCCATACCAAGCGCGATACCTTTTTGATTCAATTTATCAGGCACGAGCATGAACGTTACTCACCGGTCTTTCCGGATTCTTTTTTTATTGTTTGCTATTTCTTTTATTGAACTCACCACTATATTTTCATACTTTTCATAACTTCTTCTACTGTTCGCTTGACAGCAAGATTTCTTGAATTAATTTTTTCTGTTATCTCCTGCCAGGCTTTCGATTTGTGCGAATGAGTGACTGATGGGTTATAGCGGCTTTGGAGAATGTTTATTCTTTTTGTGAATTCTTCTAAAAGAATTGCCTTTTCGTCCACTGTCCAGTTTGGTTTACGTTTTTTGTTTTCTGTTATGTTTGTACTCTCCATAGCACAAATATATTAATACAAGTGTGATTTTAGCAAGGGTTTGGCTTTGTGGTTCGTTATGTTCTGTTTACTGTTAGAGGTAGTAACTATAGCAACCGCGGCGATCTTTGCCGTATGTTGTCAGAAACTACTGTGAAACGCTTAGTATAAACACTCAGGTAAGGGTGACAGTTAAGAGGTTTCTTGCAATGCTCTTAATGAAATCCCTTACCTCAGGGATTTTTTCTCCCTCAGGGAAACCCTCACTTAAGGAGTTTCATGCAACCGGGCACAGGACTTCTTAGCTGATGTTTGCTAAGTCAAGACTAGTTTCTAGTTTGCTAAGATTGGAAAGACCAGACACAGAATTAAAATATGTCCCGACTGCCCACAATTGGTCCCATGAATCATTTTGCTGTTGTAGGCTGGAAAATTGGTGACAACAGCACACCTCATCTGCTAGGCTTAGTAATCATGAAAATGATGTGGTGTCTGTCGATGAAACAATGGCTAACTGCACATGCTTATTATAAAGATGCTTCCGGAAGGGACATTCACAATTACAAATATATTGTAGTAAAGGATGTGATATTAAACTGCACAATGGCTCTCTGAATCAGGAGGATCTTCAAGGGTTAGTTCACCCACAAATTTTAATTCGTCCATGTTCTACTCAGACTCGAAGCATCCTAGGTGTATGTGACTTTCTTCTTCAGAATAATCCAATCGGAGTTATATAAAAAATTGTCATTGCTCTTGCTTAGAGTAAGCGGGTGTTTGTTGTCAACAGTTCAGAAGACGTGAAATAAAGTGTGCTCATCTGTAATAAAATGTCCCTCACACAGCTCCGGGGGGTGAATAAAGGCTCAGAATTAAAGTATTGAGGAAAATAAATTTGCTTTTTGCAAACAAAAATTAAGAACTGCAAAACATAAATGAAACAGCGCGAAAGCAATGATTTTGCAATACATCTTTTTAAGGTTCATATCTATTAATTTATTTACAACGCTGCTTTTATTTTGCATGTCAGTCTAGTTTGAGCTTGCGATACCATTTTTCCTTTTGCACTTCACTTTTCTGCATGTCTCTCTTTGTGGCACTGTTTTGACGTGGGGGCAGAGCCAAGGGATGGGGGCGTGTACAACATGCCTCCCTGGAAGGGACGTCATCGGCCCGAGACACAGCTCACTGATCCAGGTCCTGTCATGATGAGCAGAGACTTTTGAGTAGATCGTTTCTTTTTATTCAATAGCATTAAAACATTCGTGTCTTCGTTTTATTAACTTTATTAACAAATGTATCTGTATTAGCAGCGTTTGCTCAAATTAAAGAAGTTGTTAACATTAACATCTGCTGTCTATTTCTCTCGATGTGCACACTTTTATAGCATTAAAATGTGTATTGTTTCATTTGGTTAACTGCAAGTGTTTGTTTAAAATCTCTTAACTTGTGGGAGGATGCCAGTGCACAGAAGCGTTCTTTTTTACATTAGTTCAGAGGAAAACGCAGCCCTGAAGAGTTTTGTAAATAATAGCCTATACCAGGGGTAGTTCGGTCCTAGAGAGCCGCAGTCCTGCACAGTTCAGCTCCAACCCTGAAAAAAAAAACTCACCTGCCTGTACCTTAGTAATCCTGAATGGATTGATGAGCTTGTTCAGGTGTGTTTGATTAGGGTTGAAGCTGAACTCTGCAGGTCTGCGAACTTGCCTACCCCTGGCCTATACTGTAAAAGCCTGACATGCCTATAAAGCTTTGATTATGCTAAGTGACAGGAATTTTTACTGGAAGTGCACCTTATAGGATGAATTTAACAATACCTATATAAATATCCTAACCCTATAATAATAAATAGTAGAATTATAAATTAATAGTCAAGTCAAGTCACCTTTATTTATATAGCGCTTTAAACAAAATACATTGCGTCAAAGCAACTGAACAACATTCATTAGGAAAACAGTGTGTCAATAATGCAAAATGATAGTTAAAGGCAGTTCATCATTGAATTCAGTGATGTCATCTCTGTTCAGTTAAAGAACTCTAGTAAGAACTCTTGCTGCTGCATTTTGGACTAGCTGTAGTTTGTTTACTAAGCGTGCAGAACAACTACCCAATAAAGCATTACAATAATCTAACCTTGAGGTCATAAATGCATGGATTAACATTTTTGCATTTGACATTGAGAGCATAGGCCGTAATTTAGATATATTTTTGAAATGGAAAAATGCAGTTTTACAAATGCTAGAAACGTGGCTTTCTAAGGAAAGATTGCAAATAGCACACCTAGGTTCCTAACTGATGACGAAGAATTGACAGAGCAACCATCAAGTCTTAGACAGTGTTCTATGTTATTACAAGCAGAGTTTTTAGGTCCTATAATTAACACCTCTGTTTTTATCAGAATTTAGCAGGAAGAAATTACTCGTCATCCATTTTTTTATATCGACTATGCATTCCATTAGTTTTTCAAATTGGTGTGTTTCACCGGGCTGCGAAGAAATATAGAGCCGAGTATAATCAGCATAACAGTGAAAGCTAACACCATGTTTCCTGATGATATCTCCCAAGGGTAACATATAAAGCATGAAGAGTAGCGGCCCTAGTACTGAGCCTCGAGGTACTCCATACTGCACTTGTGATCGATATGATACATCTTCATTCACTGCTACGAACTGATGGCGGTCATATAAGTACGATTTAAACCATGCTAATGCACTTCCATTAATGCCAACAATGTGTTCAAGTCTATGCAAAAGAATGTTGTGGTCAATTGTGTCAAACACAGCACTAAGATCCAATAAAACTAATAGAGAGATATACCCACGATCAGATGATAAGAGCAGATCATTTGTAACTCTAAGGAGAGCAGTCTCAGTACTATGATACGGTCTAAATCCTGACTGTAAATCTTCACATATACCATTTTTCTCTAAGAAGGAATATAATTGTGAGGATACCAGCTTTTCTAGTATCTTGGACAGAAAAGGGAGATTCGAGATTGGTCCATAATTAACTAGTTATTTGGGGTCAAGTTGTGGTTTTTTGATGAGAGGCTTAATAACAGCCAGTTTGAAAGTTTTGGGGACATATCCTAATGACAATGAGTAATTAATAATAGTCAGAAGAGGATCTATGACTTCTGGAAGCACCTCTTTTAGGAGCTTAGATGGTATAGGGTCTAACATACATGTTGTTGATTTAGATGATTTAACAAGTTTATACAATTCTTCCTCTCCTATAGTAGAGAATGAGTGGAACTGTTCCTCAGGGGGTCTATAGTGCACTGTCTGATGCGATAATGTAGCTGACGGCTGAATGGTTGCAATCTCGAATAGTATCGATTTTAGAAGTAAAGTAGTTCATAAAGTCATTACTGCTGTGGTGTTGGGAAATGTCAACACTTGTTGAGGCTTTATTTTTCGTTAATTTAGCCACTGTATTGAATAAATACCTGGGGTTATGTTTGTTTTCTTCTAAAAGAGAAGAAAAGTAATCGGATCCAGCAGTTTTTAAGGCTTTTCTGTAGGATAGGTTACTTTCCCACCAAGCAATACGAAATACCTCTAGTTTTGTTTTCCTCCCGCTGCGCTCCATTTTTCGGGCTGCTCTCTTTAGGGTGCGAGTATGCTCATTATACCATGGTGTCAAACTGTTTTCCTTAACCTTCCTTAAGCTTAAAGGAGCAACTGTATTTAAAGTGCTAGAAAAGAGAGAGTCCATAGTTTCTGTTACATCATCAAGATGTTCTGAGGTTTTGGATATGCGAAGGAATTTGGATACATCAGGAAGATAACTTACAAAGCAGTCTTTTGTGGTAGAAGTGATGGTTCTTCCATACTTGTAACAAGAAGTAGAATTTACAATTTTGGCTATATGAAGTTTGCACAAAACTAAATAATGATCTGAGATATCATCACTTGGCTGCATAATTTCAACACTATCAACATCAATTCTATGTGACAGTATTAAATCTAGAGTATGATTTCGACAATGAGTAGGTCCTGAAACGTGTTGTCTAACCCCAATAGAGTTCAGAATGTCTATAAATGCTGATCCCAATGCATCTTTTTCATTATCAACATGGATATTAAAATCACCAACTATTAAAACTTTATCTGCAGCCAGAACTAACTCAGATGTAAAATCACCGAACTCTTTAATAAAGTCTGTATGGTGCCCTGGTGGCCTATATACAGTAGCCATTACAAACATAACAGGGGATTTATCATTAACATTTGTTTCTCTGGATAATGTTATATGAAGCACCATTACTTCAAATGAGTTATACTTGAAGCCTGCCCTCTGAGAAATCCTGAAAACGTTGTTATAAATTGAAGCAACACCTCCCCCTTTGCCTTTTAGACGCGGCTTATGTTTATAACAGTAATTTTGAGGGGTGGACTCATTTAAAATAATGTAATCATCAGGTTTTAGCCAGGTTTCTGTCAAACAGAGCACATCTATATTATGATCAGTGATCATATTATTTACAAAAAGTGTTTTCGTAGAAAGGGATCTAATATTCAATAAGCCAAGCTTTATCATTTGTTTATCCATATTGCATCTGTTTTTTATTTGTTGAACCTCAATTAAATTGTTAATCTTAACTTGGTTTGGACGTTTTTTGTATTTTCTAGTTCGGGGAACAGACACAGTCTCTATAGTGTGATATCTAGGTGAAAGAGTCTCTATGTGCTGAGAATTAGCTGACCTCTGTGACGTGAGGCAGCTAGCAGACGGTCGGTTTAGCCAGTCTGTCTGCTTCCTGACCTGGGCCCCAGTTAGTCAAGTATAAACACTAAGACTATTTGCCATATTTCTAGAGAGAAGAGTGGCGCCACCCCAGGAGGGATGAAGACCATCTCTTTTCAACAGGTCAGGTCTGCCCCAAAAGCTCGTCCAATTGTCTATGAAACCTATGTTATTCTGTGGGCACCACTTAGACATCCAGCCATTGAGTGATGACAATCTGCTATGCATCTCATCACCACGGTAAGAAGGGAGGGGACCAGAGCATATTACAGTGTCTGACATCGTGCTTGCAAGTTCACACACCTCTTTAATGTTATTTTTAGTGATTTCCGACTGGCGAAGTCGAACATCATTAGCGCCGGCATGAATAACAATCTTACTGTATTTACGTTTAGCATTAGCCAGCACTTTTAAATTTGCCAAGATGTCAGGCGCTCTGGCTCCCGGTAAACATTTGACTATGGTGGCTGGTGTCTCTATATTCACATTCCGTACAATAGAATCACCAATAACTAGAGCACTTTCATCAGGTTTCTCAGTGGGTGCATCACTGAGTGGGGAGAACCTGTTTAATGTTTTGATTGGAACAGAAGAGCTGTGTTTTGACCCATGACTACGCTGCCTCACTGTCACCCAGTTGCCCTGCTGCAAGGGCTCTGTTGCCGGAACCGAACAATGTACAGTAATCCCTGAGCTAGACGCATCCAAAGCCGTATCTAGAGCCCTAACATTCTTACTGTCCTCAATTAAAGTTTGGATGTGTGTCTCTAATTCTGAAATCTTCTCTGTCAGCCTAACTATTTCCCTGCATTTATCAAATGTGAATCCCTCATCTGCGACAGAGATAGATAAACTGTACATGTGGCAAGAGGTGCAAATAACAATAGCAGGAGAAGCCATTACTCACCGTGCTTGATGAAATATTCTTACTGCGGTTGTTTGATGAACCTGTGAAAAACTGGAGCGAGAGAGAGGAGAGGAGAGGAGAAAAGAAAACAGCGATAGGTTCGAATGAAAACACTAATGGCAAGCTAACGAGTGCTAACGCTTTGCAGGTGTACTGCACTCACGGATATAAAATAAAAGTGAACGATCAAAATTAATCTGATAAGATTGATCGATAATATCAGAAATGGTGTGAATTAAGTTATATTTTATCACTTTAAAGAACAGAGAGTGATAGTAAGATAAAGATTCTAGAGAAAAAAAAAATAAAAACAGCTACACGGAGCTACGATTAGCTACAGAAGGCCAACAGGAAGTAGAGAAAACACTGTCCAACAGCGACACCCGCGATATAATTAGCTAGTTTCATTTGTAAATGAAAACACTAATTTATCACAGAACGTTAATTAGGTAAGCAATACACGAATTGAAAGGGTAAATAAGCATAACAATAAATATAAAAATATAACCCTAAATAATATGATATTATTATCAATTATATATGGTTAGCCTATATGAATGAATGAATAAATGAATGATTTATAGTCAGGTGCGACTTATTTATCAAAATTAATTTGACATGAACCAAGAGAAATGAACCAAGAGAAAACATAACCGTCTACAGCCACGAGAGGGTAATGGTAATGTTTTCTCCTGGTTCTTGGTTCTAAATAAATGTGATTAAGAAATAAATTAAGAAGCACTTGCTTCTTAATTCTTATTTGTGCATCCTCGTTTCCTTTCCTCGCTTCCTTTCCTCGTGTCTTAGCTCCACCTCTTCAGGATGCGAGGGAAGGACGCAAGGAAAAGATGTGAGGATGGAGGACTTGAATCAAGTGAAATGATTTATCCTCACTCCCTTCAGTGTTACTTCAAAGTAGGGCTGTCGCGGTTAAGAAATTTCCCCTGCGGTTATTATGGGTGGCTCAATAGCGCGATATGCGGTATTACAGCCGTTTTTTTTTTTTTTTTTTTACATACCTAATTTATCCTGATTTTGCTGCATACAAAGCTCTATCGTTGAGTTATGTAGCATATATTGTTGCTTTTTTTAACTGACAGAGACGCTTTAAAATTTTTTATTTATTATTAAATGCCAAACAGCAACAAGAACATGCGTTTTCCAAAATTTTTTTTTTTTTTTTTAAGAAATCAAGTTCTAACATGTATTACATGTATGTGCGCGCGACTTTGGACAGCAGCGGAAATCTAGACTGATTATCGCGTCACCACTGGCCCACCAGGACAGTGGATTCGCGCTGGAGTCGATGCACTCCTCGTGCAGATAGCGTGTGAGCTCGTTATCTGCTCACACTCTCTTGGGTATGGGCACTGACGCGGAGGTTGTCCGTGACTTCAGCAGGTATGCCTGTTACTTTCACGGCTGTATTTTACAGATTTCGCAAAGGCTTCAGCTACTCCTAACTGTCGGCCGGTCTCAGCTGTTCTTTTTGATGTTGCTGCGCGACCTGATGCTTGAGGGGGCAGCTGCACTGGATGACAGGGGACACTCTAAAACGCTTAACATGGCTTAATGTACTAAGACAGTGATATTAACAGACCAAACTCACTAAAAATCATACTAATAAAGTATACTATCTATAAAAAATCAGATGAGCCCTGAATATGAATCCAACTTGTTTAATAACACGTTAAGCCTTTTCCTCCCATAAAAAAAACGTTATAAGAAAACGCTTAATGTGGCTTAATTTACTAAGACAGTGATTTTTAAAAACCAAACTCACTAAACATTATACTAATAAAGTAGTATACAATGTACAAAAAACAAAACAAAAAAAACAGATGATCCCTGAATATGAATGCAATTCGTTTAATAACACGTTATTATGTTAACACGTTATGATGGTTTTCTATGAGAGGAAAAGGCTTAACGTGTTATTGAACGCGTTGAATTCATATTCAGGGATCATCTGATTTTTTTGTAGTTAATATACTTTATCAATATGATGTTTAGTGAGTTTGGTCTGTTAATATCACTGTATTGGTACATTAAACCACATTAAGCGTTTTTACCGTTAAGCGTTTTAGAATGTCCCGATGACCTCAAATTAGATGTATTGCAGTGTCACAGGAACCTTTTTTGAAGCACATTTTGCATATCGGCTCATCTATATTAGCTGGCTCGTCCTTTTCATTGGGTTGAAAGCCAAAATGTTCCCAAACTGGCAACGTGACATTAGGTTTTGGGATGAGATCGAGCGCCTCCCATCGTTTCAGCCGGCCTATTCAAAACTAACGCAGCACCATAAAGCTACAACGGCTCGCGAGAAAATTACAGTCGTGACGATATTGTATCATTAATATAATTTATTTAACATTGAATGCACAGTGACAAATTCGAAAAAAAAAAAACAATAAGGCCACAGCCTCATAAAAAAAAACAAAAAAAAACCTGAACACTGCGGTTGCCGCGGTTTCTGCAGTTGCTATCTTTCCTCTGCGGTTTGCTTGTCAATAGCGCGGTATTACAATTTTGCGGTTATCGCGACAGCCCTACTTCAAAGTGTCATCAGCTGTGATAAAAGGGATCTGCCCTTATGTTGTTAAAGTTTGTTAATTAAGACATTCATAATAAATATTAATAAAGCAAGATGCCCTGTTTGAAATATATGACATGCATGGTTTATTTGAAGTGAAAAGGTAAAATAAAAACAAAAATAATTACAACAGATGTGAAGGGGGAGGAGAATTTATACGTTCGTCACGTTAAGTCGATAAAAGACTTCCGCATAGTTCCACCTGTGTATCCTCGCTCATCGCTCCTCATCGCTCCTCATGAAGCCTCCTCCCTCCTCGATCCTCGCCTCCTCGTGGTGCAATTAGAGAATTGAGATGTCCTTCAAGATGGCTTTGCTCGATCGGTTTCCGGGTCATAGGATGGAGGACGGAGGAGCGAGGAGACGAGGAGGGATATTGAGAAGTACCCTTATAGTCCAGTGCGACTTATGTTTTTTTCCTCATCATGACGTATTTTTGGACTGATGCGACTTATACTTAGGTATGACTTATAGTCCGAAAAATATGGTAATGATAAAAATAATAATAGCCTTATATGAACATGTATTACATAAAAAGACACTAAAATATTTTATTAATCTCTGATAATCTCAGGTTGCTCTGGTCACCCTGGTTTGTTTATATATTAAACTCGTGGCCACGACATTATCATGTTCCCAAGAATTAATATCTCGTGGCCACGACAAAACTAAACCAAAAAGACTCGAGTTACATTTTTTTTTTATCTTACAATGACAGTCATTTATTATTTTATGCCAGTAGTTATGTAAATGAAAAACGAATTCGCCATCGACATGAAACTTGAGTCGTAGACCTCTTTAATGATGTAAGTTATAGTTTATGATGTGAATTGCATTATTTTACAATAAAACTAGCAGTAATTCTGAACTAATGTGAGCAAAGAATGCTTCTGTGCGCTGGCGTCCTCCCACAAGTTAAGAGATTTTAAACAAATACTTGCAGTTAACCAAATTAAACAATACACATTTTAATGCTATAAAAGTGTGCACATCGAGAGAAATAGACAGCAGATGTTCATGTTAACAACTTCTTTAACTTGAGCAAACGCTGCTAATACACATACATTTGTTAATAAAGTTAATAAAACGAAAACATGAATGTTTTAATGCTATTGAATAAAAAGAAACGATCCACTCGAAAGTCTCGGCTCATCATGACAGTTCCTGGATCAGTGAGCTGCGTCTAGGGCCGATGACGTCACTTCCAGGGAGGCATGTTGTACCTATGTGTTGTACACGCCCCCGTCCCTTGGCTCCGTCCCCACGTCAAAACAATGCCACAAAGAGAGACGTGCAGAAAAGTGAAGCGCAAAGGGAAAACGGTATCGCAAGCTCAAACTAGACTGACACGCAAAATAAAAGCAGCGTTGCAGATAAATGAATAGATATGACCATGGAAAATATGTATTGCAAAATCATTTAATTTATGTTTTGTAATTCTTTATTTTTGTTGCAAAAAGAAAATGTATTTTCCTCAATACTTTAATTTTCATTTGCAAAACTTTTTCTTTTGCAAAACGTAATTTTTTGGTGTATATATAAGGCATTAAATTGACTTTAGGGATGTCCCGATCAGGTTTTTTTGCCCTCGAGTCCGAGTCATTTGATTTTGAGTATCTGCTGATACCGAGTCCCGATCCGATACTTCTATAATACATAAAAAAAGAATAAAGAAGAGTGAAAAAACAGATCCAGGATGTTCAATAAATTACATTTTGAAATATATTCAAATATAAAACAGCTATTTTAAATAGGCTAGTAAAAATATTTCAAAATCTTACTGTTTTGCTGTAATTTGGATCAAATAAATGCAGGCTTGGTGAACAGAAGGGACTTCTTTAAAAAAAAACATTTACCAGCTTACTGTTCAAAAACTTCTGACTGGTAGTATAGGCAACTTAAATTTTTCTCTAATTTCTAGCTTTTAATTGGCTTAGAAATCTATAAACGCTGGACAATAACAAATAATAATGATTGGTTTATATACTACAAACACTGTTTATCACATAATAATGCAGAATAGTTTCTATACTGTAATAAATGCTATGTCAATTAGCACTGCATTGCTCATATACTTTATTTATCACCTGCTGGAGATGACTTGAAAAACAATTTATTGTCGTGATCGTATATTAATGTCTTTGTGTTTGCTTAAGTTTCAGTTTTCCTCTGAGCACCACAGCGATAGCTGGACGCTTTTGTCCATATTAGGAATTTCCTGATATCAGCGCGAGAGCGCGCTCCAGCTTCGAGTATGAATGAAACACACACTGCATGAGAGTTTAGCGCTCTGTGATGTTCATCTCGCTGTATTCTGGGTCCGAATGAAATATCAGGTCATGCGCAGACTATCATGTCTCTTTGAGTTTGAATCTATATTTATTCACACAAGCTCTTGAAAACAAAGTGATGTCATGCCACACGCGTTGCTGTTTCTGTGTGGAGTCAAACGGGTCTAAATCTGTGCCACAGCATAACTAAAGATGTGTTAAAAATTAATGAGAATATATATATACCCAAGTCCTGATCGAGAGGTAACTTCCGATTCCGATCGAGTCTGAAACCACGCGATCGGATCTGGACATCCCTAATTGACTCCATACGTTTTTCTTTACAAATCCTTGTTTTGTTCTTCTAATTCGTGACCAGCGTTTTGTTTTGTTCCCTCTCCGTGTTCATAACTAACCACGCTGCACTGAAGTACTACTACATCGACCTGCACGTCTTTCAGTTTCCAACAGTCAGCAGAAGTGAGAAAAAAAGTGTTTATTGAATTGTTTATAATTGTTTTATTATCTGGATATTTATCTTACAAAAATGGATGGATTAACTACAGGGGGCCTTTATTCACCCCCCGGAGTCGTGTGAGGGATGTTTTTATTATAGATGTGCGCACTTTATTCCACGTCTTTTGAACTGTTGACAACAAACACCCGCTTATCCCATTGAAAGGCTTGGAAGAGCAAGGATATAACTTTTTATATATATAACTCTGATTTGATTATTATAAAGATGAATGTCACATACACCTAGGATGCTTTGAGGGTGAGTAGAAGATGGACGAATTTTCATTATTGGGTGAACTAACCCTTTCAGCCCTGCTTCTGAAGGCCTACCATTCTGCACAGTTGAGTTTCAGTCCTAATCAAACACAGTTGAATCAGATAATCAAGATCTTCAGAATTGAAAGCAACAGTGGAGCTTTTTGCCAATCACTTACAAGGCCACAATACCCTAACATAATATCAGGGCATCACATTCTCGCTAACAACTTGCCACATATTGACGTTTTTTCAGGATCCTTCTGTTTCACTTTTTTAATGCTCAGGGTATCTCTTTAGCATTTTAGCAGGGCTCCATAACTTTTGGTGTCATACAGAGATGCAATGGGTATGGGAATATTGTCATAATGAAATAACACATGGGAGAATTAAAAAATACCTATAAATAAGCAATGCATTCCTGTGATATTGCCTGTTAAGTGTTTTATGTTATTGAGAAGTGAGTAGGATTGGGGTTAAGTGCGCCAGTATCTATGAAAGTATGAATATTTATAAACTCTCAATTTCAATGTATACAATTAAATTTTTATACCTATTAATGTTTTTTAATAAAATTTGTACATTTACATATGCAAATTATTAAATGTGTCTTGATCTGACTCATAAGGCAAACAACTGAAAGCAAAAGTACCCTGCACATCAAAAAATGATGCTAAATGGGTAACCTTAACGTTAAGTGATGCCAAGGGATCCTGACCAAGCATCAATATGTGACGAGTTGGGAGTGAAAACATCCTGGTGAGGGAGTGTATGGGGGCAAGGTTTTTTTTTTTTTTTTTTTTTTTTTGTAACAAAAAAACATTTATATAATAGTAAAGTTTGGGTTGTTTATACGGTACGGAAATGCAATGACTGCATGACAGTTTCAATTGCACTAGCATGTTAGCCCCTTGATCTTCCCAAGGCATAAGGTGAATGCTGAAACAACTAACTGCACCTGACAAACTAGCCTCATGTCCTTTGCTAATGTCCTGCTTGTACAAAAATCACAAGAAAATGATTTTGGTTAAAGTTTTGACTTCTCTTTCTAGACTCCCCTGACATAAGAGTCCTAATAAATGTATACTTTTTATAAAGTTTAGAACTGAATATCCACTATTCAATATAATAAAAAAAAAAAAAAATTACTATAAATAATAAATTTGTATCAGTAATGTATTGTTATATGCTTCATGCATGAATGTATTTCAAGGGTCACATGAAAGGGGTTGTCTGAAATTTAACTTTTTTTTTTATTTGTATACTTTATTATTACTTCATTAATTCTTTCAATAAAATTGTCATGTGCAGTGTTGAAAATTATATTATTTTTTCCTCCAGTCTTAATGGGCTATGCAGTTGATTGCTAGTGACCTATTACATTTTACTTACAAATAAATGTTTTTGCAAATAAATTTAAATATATTTCACATGCATATTATGACATTTACAACCCGAATTCCGGAAAAGTTGGGACGTTTTTTAAATTTTAATAAAATGAAAACTAAAGGAATTTCAAATCACATGAGCCAATATTTTATTCACAATAGAACATAGATAACGTAGCAAATGTTTAAACTGAGAAATTTTACACTTTTATCCACTTAATTAGCTCATTTAAAATTTAATGCCTGCTACAGGTCTCAAAAAAGTTGGCACGGGGGCAACAAATGGCTAAAAAAGCAAGCAGTTTTGAAAAGATTCAGCTGGGAGAACATCTAGTGATTAATTAAGTTAATTGATATCAGGTCTGTAACATGATTAGCTATAAAAGCTTTGTCTTAGAGAAGCAGAGTCTCTCAGAAGTAAAGATGGGCAGAGGCTCTCCAATCTGTGAAAGACTGCGTAAAAAAATTGTGGAAAACTTTAAAAACAATGTTCCTCAACGTCAAATTGCAAAGGCTTTGCAAATCTCATCATCTACAGTGCATAACATCATCAAAAGATTCAGAGAAACTGGAGAAATCTCTGTGCGTAAGGGACAAGGCCGGAGACCTTTATTGGATGCCCGAGGTCTTCGGGCTCTCAGACGACACTGCATCACTCATCGGCATGATTGTGTCAATGACATTACTAAATGGGCCCAGGAATACTGTCAGAAACCACTGTCGGTAAACACAATCCGCCGTGCCATCAGCAGATGCCAACTAAAGCTCTATCATGCAAAAAGGAAGCCATATGTGAACATGGTCCAGAAGCGCCGTCGTGTCCTGTGGGCCAATGCTAATTTAAAATGGACTATTTCAAAGTGGAATAGTGTTTTATGGTCAGACGAGTCCAAATTTGACATTCTTGTTGGAAATCACGGACGCCGTGTACTCCGGGCTAAAGAGGAGGGAGACTTTCCAGCATGTTATCAGCGTTCAGTTCAAAAGCCAGCATCTCTGATGGTACGGGGGTGCATAAGTGCATACGGTATGGGCAGCTTGCATGTTTTGGAAGGCTCTGTGAATGCTGAAAGGTATATAAAGGTTTTAGAGCAACATATGCTTCCCTCCAAACAATGTCTATTTCAGGGAAGGCCTTGTTTATTTCAGCAGGACAATGCAAAACCACATACTGCAGCTATAACAACAGCATGGCTTCGTCGTAGAAGAGTCCGGGTGCTAACCTGGCCTGCCTGCAGTCCAGATCTTTCACCTATAGAGAACATTTGGCGCATCATTAAACGAAAAATACATCAAAGACGACCACGAACTCTTCAGCAGCTGGAAATCTATATAAGGCAAGAATGGGACCAAATTCCAACAGCAAAACTCCAGCAACTCATAGCCTCAATGCCCAGACGTCTTCAAACTGTTTTGAAAAGAAAAGGAGATGCTACACCATGGTAAACATGCCCCGTCCCAACTATTTTGAGACCTGTAGCAGAAATCAAAATGGAAATGAGCTCATTTTGTGCATAAAATTGTAAACTTTCTCAGTTTAAACATTTGATATGTTATCTATGTTCTATTGTGAATAAAATATTGGCTCATGTGATTTGAAAGTCTTTTAGTTTTCATTTTATTAAAATTTAAAAAACGTCCCAACTTTTCCGGAATTCGGGTTGTATTAAAAACATAGAAAAAATCACTTGCACATATTCTTTTTTTCAGAGATTTCTAATGAAACACCATTTGTTACATCAGTGTTGCTTGTGTGATTATTCATTTTTAAATGAGTTTAAATTAACTGTTGTTGCTCAGTCAATCCATTGTTCAAGTCTGGTCACAAAGCTCTTCATGAGGTGCTGCATAACCTTAGAGGCTGTACTGATGTTTTTTGAAGACCTGGTTCAAAATATGTTTTATCAGAATTTGTCTATTTACATAAATCATTCCCTTGTTTTTGTTTCTGAAAGAAAAAATCAATAAAAAACAAAAAAAAATAAAACGGATTTTTTTGAATCCATTTTTGGAACTCTTTTTTTTTTCATAGTACATGGTATTATTAAACATTTTCTTTAAAACTACATTTTGACCCAAGTCTTCTATGAGACATCTGTTCGTTGAAGATGTGTGATGTCATTTGTTGTCTATAACACAGATCATTTGTATAAATTCTCTCAATATATTACCCAAAGCCAGAGAATCTTCTATTGGCCAGCAAACTGAAGGGCGCAGCAGTGAAACTGGCTGATTTTGGGCTGGCTATTGAGGTGCAGGGAGACCAACAAGCGTGGTTTGGTTAGTATTCACCAAATGGCTTAACAACACTGGTTTAAAAAATGATTATACTAATACTATGCTGACAAGACAAAATGTGCATCGGCATAATCAGAGAATGTTAAAATGCTTATAATTTTTCCCAATTAAAATTCATATTGTTACAACTTTATTCTTATAAAAATACAGAGGTGAACCTAGTCCACTTCTATTTTAATATTCCTGTATACTGTACATGTAATCAGCATATTCCAGATAAACTAAGGCATGCACATTCTGTCCTGCTTTTCTCTTCTGGAAGTGTTGGCAATGCTTATAAAAAAATAATAGAATTACATTGTGTAAAAACATTATCAATAGTTATTTTTGTGTCTTACTTTAGATTTTGAAGCGCATAACTTTTCGGTGTAATTTTTCTGTATTTTGTTATGTTAGTGAATGTTATGGGATAGTCAAGGGAGAAAAATGTTTTATGTTTTATTACTGTCAAATTATGTATGATTAAGTATAATTTTAGAACTTTAATGGCTTGTATCATTCAAACACTTGAAGCAATGTTAGTAATTAGTCTGTTATTAATAATCTTTATCTAAATATATTTTGCCTGTTCTCTAAAATGGCTTTATTCACAAAAAAAAAAAAAATTATGATGATGATGATAATTATTATTATTATTCTTCTCACTAAGTTTTATGTGGATGTTGTGTGATTAGTCTTACTTTTGGATAAACCCTGATGATGTTACCATTTAATTACAATGATCTCAAGGGCTTTAAACTCAGCTCCAGTTTTCCTCTTTGGCTGCTTTCTCATTATGGGCTTTTTGCCTCTGCGGCTTGATGGGACATTAGGGACTAAAGTTATTTTAGAATTAGGCTGCAATCCAAAGTCCAAAAATGCCTTTAATAAATTCGTAAGATAGAATTTATGGGTAGCTCTTTTTTTGTTTTTTGTTTTTTTGAAATACTGTTTAAAGGAGAAAAAAAGAGTTAGGTTTAATTGAGGTCTGTTTTTTTTTAATTTTTTGAAGGGTTTGCTGGAACTCCGGGTTATCTATCTCCTGAGGTGCTCAGGAAGGAGCCTTATGGCAAACCAGTGGACATGTGGGCATGTGGTGGGTTCCTAATCACAGGCATTTTGTGGAACTTTTTTTTGCTGGCTATTAAATTGTATTTCTTTACATAATGTTTATAATATAACATAATATCCTTTGCTTTATAGTCCTAGTTGCAGATTTGTTTTCACTAAATAATTTTATCTGATTTGGTGAAAGAAAATAAATAAATATACAGTACATGTATGTATATTACATACATTAGAGTTCAGGATGCTTAAATATTGTTATAAATGGAGAGTTACAGTTTGATTGCAAAGTCTGACATTTTATTCAGTTTAATTTTGTTGGCACTATGGTGATCATAGTGGGCCAGCTGTCTAAATAAAAACTTTTTTCATCTGATTTACAAATTTATATTTGATAAACTGTGAAATTAAATCCAGAATAATATGAGAGTGGATGAAATCATGAGTAACCAGTTAGCAAATTATGTTTTCTATATTTGCTGCAGTTAATGGAATTGCAAACCAACCCATTGCAATTCTGAAATTTGAAGAGAAAACAATTGTTAAAAGGAGCACATCTTTCAACTGGTATCTGACCCTGCATTAGTTAAGAAAAAATCATAGAAAAAAAAAAGTTTTATTTGGATATCCCAGTAAAATCTTGTATACCAATATGTTTGATCAAGATGATAATTTTTTTCAGATTAATTTTATTTAAAAAAATTTATTCAGACTTTGTGACTATCTGCACCCCAACTGTCTTCTAGCCAATCAGATCAGAATTTACTCAATTATAAAAGTACTTTCATTTTGGGTGGTTAGTAAGCAGTCTGTGGGTGGTCCATGGTCTCAGTCTGAGACAGGAACTGTCTATCTTTATATAATATAATGAAATATGATATTATATATTAAAGGGTTAGTTCACCCCAAAAAGAAAATGTCATGTCGTTCCAAACCCCCTAAGGCTTTCGTTCATCTTCGAAACACAAATGAAGATATTTTTGATGACAGAATGTTGTCAGATTTCCTTCCATAGACTGCCACAGTAACTACCATTTTTATGCTTCTAAAACTTCATAAAGAGATTGGAAAACTTATCCATATGAATCGAATGGTTTAGTTCAAATTTTCCGAAGAGAATCGATCATTTGTTACTCTTGAACAGATTTCATTTAGGCTTTTACTCAAATGTAAACATTGATCAGTGAACATAAGCAGCAGCTCAACGGAAACACAAGAACAAACCTCTTCCGGAAGCTTAAACATTGCATAACATTTACATTTATGCATTTAGCAGGTGATTTTATCCAAAGTGCCTTACAGTGCGTTCAGGCTATAAATTTATTGTTATTATTTTTTAGCAGTATGTGTGTTCCCTGCATAACCAAAGAGGTTCATTCACATGTGTCACTCGGAACTTTTGAGTTTCCGGAAGAGGTTAGTTCTTGTGTGTTATTATGTTTTGGTTGAGCTGCTGCTTATGTTCACTGATCAATGTTTACATTCGAGTAAAAACCTAACGTAAATCTGTTCATCATAAAAAACAATTGATTCTCTTCAGAAAATTTGGACTAAATCACTCGATTCAAATAGATATGTTTTCCGATCTCTTTATAACGTTTTTAAAGTGTCAAAGTGGTAGTTACAAAGGCAGTCAGTGGAAGGAAATCTGACAACATTCTGTCATCAAAAATATCTCAATTTGTGTTCCAAAGATGAACGAAGGTTTTAAGGGTATGGAACGACATGAAGGTGAGTAATTAATGACAGAATTTTCATTTTGGGGGGAACTAACCCTTTAATATAATATATTTTATTATAACTTATACCTACATTTTTTTTTTTTTTTTTTACCATTTTGTTTCATGAATAGGTGTTATTTTGTACATCCTTCTTGTGGGTTACCCTCCTTTCTGGGATGAAGACCAACATCGACTTTACCAGCAGATCAAAGCTGGTGCATACGATGTAAGATTTCTTACATAGATATATAGTATATCAAATATATTACGAAATGATTACATACTCAGTTCTTTAAGAAATGCTTAATATGCTTCATTTATACCTTCTTAAGATACTAGATATGATCCTCAGTAATTATCTACTGTATGTTTGATACTCTGACAGTAAAAAAAAAAAAAAGAAACACAGATGTAGTAACTTAATGCAAATCATAATTTTGTGTTATTTATGTGTTAGGCAAATCATGTTTTTCCATCAGAAAGTAAAGGAGCGAGTAAGAAAGAATGAGCAGTCCATTGGCCTCTGTCCAGCTTGGCTCAGATGCCCAGCTATTTAGTAATTCTGGATGAGACTAAATTGTTTCCCCAAACATTGCCTCATCTGGCTTCTATGAACCTAATCTTCTGAAAGGCTCTATCAGTTATTGATGAGTTTTGTAATGCATAATGATAATTATTAAACAAGAATAGTGCATTATAATACTGCAGCATCACTTTAAGACAAACGTAGACCAATTAAATGTTCACTCTATGTGCTATGTCAATGGTTTGTCTCTTTTAACTCACACACAATCTACTAGCAAGCTGATGATCTGAATCACATGTGATAATGATAAGAAAAATACTATGGCTCCCCAGATCCTGAAATGAAATCCATTTTTCAATGTGTTATCAAAGCTGTGTTTGTTTGTGTTTGTGTTTGTGTGTGTGTGTGTGTGTGTGTGTGTGTGTTTGTGTGTGTGTGTGTGTGTGTGTGTGTGTGTGTGTGTGTGTGTGTGTGTGTGTGTGTGTGTGTGTGTGTGTGTGCATTCTTTTCCTAGTTTCCTTCTCCTGAGTGGGATACAGTGACACCAGAGGCCAAAGATCTGATCAACAAGATGCTGACTATAAACCCTGCCAAACGCATCACAGCAGCTGAGGCCCTCAAACACCCCTGGATCTGTGTATGTCTACTTACTTTCTCATTCACACACACAAGTTTACTATTCTATCTAAAAGGGGGCATTGCATAGATTTATAATTTCTTTTTTATGTTTTGTCCCTTAAAATATGGTTAGGGAGGTACAGACAAGCACATACATATGCATACACACACATTTTTATCATCTGCATTGTATGAACATACTATCATCAGTGCTGGGAACATAACTTTTAAAAGTAATGCATTATATTATATCGGATTACTTCTAATCAAAGTTATTATTTAATGTTAATTAAGTCAGATATTATTAATATTATTATTTATATTAATTAATAATGGAATAATAATTTAAATTATTTTAGCACTTCACATAAAAATTTTCTCGATACACAATTGCTTCTTTATTTAGTTGCTTCTGTGACCATCGCAAATTCCAATGCAATATTCAAGTCAAGTCAATCACCTTTATGCACAAAACTGATTGTGTCAAAGCAGCTTAACAGTTTCAAACAGGAAAATAGTTTGTCAATAATGCAAGAAGACAATAGCAAAGAGATCAGTTAAAGTCAGCTAATTGATGATTCAATTATGTCATCCTCCAGTTTAGCTCTCTTTCAATAGTGTCTGTGCAATCAGACAAGCGACCCCGACTAAGCAAGCCAAAGGCGACAGTGGCAAGGAACCAAAACTCCATCAGTGACAGAAATGGGGGAAAACCCTTGGGAGAAACCAGGCTCAGTCAGGGGGCCAGTTCTGCTTTGGCTTAAACATTGTCTTGATGAGCAACTTACGCCATGATCTCCAGAATATCTACAAATCTTTGTATTTTTAATACATTTATTTATTTTTCTTTTACAGGTGGTAATAAAACTTAATTTTTGTGTACACAAATGGATCATATTTGCATAAAAGATAGGTTTGTTCTGGAAAGAATGATAATGACTCAGCATCCAAGGCATACCTCTGTCTCATGCAAATTTCAGCTGAATTGCAAGTGGTACAACTGTTTAATGAATGTGCCCCAATTTTTATTGTACACACTGACAGTGATTTTCTTCAATTGATTCTCAATAATGTGCAGGACCTTTATTTATTTAGCCTACAAAGATATATTTTAATAATAGATCTAAAACAGTTGTTCATTTATTGTTTTTCTGTCTGTATCATAGCAACGTTCCACAGTGGCATCCATGATGCACAGACAGGAGACAGTGGAATGCCTGAAGAAATTCAATGCCAGGAGGAAGCTTAAAGTAAGAAACACAGAGTTATTTAAATGCACACATGCACAGCATTCTAACTGGGAACATACTAATGACTAATAACCACACACAAAAAAATAACTTTTTAGCACTTCATGGGGCTGTTACCCATTATAAATGGAAAAATATTCTCTATAAGAGATAAGGGGTAAGGGTTGGATTTTTATGAAAGATAATTGAGAGAATTTGTGCCATATTTAGAATAATGTACATTATATACAAAAAGAGCAGGAGCATTAAGAAATCTATTAAGAAAATAAACAATAATGTACTTTTATTTCATATTGACTTTAGTCTTTGTGGGGTTTTAGCCTGAATGACATCATTCAAAAAGCTTACCTAGATTAATTGTTAATTAATCTAGCATTGACTAATATTTTACACAGCTACAAAGACTCATGATTGATCTTTGCCTTTCTGTTCTTTCTGGATTGTTTTAGGGTGCTATCCTTACTACAATGCTTGCTACACGGAACTTCTCAAGTAAGAAACTCTCTTCTGTTTACTTTGCATTTGCTTTTTGATAGTCGTTCTGTGAATCATGTAAACAAGTTGGATTTATACTTTTTATGTTTGAGAAGATGTAAAGCATCTCAGATAATACAGAAGATTTTAACATTTTCATTGAAATAAGGTTATAGAAAGTTGTTTTAAGGTCAGATGGCCAGGTGCAATTACTAAACTTTGAAAGGCTAAGATTTTACTTAAATAAAATTTTAGTTTGCACACACTTATTTCATGTTTGCATTTTTGTACTATTAGCTTGTGATATCCAAAGCACCAGCAAAATTACATATTTATCATATCACAGTTCAAATAGCAATCACAATGTGTATTAAAATAATCATGATTTTATTATTATTATTATTATTTTTATTATTATTATGAAATTGTCCAGCCCTATAAAAAAAGTGTTTCAAAAGTAGCATTTCCCTGTATTGTTAATAATCTTTGTCTTATTAAAAAATCTGTCTTACTGTCACAAAAATATTGAATTTGCTTCTTCATCATATTTCATTACATTATGCAAATCTTTGATTACGATTCATTCAGGGATTTTGGGAGTTTGATTTTGACGCCAACGGATCATGAGTGTGTGAAGCACAGTGATTATCATATTTTGTACTATTTTCAACATTAGTAAACGCTAACCTTGTCTGCCCCAACACTTTCCTTTTTTATTCCCGTTTATGTTCAAAATGATCTTTTCATTTCACTCAACAGGCAAGAACCCATACAAGAAGCCTGATGGTGTTAAGGTAGGTTACTGTACTGTAGGTAAACATTGCCACATACTTTATGTGCCACGGACATTAACTATTATTTTTGCCTAGAGAAAAAAATTCAAGAATATTAATTAGCTGACATACCTTTTACCCAGTTGTATTTAGTAATTAAGTAACCTAGTAAGTGATTTGCAGCAGGTAAATGGGCATGACCCATAGTAGTATTCCCACTGTGTATGTATCGATGCTTCACCCCTGGACCTACACTTAACATATCACAGAACTGTTTTGTTTTGGTACAGTAAATTAACATACATCCAGAATGCTTTAGCTTTGTTGAAGTGAGTGCATAGAGTGTTATAATCTATAAAGCCTACCAGGCAAATTGCCACTGTAACTCCTAACTTTATGCATAAACTATTTTGATTGACTTTTTACACTCTCTTTGGCCACGTTCACACTGCAGCTAAATGCGGTTGTCACTCCTGAAACTTGCAGTGTGTACGTGACCTTTATCTGTCTTTACCTCAACTATTTTTCTAATGATTTCTTACATGCATACACACCCATGCAAACACATAAATAATAATTTACACTGAAGCTTGCTCCTGGTTCCTTGTCAGCAATTGCACATGCACATTTGCTTACAGTGTTTAATGAGTGAACATTTGCATATGCACACGTTAATGCTCTTTTGGTTCATGGCTTCAGAAAGGTTTTCTGGAGGATGGGTCAGCTCCAGTGGGCACATGTGACAAATATTTTATTTATTTTATTGTTTTTTTGGTTGGGTTTATATTAGTGTTGCACAGTGCACCGATACTTCAAAAGTATCGTGATTATCAGAAATTAAAAACGTCACGATTCCTAAATTTATTAGTATCGATACTTCAAAGAACGACTGCGTTCCAGATTTGTAAGAGACGTATTTCATGTTAGTGTGTGCAACGCACGCTTCCAGTGCCTCCCTATGGACGCCTGTGTATTTTTCTCCTCACGCACGCAGCAAAAAAAGCACTAGAGCGAGATGGCTGCATTAGTGGCTTTACTAAACTGATTTGGCTTTACTAAAATGTGTGCATAATCGCTTTAAATAGTTTAAATAATTTGTTTAGATGAACAAAGCACAAGGTTTTCTTGCATAATTAACATTTTAATTGTTTGGTCAGACAGTTCATATATAATATTCACATTAATCGGGGATTACACGTGGAGTTATGTTCTGTATGCTAAATACGAAAACGAGTGTATCTGCACAGCACCTATAACTGCGCTTTGTATCTGCTGATTGCTGATCAAGATTTGAGATACTTGGCTCACTGACCCTGTATACTCATACATTTCGTTCATAAACGAGATGTATCAGTTCATTCGACTCGTTCACGAACGAGACGATCTCTCGATCTCGTTCAGTGAAGGGCGGATTTGTTCACTACATTCAACAAATCACATGCTCCATCACATCTTGATTAACTCTTTGACAGGATGAAACAGTTCACAGGGCTGTTCACGAGCTGCGCATGCGCTGCTAATAGCGCCGTGCTCGTGCGCTGCTGTGGTGGGAGGAACTTCAGTGAACGAGAAATATGAGTCAGTGGATTACCTGAACGAGAACGATTCGTTCACCCTAAAAGATTCGTTCACGGATGAACCATCAATAGTGCAATTTCATATAGCCTATAATAAATATTTGGAATACATATTTTCATATTTTATTAGGTTCTTTGATAAGGTTACAATACGAAGATCTAAGCAGCAACGTACCTTACTTTATTTGCGGGCTGAGGCGGGCCAAATAATTTCATAAAAGCGGGGCATCACCAGGCTACATGTGCGAGCACAAGTGATACTGTGGCCGCCGGTCCACGACTGGTAGAAAAAGATGACGCACAATAAAGCTCACTGGCTGAGTTTTCTCCTCTGAAAGAAAGGGTTGCACAACTGACAGAATAAGTTACAATATCTGGCATATTGCTGCTAAATTTATTAGCTTGCTTTTTTTTTTTTACTTGAATGCCATTGCTTAAATTGATATTATTTATCTATTGATATTTAATCTTCAGAAACATTGTTTAATATAATCGCTGTTCATATTTTTATTCAAAGTTCAGAATCAAGACAAATTTATTACTCTTATGTTTCTTATGATAACTGAGATAATGCTGCTAAATTTATTCTTTCTTTACCTTGAATGTCATTGCTCTAATTTATTTTTTATATTTTGATATTTCATATTTTGTTCACATGTTTAATATATCTGCTGTTCATATGTTCATTTATTAGTGTGTTATATGATTAGAATGTTGTCCTAGTTTTAAAATAAAGCACAGCAATGATATTTGAGAGTGTATTTTCCCTTTCAGGAAAAGTATCGAAAAAGTATCGAAATCGCAATTCTTGACTAGGTATCGGTATCGAAACAATAATTTTGGTATCCTGAAAACAATAGTTTATATACATTATGTTTATGAATGCCTATGTATATAATGTATGGGCCCTATTTTAATGATCTAAGCGCATGGTCTAAAGCGCATGGCGCAGGTGCACTCAGGGCATGTGTGAATCCACTTTTGCTAGTTTAATGACGGGAAAACAGTCGGCGCGCACGGATGTATGGTTAAAACGGGTTGTCCTTATTCTCTTAATGAGTAATGGGTGTTTTTGGGCATAATAAACCAATAAATAAATAAACCAATCAGAGGCTCATCTCCCATCCCCTTTAAAAGCCAGTTGTGCTCGTGCCATTGTGGGTTCGGAATGTAATTTTTCATTTTAAAAATGTTTGTGTGCTGTGTGTGTAATAAGCAAAGTATATGCACGTTGTGCACTTGGCTATAGGCACATATTGCTAATTTGCTCTTTAAATTACAAAGAAAAAATTTTGCGCCAGACTTTGAGTTTGAGTTGGTCTTTGGCGCAGTTTTCAGTTCCTAAAAAAAGAAATGTGCTAACAATGTGCCTGAAAACACCTCTTTTTTAGACCCGCACGCCCATATAAACAACATGGTGCAGTATGTGAAAATTAGAACTGCTTCAGGCTCAAACTAGCAAAAACACTTGCACTGTGTCTTGTGCCGCATACAGTAGCACCGGTTGTATGATAGGGCCCTATGTATCTGTCCTACAATCCTGCAGTGCCTCTTTTTAAACAGTGGTCATTGTCTACATACTGTTTGCTTTTTTTAGTATTCACATTACTAAAAATGTTTAATTAGCCCTTTTTTAATAAAAAATTAGGTCAAGCGTTTAGGGTCACTGAGTAACCCTTATCTTTATCTCACACTCTAATTCACAGCTGTGTCTCCAACTCATATCAGCTAAAACATGGGTTGTGCCTTTCAAACCCTGTGAAAGCAGTGTTAATCTGTCCTGAATGAGTTTTGGAACAGTGTTTTAAGTTCTAGGCTGTATCCAAAATTGTATTCAATATCAGGCTTAGAGTGTCTGAAAGTATCAAAGTAGGTCTATATTGGAAGAACATATGTGACCCTGGACCACAAAAGGTCTTAAGTCGCTGGGGTACATTTTTAGCAATAGCCAAAGAAATATTGTATGGCTCAAAATTATGGTTTCTTTAATGCCAAAAATCATTAGGATATTAAGTAAACTTTAAATATATCAAAACAATATTTGATTAGTAATATGCATTACTAAGAACCTCATATGGACAAATTTAAAGGCGATTTTCTCAATATTTTGATTTTTTGTGCACCCTCAGATTCCAGATTTTTAAATAGTTGTTTCTCAGCCAAATATTGTCTGATCCCAACAAACCATACATCAATAGTAAGCTTATATAATCCGATTTCAGATGATGTATAAATCTCAATTTCTAAAAAATTCAATTTCTGGTTTTGTGGCACAGGGTCACATATGTCATATATGCCACATATGTCAAATATGCCTTGATTTTTAGGGGATTAAAAAAAGGCTTTGAGAATATTACTCCAATAATATTAGAGTTAGTAATAATCAGCCATCCCCATCTGCACATGTTGAATATATCCTTTGTCGGACAAACCCATTTCATGTCTAATGAGATGATGATCTGACAGATTTTTGCCCTTTTCCGTTATCCACAATGTAACATGTGCAGCATATTTCTCTGAAGGAATTTGCTTGTGCCCAAGCCTGAACGATTGCAATGCAGTCTCCTTCAGGGTTGATGTTCTCTCCACAGCTCCTTCAGACTTTTGATGGTCAGGCAGGCTTTGTATGAGCCAGCCCAGCCAGAAGAACAGTCTGAATTAGACAAACATTTCTTGGCTGATAGTATCCAATTGCCATTTTTTGTTAAGGATCTCATCACGTCCTGTAAAGTGAAAAAGTGAGTGGAAGTGAAGTGACATTCAGCCAAGTATGGTGACCCATACTCAGAATTCGTGCTCTGCATTTAACCCATCTAAAGTGCACATACACAGAGCAGTGCACACAGACTCAGAGAACACACACCCGGAGCAGTGGGCAGCCATTTTTGCTGCGGCGCCTGGGGAGCAGTTGGGGGT
Source organism: Carassius carassius (assembly GCF_963082965.1). Lineage (NCBI taxonomy): Eukaryota > Metazoa > Chordata > Actinopteri > Cypriniformes > Cyprinidae > Carassius > Carassius carassius. The sequence continues at coordinate 40,094,901 of NC_081756.1, read as the reverse complement.
TTGATGCCTTGCTCAAGGGCACCTAAATCGTTCACAGTGCTGCAGCCTGGAATTGAACTACTGGTTTCGTCTGGTCAGAGGAGAACTGGCCCCCCAACTGAGCCTGGTTTCTCCCAAGGTTTTTTTCTCCATTCTGTCACCGATGGAGTTTCGGTTGCTTGCCGCTGTCGCCTCTGGCTTGCTTAGTTGGGGACACTTCATCTACAGCGATATCGTTGACTTGATTGCAAATAAATGCACAGACACTATTTAACTGAACAGAGATGACATAACTGAATCCAATGATGAACTGCCTTTAACTATCATTTTTGCATTATTGACACTGTTTTCCTAATGAATGTTGTTCGGTTGCTTTGACGCAATGTATTTTGTTTAAAGCGCTATATAAATAAAGGTGACATTGACATTGACATTGTTCATTTAGTAATCCCTCCAAAAACAGAATTCTCTAGAATGTCATTGCATGGTGTAATATTAATATTTGTTATTAATAGAATAGTTAAAACCCTTAATTTTAAGAGAGTGTCTACATAGTTAAGAGCGTGTCTACATAGTTTTGCATATATACCGCAAAAGTATACAAAGTGGGATACAGTCAAAGTTTCCATGTTTTTCCTATTATATTTTTGAGAGGATGATAAGATTATTGTTGCTCCATTTTAGTGAATTATGCAGTAGAATTAGCACAATGAGAAAAACATTATCTGATAGCATGGTGATAATAAGGTTTTTTTTTTTTGTTTTACTACATCAAACTGCAGAAAAGGAAGCCTAACTCTACAGAATTTGAAATGGTGAGATGTGCTAGTTATAATAAAATCATTATTCGTATAATTCTGTAGTTACTAGTATTGTAGTTCTCTTCTGTATAGTCCAGTTTTAGATGTAGACTGAAAACCTTTGCAGTTGTATACTTAAAGGTGCAATAGAATGCATTGATAGAATATTTTAAATTGTTCTCTGATGTCCCCAGAGTGTTATACCCCGCAGATAATTTTTTACAGCTAATAATTTTATAGATAATTTTGCCACTTTTTGGGTTTGAGCCAAAACATGCTGTTTTTTGTGTTCGTCCCCTTTAAATGAAAATGAGCTGGTTCTCCCCCCTCCCTTTTCAGAAGAGTGCGGAGCTTCAAGATCTCATGCTTGCGGGCAAACTGGTGTTACGGTTTAACTGGTGGTGACCATGTTACTGACCTCACATTCCTTCCAAATGCAATTTTGTACCACATTCCTGTTTATGATCATTCTGATAGCAAGTGAAGGCAGCATTAGTGAAAACAGGCAGAGACAATGCTAGCTTTAGCAACATTAGCCTTACAGAGAGCCAAGAATAAAATTATTACGCATGATGCTTACTAGGGATGTTGCGGTGACGGATTTTTTCCACCGGTTAATCGACGTGTAAAAAAAACGGTAATCCTGGTGTCACCGGGGTTGCGTGTCGGGGATTTCGGGAGGCCGAAAATGCGGTCGTGCAGACGTGCACACGTCTCAATTTACTTTCACTTTAATTAGCGGCAATTCAGTAGCATTTGTTTGAATTAATCATGGTTTAATTTATTTTATTCTTAATAAAAATACACAAAACAATAAGACACTCGCTTGTATTACACACATCTTTATTGCAAAATGAATAATAACTTAACACACCATGCAAAAACTAAACAAAAGCACATATGAAACACCTTTAAAGTGCATTTATTAACAAAACGAACCACTGCACACATCGTGCAAGTATCAAACAAGACTCGTTAAATAATTATAAATATTCGTTAAATAAAGTGCCTGCCTTTTTCAGCAAAAAACAAAAACAAAAAAACACCGCACAACCATCGAATATGAAACGAACGAACATCAAAAACTTCGTTAAATAAGGTAGCCTACCCAAATAATCACTGGACACTTAAGTGCAAAAAAAAAACTAATATAAAAATTAAACTCACGTTAAGCTGTTAAAAAAAAGAGGTAGGCCTATTAACTGCATACACCGTACAAAAAAATTATAAATAGGCTAAATGAGAAACAATAAACGAAAAACCTTCATTTTAAATTGCAACAGTTCGCTTTGAAACCAGATCTTCTGCCATCCTTTGCCAGTTAGCTCGCCTCACTCTCCTCAAATGATAAATGAAATCGGACACCTGCTGCTTTACTGCGGCGCTCGTTCCGCTTACGCTAAATTACGAAGGCACGTAGTCACTAACTGAATTAAGTGCTTTATCGCTATAGGCTAAAACTTCAACACGATGGGGACGGTGCCGGTGGTCAAGTGCTATGACCGGTAGGTGGGTTAAACACCGTGTATCACCGGTAACACCGACTATCGCAACAAGCCTAATGCTTACTTTGTCTGGAGTCTGGACATTTGTGCGAAAGCACTGTTATAGATCCGTCTCTCAGAAGCAATCTTTGCACAACTACAGCACTGAACTGACCAATGTTTGTGAGGCAGTCCGGTGTAAAATGTTATCACAAACGTATAAGACTTTTCCTTTCCTTGTTTTTTTTTTTTTTTTACATTTCCTTCGAAAATGAAATTTAACCATTGTTTCCTCAGTGGTCTATAGAGAATCTTATCTTCGTCAGTGCATCCCAACACATGACACTTTTTGGCTCTTTGGCGTTGGCATTGTACCTCCAGCAGCTAAAGCAAGAAAACAGTAATGGCAGACTGCTGCTTCTCATTTAGGGCTGTGTATATTCTAATAGGGTGGAGTGCATCACAAATGGGCTGGACTTGAGTAGAGAGAAATATAGAACTACTAGTGTGGAGCTGCCACACATCTGTTCAAACACCTTATAAAAGTGATTTTTGCATTCTATGGCACCTTTAATTGTATGAGTTTGTTATTTTATAAAATTCTGGATTATTTACTTGTGTAGAGTATCCAAACATCCCGGTTTTTAATATCATAATGACCCAAGGTGTGATGCCTGTAAAATGTTATTACACGTCTGTTTCATATCCAATATGAGTTTCTACATTGATCGCAACAGCAAAATAGGGGTAAGTTTAATTAGCTTAACAAGGATGAAATGAGCTTTAACATGATTGTTACTGGAATATTATGTTAAGGGTTACCTTCAAATCAGTTAGATTATAGTCTTTGTAATTTGTAGGGAACACTGTACAGTATGTATTTAATAGGAGTGTGTTTCATCTTCTTCTTCTTAAAAACACATATACAATCCATCCAAAAATGTATGGCTGCCTCAAGGGAAGAGGATTTTGAAAGGTTTGGTAGAATAATTTGATGGCGATGAAGTCTTTGCTGCTTTGTGCTGTTTAATGATCTAGTTGTTCCCCTGGGAATCTGTAAATAACAAAAACTTCTCTACAAGATTATTCTCTCGCAAACTTTAGAAGACACACTTTTATGCATGTTTACGGAAGTCCAGAGAGGGCATGTGTTATTATTTTTTTCTTTCTTGTTTTCTCATGATCACAATTGAATTTCCTTGTGATCTAGATATAAGTTTTCTCATGATTTCAACTAGAGGTCGACCGATTTATCGGTTTTGCCGATTAATCGGCACCGATAGTTGATTGCTGGAACAATCGCTTATCTGCAAAAATCCATGGTTTTCTGCGTTTGTCTTTTGCTGGAGTGGCTGATAGTTTCCCGGGTTGGGTCAGTTGCTGGAGCGGCTGAGAAAGCTCGGTTTCATTATACAGTGCGAAAGAGGCATCTAGTGGCTGAAATCACTGACAGCACATGCTGTTTGTTTAGACACGTGACGCTGCACGCTGAATGCAGGACATTGAGAGACACTTCAGACAGAAAATCCTGCTGCGCCTCACAGGGCCATTCACATAGTTTAACATTAAATTAGATTATAATCGCCCGAATCGTTCTTAATGTACATAATGAATTGTATATTGAGCATTTTCATAGAAACGTTTGTCTTTCTGTGGCTCTAATAAAGTCTGTATGCTTCATTTATAGAGCTATAATATAGATTGCTCTTTCCGTTTGCTCCGTTTTTTAAATACTGAACTTCAAACTTATCTTTGGCTCATTGTTCATTCTCGAAGTAAACTTGTGTCCGTTTGGTGAATAAATTTTTAAAGCACTGCACGAGTTGAACATGACGCGTCCAGAGTGTGTGTGATACCGGTGAGTTCTCCTAGACTCGGCGCTGCTCTTTTATTTTGATTAGATAATCATTAAGTGTTCAAGAATAGAAGCAGTTCAAGTGTGAGAGTATACATTGTGCTGGGATAAATGTAGGCCCCCATGGTTTCCGCGATGCAGAAAATGCGGACGGAGACGCGGAATCCATTCATAAAAACGGAATTCACAGTTTAGCGTGCATGACGCTCGTGGTGATTTCAGTGTCTGCCGTCTGACTAAATGAGGACGAAAACACATGAACAACCTCTTCAGAACTGCTCTGAGAGTCACTTCATGAGCACCTGACCGTTTGATTTGACTAAAGCCGGGCATACACTGTGCGATTTTCATCCGATTTTGAGCCGAATTCTGACTCGTGCAACTCTTTTTCGGGTTGAGCCGATTTTCAGCATTGTCGTGTCATTTGTTGTGCAGTGTTTGTGCAGTGTACAAGGGGAAACGAGACGCAATTAACCTCTCCTGACCGGCAATCACTTGGTCGGATGGATTTCTGATTTTTTGGTCAACTCTCGTGAGGTATCGCACTATTGAAGCATGGCTACCAACCGATTTTCCGCATTTCCCGCACTGCGCAAGTGTGAAACCATAAACGAAACCATGGCGACACGGCGTGTAGTGTTGGCTGAAGTGATGGAGGGAAAACTTGTGGAGTTATGGCAGCAACATGTCAGCCTTTTCGACGTGTCATCGTCAACTTACCACGACAGGAATGCCAGAGAGAAAAGTTGGGAGGATATAGCTGCTGAGCTGCAGTTGCCTGTCTGCCTTTTTTTTTTTTTGACATTTCAGCACAAAGAATTGCGCATATCACCAAAGCAGTGCATTTATCCCTCTATGGTTTATCCCGGGAAAGCATGTTTATTCTGAAACAGCCACAAACATCCGGGTTCTGTGGGATCCTACGTGTTGATTCCCCACATATAGTTTGAGCAGTCAAAACGCAACTCGATGATCGGACCGTACAGTCAGTGCATAATAATCGTGAGCTTTGGCTTTACATCGCATGCGATCTGCTCGTACAGTGTGAGTTGATACCTTGCCGAAATCGCACAGAAATCGCACAGTGTATGCCCTGCCTAATCACCACCGCCATCGAGAGCATCAAAAAAACACTCTGGCTGCTCTCCTCACAATGCTGCTGAAAGATTTGTGAATGCTCTGACGTAGATTATTTATTATATCATTAGATTATTAATCCTATAACATTACTGCACATCAGCAACTCACCAGGACCATGAACAATCTCAGACACCTTGGTCCACGTATAATTTTTTATTTTATTTTTTTATGTCCCTGTACGCAAACAGGGACACATATATTATTGCAAACCAGCCACAGAAATAATCAACCTGTGCTCTATTGTGCTTGAGAACTTATGTGGTCAGAGCTGCGTTCTCTGGAATCCTCTCAAGCGGTGGACTTCTACGTTCCGATTGGTTGCCGCCGAACCGCGTCATAGCTCAATACCATAAAGTTGCCCTGATTTCAACTCTCCGCCGCGCTGCTCCTCTCCGCTTCTCGACGCTGGCTCTCATTTAAAATGAGTGACTTCCGACAACTTTGACGCTCTCGGCGATGGCCGGTGTGAACACACAGTAAAAGCATCATATCACATGCACAGAACACGGCATCCCGTCAAAATAAAAGTACGGTTTTGAAGTCTATTTTTTTGTAGAATGTACATAGCCTACTACTACTTTAATTAAACCATCAGCATTTTTTAAGGATTATTCACACAACATTTCTTCCATGTTTAATTTTGAATAGTTAATCCCCTTTTGTTTGCCGAAAAAAAGCTTGCTTAATTTTCAGTAATTAAAAGACAAAATGTTTCATGCCTTGATTTGATAACAATAAAAATGTAAATACACACAAAATTTTTGAGGTGGAAAAAATCATTAGGCTTCTTTAAGAAAAAATAAATAAAGTTGCTTTATGCATTCAAATAATTAGACATGCTAAAACAGAATTTGGTAACAATAATAAAAAAAAAATGGTGAGAAAAAATAAAACATTTCATAAAGCCCTAATCAGGTAATTTTTGTTAAACTTTTATTAAATTGATTTGAAAATGTATAAGTTTCATGATTTTAATTAATTAGACTTGCTTTATTATTAATAAACATTAATTTAACTATTAAAAATGATTGGAGTAAAATTAAAATTAAAACAGAATACAGAAAAATTTAATAACAAAATTTGGAAATAAAAAAAAATGGAATTTAGGAAAAAAATTAAACAGATTTCATAGGGCCCTATTAGAGTGTGGTAATTTCAACATTTCCTATTACTATTACTTTTATTGTTATTATTAATTTTATTATAACTACTTCTATTAGTATTGTTAAGTACTGTTTTTTTTTTTTTGTAAATAAAGCACTATTTCTTTTTTTTTTCTTTTTTCAGTATCCACTTTAAAAACTATCGGTTAATTAATCGGTATCGGCCAGTGTGGTCCAACCTAGCTATCGGTATTTGGCAAAATCCAATATCGGTCGACCTCTAATTTCAAGCTAACAAAATTTGTTTTGTAGTTATCATGACTTAATATTTAAAAACTGGTTTTCTCAATGAATACATTTTCTTGTGATCTTGATATAACAAAAGTAGGGCTGCAATTAACATTTTTTTTTATTTTTTAATAATCGATTAGTTGAGCACAGTGTTGGGGAAAGTTACATCAACAAACATGCCAAATGCATGCTATGGACGTGTATTGTTTAGTTAATATATCTATATCAACGCTATACATTATGTGTAAAAAAGTAATAAAGCACAGTTCAAATGGACAGTTTAAAAGGGTCATATGGTGCTTTTTAAAAGATAATTATTTGGTGTAATACAATATGTTGAAATGCTTCAATGTTCAAAAGACACATTATTTTTCAAATACTGTACATTATAGCATTATAGTGGTTATGAAGATTCCATCACTGACATGTTCCTGGCTGACAGCATGAAAGAAAGAAAGAAAGAAAGAAAGAAAGAAAGAAAGAAAGAAAGAAAGAAAGAAAGAAAGAAAGAAAGAAAGAAAGAAAGAAAAATTAATTTGAATGTTGACTTTAGTGTACTTCAAATCTTATTTTTTTATTTTTTTATTTTTGGTTTAAATAAACTGTACTTACAGATAATAGAATTAAATGAAATAAAAGTTAAAACTTAAAACACTTAAGTATACTTTTAAGTAGTGCAATTTTGTATAATGTCAAATTAAAAGTTGAACTTTTAAGTATAACTGTTTTTATACTATTTTATCATGCTTTAAAGAAGTACACTTATTTTGATGTGTTGACTAACATGTTAAAATACTTGCACTTGTAGTTGATATTCATTTTAACTGTAGTGTGTTATTTAAAATTACATTTAAAATGAATGTATGTGAACCTGGATCACCATTCCAGTTAAAAGGGTTATTGTTTTTAAATTGAGATTTATAAATCATCTGATAGCTGAAAAAAGCTTTGTTAGGACAGGACAATATTTGGCCGATATACAACTATTTGAAAATCTGGAATCTGAGGGTAAAATAAATAAATAAATAAATATAATAATTTCAATAATTCAATAATTCAAATAATTCAATAATTCTCAATAATTCAAATTATTGAGAAAATGTTATGTTCGGGAACCCAGAGAAACACAGGAGATGAGAAATCCAAACGCAGTGTGGTTTAATGGGTAATCCAAATCAGAATCCAACAAGCAGGGGTCAAACCCAGAAATCAATCCAAAACAAACAACAGGGATAAGAACAGGAACAGGAATAGGAACTGGAACAGGAAACTCGGAAGACGAGGAAACTCGGAAGGCGAGGAAACTGGGTGACGGAAAGAAAGGACTCCATGAAAACTGACCGGTTAATATAGGCAGGGTAATGACTATCAAGACACCTGAGTGCAATTAACAGGAGTGCAATTACTGTGATGAAGGGACAAGGCTTGTGGGAATTGTAGTGCCTACGGTGAGGTGCCTATGGGGAAGTGAGACCACTAGTGGAGACTCAGGGAAACAGAGACCAGACAGCATGACAGAAAATCGCATTTACAGTTATCCAAATGAAGTCCTTAGCAAAGCATATTACTAATGATAATACATTTTTATATAAGTAGAAATTTTACAAAATATCTTCATGGAACATGATCTTTACTTAATATCCTAATTATTTTTGGCATAAAAGTAAAATTGATATTTTTTTAAAACACAATATATTTTGACTATTGCTACAAATATACCCGTATTACTTATGACTGGTTTCGTGGTCCAGGGTCACACGTTTCAAGTGTATTAAATTGCAACATCATCATTAAAAATGTGTAATTAGACATTATTTAAATACATGACATACAAGTTTCTATAGAAATGACTTTAAAGTATATTTTAGATTAGAAAGAAAGACACTTTAGTGTGTTTAGTGATCTACTTTAGTGACAGTTTAATTAAGTCATCGAGTCATTAGTTTGATTCATTCAAATGGCTGATTCATTTAGGAGTGAAGTAAATGGTTCTTCATGAATGGTTCATTGAATCATTAGGCTTATTCGACTTGAAGAGGATCATCACCATCAGACCGATTGGTGTGTGACATCAAAGAACCACAAGAGCTTAGAGAGAAGACGAATCCTTGTGCTTTTGAATCGCTCTCGCGGTACTCTGATGTCATACACCGATCGGTTTGTGCAGTGCCACTTCAAATCCATTGTGATTATGGCCAATGGTTCAACGTGCTAAATGGTTCACCCAATTCGTTCAAAGCGTGGATTAAGAATGAAATGCCGCTGTGTGTTGCTCGGGGATGAACAGTTCTGATTTGCCTTTATATTTTGGTTGGCAAAATTTAGCAAAACAGATAACATTGTGTCTAAAATAACACAATATTAACTTCTTAATGACCTGTTGTATAAGATGTGTATCACGTTTGCACTCATGTGATAATGCACTTGATATTTCTTAACCCTCTGGAGTCTAAGGGTATTTTTGGGGCCTGGAGAAGTTTTGTCATGCCCTGGCATTTGTGCTTTTTTCAATTTCTTATACACATCTAAATGGCTAAAATCTAATCTCACTGTAATCAGCACAAACTTGGCTATAATAATACGTGAGCAGCATGTATGTACATGGTTGTGTTTTTGAGAAAAAAAAATTATGTGTGGTTAGTGAAAAACAAAAAATGTTAAAACACTTGAATAAGGCAATAAAACACATACAGAACATTGGTTCCCAGGATTTTTGAGAACTGGAGCTTGTAGCCTAGACTTTTTCTTTCTAAATTATGTGAAAATCATCTTCTTTACTCACTCACAGAAAACAATATATTGATTTAAATTTTCTAAGACACTTTTTGTTGGTAAAAGTCATATGCGAGTAGGCGTCAACTATCATGAATATCATTGTGATTCACACCTGAGAAGACAAAGGCTTGCATAATGAGCTGCATAATGAGCTTATCAGTCAGCTGTCACATTAGAAGATAATGAAGGGAGACATGAAAAACGGACATCGCGTTGTTTTCATATGGATTACTTTATCACTGAATATCTGTTTTCGGCAGCTTTCTATAGATCTCTCTCATGTCTCTTCGTTGAGTATTTACGGAGTTACAGTTCATTTTAATGACATATTTGTAAATGAAGATCAGCGCAGACAAAGGCTGCAGACAGCTCACCTTGTTTGTTATCTTTATTTTATAAGTGCACAAAGTTATGTTGTTATTATGTCTGTATGCAAAAAAAGTAGATCCTTTACAGATTCGATTGATTTATTGCTCTTATCTGTACGATCAAAACTGAAAGTGTAATTTAATTTTTTTTCGGGGTTATCAGGAGAAAATGACTCATAACACAATCGACTCCAGAGGGTTAACTATTTGATGTAAATATGAGACAAAATTTATAACGGGGCATTTTGCCCTATATCTTGAATTTTAGGAATATTCTCTTGGCTCCATCACGCAGTAAGTTGTTGCCCTGCCTCATATTAGTCATCAATCGACTGTATGAATTTGCAGATGATCCATATAGGTCTAGGGTGGGGCAAGTGCATTAAATCCGTTAATAATTTTAACGCTTTATTTTTCTCCATAATTAATCTAATCAACGCATTAAATTACCAGCCCTAGTTAATGTTTACTTTTTTTTTAAAACATAATTTTTTCACATAATTTATGTTTATTCCACACCACTCTGTCCCTTCTCTAAAAAATGCATTGATCATTTCCTGATTTAGCTAGCCCAGTGTGTTGTGATTGTCTAAACAGCCTCTAGTGCCCGTATAAACATCAAGCCCCTCATGTCACCGGCGGCGGCGTAAATATCGCTTATCAGTTTGAGCCCGACTGAAATGCAGAGGATATTCTTGAAGAGGACCATGCAGAACCCTTTGCAACCAAGCCTTTTAATGGTAGGCCTATGTTTTTTTGTTGTTGTCTCATGTATCACCTCATGTAGCAAGTACACGGGTGTTATGGGAAGTGTTCCTGGTTCCAGTTTACCTAATTAATGCAGCCTAAAAACCCTTTAATGTATTTGGATATTAGAAACGTATTTTTGTGTGTTATGTGTAAGCCAGGTTAACCCTGGAGTCGATCCCCACGTATACGTGTTATGAGGCAATCTTCTCCTGATAACCCAGTAAAGAACTTAAATTACACTTTCAGTTTTGATCGTACAGAGCAATACATCAATCAAATCTGTAAAGGGTCTACTTTTATTTGTATCCACACAAAATAACAAAACTTTGTGCATTTATAAAATAAAGACAACTATTGAGTTTATGATGTTCCACATGAAGTGCGCAGCATACCACGGAAAACAAAGCAGCGAGACTGTTCAAGGTTTAAGAAGACATGCTGAGGATTAACTCAGGATTTGAGTTTTGAATTTCCTCAGAAAAAAGAATGAATCTCAAATTATGTTGTGGGATAATTAAATATATTCTAAATAAACTACAAACATGAAAATATATACATTTATTTTGTCCTCACATTCTTTCTTGTAACTCTTCCCTCTCAGTCACACACCTGACTGAAAGGCTCATTATGCAGCTCATTATGTGGGCCTTTGTCTTCTCAGGTGCAAATCACAATAATATTCATGATAGATGACACCTACTCGCATATGCCCTTTACAAACAAAAAGTGTCTTAGAAAGTTTAAATCAATCTATTGTTTTCTGTGAATGAGTAAACAATATTATTTTCACATAATTTTGAAGCAAAAATTCTAGGCTACAAGCCGCAGGTTTGACAGTCTTGTGAACAAATATTCTGTATGTTTTATGACCTTATTTAAGGGACTTCAAAAGTTTTTCACTAACTAGTAGTGAAAAGTAGTAGTTTACTTTCCCGCCAAGCAATACGAAATACCTCTAATTTTGTATTCCTCCAGCTGTGCTCCATATTCCAGGCTGCTCTCTTTAGGGTGCGAGTGTGCTCATTATACCACCGTGTCAGGCTGTTTTCCTTAGTCTTCCTTAAGCGTAAAGGAGCAACTGTATTTAAAATGTAAGAAAAGAGAGAGTCCATAGTTTCTGTTACATCATCAAGTTCTTCTGAGATTTTGGATATGCTAAGAAATTTGGATACATCAGGAAGATGTAAGGTGTAAGATCTACTTACAAAGCAATGTTTTGTGGTAGAAGTGATGGTTCCACCATACTTGTAACAAAAAGTAGAATTTACAGTTTTAACCTGTTGCGTCCTCAACGCCCCTCAGCTCGCACGTGTCAGTGTTTATGAATAGATTAAATGAAACGGGACAAATTTAATCTTGACAAACTATATATCATTATAAAGAGTGTTTGCTAACTGACTATTCTTTCCATGTTCATACATGAACTAACCATGTTTTTGAAAGGTGCTTCATTGAATGTGCATTAAGAGTGGACATTGTCAACAGTTTATTTTGTATGGATAAATGCTTGGCTCATGGAAGTTTTTTTTGTTTTTCTATTTACTTCACTAAATGTTAAGTTTAACTTATCAATAATTAATTTTTTTAATGATATATATTTTGTATGGAAAAATGCTTGGCTCATGGAAGTTTTTTTTGTTTTTCTATTTACTTCACTAAATGTTAAGTTTAACTTATCAATAATAAAAATTTTTAATGATATATATTGACAATTTATATTTGTCTACAAACCTAAGCCTCAAGCATCGATGACAGTTCACTGTTTTTCAATGGAAAGCTTATAAAGACTGTATTTTCTACATTTGTGTAAGCACTACACATAAAAACATGAATAATGGAAATGCAGTACATACCAGATTCGTCGTAATAACGAGTCATAAACACATCCACAGCTGTAAATCCCGGTTTAGTTAGGAAGGTAAGGGTCCACTGAACGAAATCTCATGGAGCACGTTTGGTCCAACGAAGCAATAACGTTAAAATGTGGATCATAATTCCTATGTTTATATTTCAGTTCTTCAGCGACAGAACTGTTTGTGTCCGTTATGGAATAACCCACGGTCAGAAACTGCATCTTGGTAGTAAAAAAAACGGCATGGTTTTGCAGCGTACAGTGTCACAAACAGAATGAGACGAACCACCGGGAAAAAAAACTGAATGAAAGATACTATATTTGAATTCTGGCGCTCTCGTGACACGCTCTGATGCACCTGTCAGCTGATGGAGGCGGAACTTATAGCGATCGCCTTTTTCTTTATTTGTTTTATTTTTCAACAGTTTTTATATATGTGAGAGTGTGTTTTATGTAAATGTATCTTCATGATTACCATCTGTTTGAGTGCAAATCAGCACAAATCTGCTCGCTATTACTGTATGATCACGGCTATCAAAGTGAACACATCTATATGAATAGAGAAGTGGATTATTTTCTTTATGGCACATTTGTGTTATTACCATCTGTATAAGTGGCCATCAGCATATCAGCACTTATTTGCATTGTAATTCATTGTAAATGCTGCATTTCTAGCAATCTCAGGATTTTCTGTAATTGGTATACAAAGTTAAATCTTTTTTTTATTATTATGTTTCTTACTCAGATTATTCTTATTGTATTTTTCTAGTGCTCAAATAAATCACTTATATGATGTCTAAATTTCTGTCTAGTGTTTTATAATTGGAAAAAACTATGCAGTGGCTGTATAAGCATCACTGGCCAGTCGATTACCTGTAGACCCGGGAGGGGAGGCAAAGTTCGCCCAGCCAGTATTAGAAAACAAGTGCATCGCAAGCGACCGCTCCACAGGGGGGACCCCTGTATACCCCCTAGCTGCACCACGATCAAGGGTGGTGAGGGAGGAGGAACCAGCAAATCGATTTCCAACAGCAATAGGTGCTGGCCATGACTTGGTGAGCTCCTCATGCACCCCCGGGAAGAAAGGCACCAAGGCAGGGTGCTGAGAACCAGCGCGAGCCACCCCAAGAAACCAATTGTCCAACCACGAGGACTCGGGACACGGTGGAGGTTGCCACTCGGGCACAACTCTCTCAGCCCAGGAAAGCATAGCCGACATCTCCGGATCTGATTCAGGCCTTGCCACCATGGCAGTGCAGCCAAATTGTCCTCTCCAGAGAGCTCTCCCTCTGATGCAGTTATCGACATCCGGTCACTGGTACACCCTTTAAAGAGTGCAAGAGGAGCGATGGTCCCCCAAGATTTGGTTCCCTGGAGGTTTTGCCATCACTGTTACCCTCAGACTGCCAGTGCTACTGCCTGAAGTAGCCCCCGCCTGACAGCCGACGAGAACTAGACTGCCCCTTTGAGGAAATGGCCCACGACTCCCAAGATGATCATCTTCCCGCAATGAGAACATGACTCATCCACAAACACCAACTCAGTGTGCTAAATGCCCAGGCATGTGAGGCAGCGATCGTGACCAATACCCAGTGCAGGTAATGATGGCATCTAGAAATGCCTGGGTGATATGTTATCTATAGCAAGACCCACATCGTCTTTACAAAGATGTGACGACACAGGAAAGCCACCACCGGCTGAAGCGCCGTACCGCCAACATGAAGAGACCTCAAAGAGCGCACTGAACTTGTTGAGTCTTTTTCTCTCAGTCGGAACAGAACGAAGTGATTACTCGACTCCGAAGTGAAAAGCTGAAAATGCGCTGCATCTGTTGCCTACTTATACTCACATTGTGATCAGTGGCAGCTGGATGCAATAATCACATGCCAATGTGCATTGGCTTGTTCAGTTTACACTTGAAGTAGATTGGTCTCTCTAAGCGAGATCCCAATTCGTCGGTCATACAACATGACGTCTAGAGTGACCGACTGAAAGGGAACCAACTATTGTTATGTCGAGTTCACAAGAAAATTAAGTTGAGTTAATGAGAAAACAACTACTGTTATATCGAGATCATGTGAAAACAAGAAAGAAACAATATATAATAATGCATGGCCTTTAGGACTTCCGTACCTGTTAGACTTTTATGGCCTTTGAATAATTTCTCATTTCTACAGCATTATTTGGACAGAATTGTAAATGCCATTTTCCGTTATTGACCATTTCCACTGAAAATTTGGATTATTTGACGTCCAGTTTTGCTGTAGTTGTGGTATAGCCTGATTAATTGTTGTCAAGATAAATCATTCTGATATATGCTATTTAACATCCATGTAATGCAAGCCGTATAATTTCAGTTTAATTTTTTAAGATTTTAGATTGATGGGATGTGACATTTCCCTTACTTGTTTAAAGCTTTGCTTGTCTGCCTCGCTCTCACCTATAGATCAACAACAAAACCAACGTAATCACCAGCCCCAAAGAATCTGCCCCCTCTCCTGCTCTGGTATTTTGTCTGTATGACTGTTTGTCAGTTGTGTTTTCTTACCACTGGCTTCACATTTATCTATCTCTCCCTCTCACCTTCTTTTTGTCAGCATGCCTTATCTCTTTTAAATCAATTCAGCACCTTCTTCATGTGTGAAATCCTGCATTCAAATAATGCAGTCAGTCAAATAATTAGTAATATTCTGGAAATGTGACTATGTATTGTTCTGTACTGGCATATCAATGCAGAGAGAGAGAAAGTCCAAAGTCAGTATTTCAAATAATGGTATCAATTAAAGTGACAAAAATTTGTACTCTGAGATAGAGTGTTAAATTAAATGTTATGTATTATTTTGTCTTTATTACAACATTCAAGCAAATATGTCTATAAATGATTAAATATAAAACAGTTATATTTAATAATTTAACAATTTTAAACATACTTTATTTAATGGTTTAATAAAAAAAAAGCTTAATCAGATAAGTCCGTTGGTTTTATTAGTATATGCATATGCAAGTTTCATGTGATCATTATTCAGTAATCACAACACATTGTGTACAAAAAAAAAAAAAACGTGTGAGGTGCACTAAATAAACAAGACTGCTCCATTGTACAGCTGTTTTTGTACAGACCATAGTTCAAATGTTTAAAAGCAGTACTGGTAAATGATTTATTATCCTGTTAGCAAATTTCTATCCCTTTTCCAGTTTATTATGCTGATAGTTTGGTATATAGTTTAGTAAGGGTTATGTGCTTGTTACTGATTATCTACAAAAAGAAACATTTTCATGTTCTGTAATGTAATGTATTATAGGAAGGTTCACTTCATGCGGTGCTCAAGGCCTCTCGATATAACTTTTGACTGTTGTTTGTGTGTTTGCTAACTGACTTTTCTTTCCATGTTCAATCATGAACTAACCATGTTTTTGAAAGGTGCATCATTGAATGTGTGTTAAGAGTGGACATTGTCAACAGTGTTTTGTATGGATAAATGCTTGGCTCATGGAAGGTTTTTTTTTTTTCTATTTTCTGCACTAAATGTTGTTTAACTTATCAATAATTTATTTTTTTAATGATATATATTGACAATTTATATTTGTCTACAGACCTAATATACATATACAAAATAGAGTAATATAAATTCAATTAATTTGTTAATAATTGTTAAATTGTCCAAACACACACACCACTGTAGGCTATGTTATGAGAACATTTGGTTTAATCATAAAAACACAACGGAATAGTGTCCTTACAATTTGGTAATTTTAGTGATTAGTTAATTTAATCAAATTCAAAATACATGTTTTAAATTGCTCTTTTGAATGAAGTGTTACAGTACTGTAATGTACAGCTGTCACAATAGTATGCAATAACAAAACATAGTATGCAATAACAAAACATTACCTACACCTGAAGCAAACCCATAGACTGAATGAAGGTTTTGAAAGGTTGGCTTGTGTTCTTACTGATACTTTCTTGTTTTACTGCATGCTTTGGCTGGGTATGTTGTACTGTTGCTCTAGTGAAAATGTACTGTATTAATTACCCATATTCACATCCCACAATTACATGACCAGTTGTCTAAGCCAGTATGATCTATTCTTTTCTAAAGTTCACCAAGCTTTGTTACAAAAGGTTACTTTAAGATATTTGAATCTTGACTTTACATAGTGTACTGTTAAAGTTCTTCAGTAAATTATTTCCATGAATGTAGTGCACTTTTTTAAACATTAGTTTAATATAAATTGCATGAGAACTTTTGAAGATAAACTGCTATCTGCCATAATACATTTATTTGACTGTCAGCCTTTTCTGAAGTTTAAGCACTGACCATTTGTTTAAAAAGTTTCAGGTCCTATTTTGTACCATATTTGTGGAAAGTGTCAGTTAGTAACAGTAACATCTAGGCTGCCATGACTCAACATGTAATGCTTGGTGTTCTTTAACTCTTCACCTCACTACTACTTCTTCTGACACACTTTATCTCTTGTTTTTCTGTTTTATCTTTCTTTCTCTCCCTATGCACCTCTATATCAGGAGCCTCAAACTACTGTTATCCACAATCCTACTGATGGAAACAAGGTATTAATTGATTGATGAGGATTTAGTGTTTTTGAAATTTTAAGATTAAAAGGGGAATTGTGAGTTTGAACTTGTCTGTGTAGTGCATCTGATGCAGGCTGTCTGTAATTACTGAGATAATTCAGTTTGTAAAGATATAACCTAGCAAGCAAGAGGAATGGAATGTTTAAAATCAGAAACATGAACCTTGCTGCATGCATTTTTGTATGAATTCTGGATAACTGACCCCATAAAAATAAAAATCTCTAATTTATTTACCCAGCTGCCATTCTTCTGCAGAACACAAAATAAATTTACAAAATAATAGCATTAAAATTGTGATTTCTACATTGATTGAAGTCGGGGGCCCTGAGCACGGGCTCGGAGGTGAGGGCAGCCTTCACGCGCTGGAATGCGCTCTCCGTTTCCGGGGTCCACGGGACCTTCTCTGGCTGCCCCTTCCTGGTCAGGTCTGTCAGGGGAGAGGCTAAGGAGGAGAAGTTAGGAATAAAACAGCGGTAGTAACCCGCCAACCCCACAAAGGCCAGTACCTGCGTTTTGGTGGTGGGCTGCCGTGCGGAGAGGATCACCGCCACCTTCTTCTCCTGGGGATGAATGAGGCCACGGCCCACTTGGTAGCCGAGGTACTTGGCTTCGGTGACACTTACGGGGGTTGGCGGTCAGCCCAGCCTGGCGGAGTTCCGACAGCACCTTCTGCAGCCGCTCTAGGTGGTCCTCCCAAGTCTTGGAGTGTATGACCACATCATCTAGGTAGGCGGCCGCGTAGGCCTGGTGGGGCCTTAGGAGGATGTCCATAAGCCGCTGGAAGGTAGCGGGAGCCCCATGCAGGCCGAAGGGTAGGACCCGGTATTGCCAGTGGCCACTAGGGGTCGAGAACGCCGTGTTCTGCTTGGCCTGCTCCGTTAGGGGGACCTGCCAATAGCCTTTGGTGAGGTCAAGAGTCAAGATATACCTGACCCTCCCTAGGCGATCCAGGAGTTCGTCCACCCGCGGCATTGGGTAACCGTCAAACTCCAAGACTTCATTCAGGCGGCGGAAGTCGTTGCAGAACCGGAAGGTGCCGTCGGGCTATGGGACCATCACAATGGGGCTTGACCAAGGGCTGCATGATGGTTCAATGGTTCCTAACCTCAACATCTCCTGTACCTCCTCCTCAATGGCGTGGTACCGAGCCTCCGGAACACGATAGGGCTGCTGCCGGATGATCACTCTGGGTGCTGTGCGGATATCGTGTTTGAGTACGTGGGTCCACCCTGGCTGGGGAGAGAACATATCGGTGAACTGACTGACCAGGTGTTGCAGCTCCGACTTTTGGGCGGCCAAGAGGTGGGGGTCCATGTCCACAGCCACGGGAGGTCGCTGAGTAAGGGCTGCAAGCTGGGGCCCGGTCCCGACCCAACGATTCAGAAGGTTCACGTGGTACAGTTGGTACAGGTGACCGGGCCGATCCTTTCCGTCACGGTATAGGGTCCCTGCCAGTTGGCCAAGAATTTACAGGCGGCAGTGAGGACTAGGACCATAACGTGGTCTCCAGGCTGAAACTCCCGTGGCTGGGCCGCCCTGTTGTAATGTCGTTGCTGGGCCTGCTGGGCTTTGGCAAGGTGCTCCCGGACGATGGCCATGACCCTGTCAATCCTCTCCCGCATCTCCCGGACGTGCTCGATGGTGGACCGGTGGACGGCCGGCTGCTGTTCCCAGGCTTCTCGGGCGACATCAAGCAGGCCACGGGGCTGTCGGCCGAAAAGGAGCTCGAAAGGGGTGAACCCGGTGGACGCCTGGGGTACCTCCCGGATGCTGAAGAGGACATAGGGCAGCATCTTGTCCGAGTCGCGCTTGTCCTCAGCAGCCACCCGCCGCAGCATCTGCTTCAGGGTCTGGTTGAAGCGTTCGACCAGGCCGTCCGTTTGCGGGTGGTATACGGTGGTGCAGAGCTGTTTTATTTGGAGGAGCTTGCAGAGGTCAGCCATCACCCGGGACATGAAGGTTGTGCTTCTCCCATCAGCAACGGCACCACAATCCGCCATGCGGAGGGCGGCGAACTTTCGTTCCGTTTCCCCTTGTCGGGAGGCCATGTGCTCCATAATCTGTTGCTGGCGGATGCTCACTTCGGTGAGGTGCTTTAACAGATCCTCCATCATTGGGGGAGGAGAGCCACCTGGGGAAACAGGAAGGGGACGTGAGAAAAAAAACGTCCGTCAATAAACCAAGTGAACAGTGACGTAGTGGGACCCTGGTCGGTGACTTCTTCACTGTAATGCCCGCATTCTCCACCAGTGTGACGGGGTGAAGAAGCACACGACACTAGGGTCAAGGTAAGTTCCCCGAAGGGTGGATTTTATTGAGGTGGTGTAGGGAAAAATAGCCAACGTGAGGGGTTTCCGGTGCTCAGTGCTCAGCCTTCTCTTCCTCCTTTGGTGCACAGTGCTGTGTGGGTCCGTGAGGTCCATGTCTTTAGCGGGCTGGCGGTCACACGCTGCTGTCTGGAGGGGAAACACAGAGAATTGTTAGCTGAGTCTTCTGGAGACATCTCTCACCTCTGTGTTCGACGACGCTGCTTATAAAGCCCGTTTCCAATGGGCTGCAGGTGTGACCGCTCAGCCCGTAATGAGCAGGTGCAGGTGTGTCTGCTCTGTTTCCAGGGCGACGCTGATGAGTGCTCGGGCCACGCATCACTATATACATATATATATATATATATATATACACAGTATAGATAGATAGATAGATAGATAGATAGATAGATAGATAGATAGATAGATAGATAGATAGATAGACAGACCATTAATTGTGATTTTTAAACTCTTTGTGGCCAGAACATGACAAACACTTCACTTTTTTTAATTCTTTACACTTTTCTTGACATTTTTGCTTAACAAAATTAACCGTTGGTCTTCCATAGTAGCATACATTTTACTGTAGTTCATATAATATCCACAGTTAAAACCGCACTTATAGCACCTCAATACCATGGTAAAATGTAACTATGGTTCCTAGGTTTTTCTGTGAAAATCAGTACTGTAATTTTATTTAGTATAAATGCACAAACGCAAATACTGTACAAAAATACTGTATTTCCATTGCTCCTTCAATACATTTAATAGAAGAAACAGTCGAGCTACAGAGAAGGACAGCAGCTTGTGAGTGTTTTGCCTTGTTTTCTCATCAGACTAGTGTGTGATCGTCATTGCTAGGAAAGTTTTTGGTTTAAATTGTGTCCTTTTCTTTAAAAAAAAAAAAAAAAAAAAAAAAAAACAACCTACCTATGCGTTCTATACTAGACTAACTGAGACTTGTCATGGCACTTGTATACTGTTGTTGTTCTCTTGTTGACCTGACTGCTTCTATTGTTCTCATTTGTAAGTCGCTTTGGATAAAAGCGTCTGCTAAATGATTAAATGTAAATGTAAAAATGTAATAGGCCTACATTTCTACATTTATTAATTTAATAAAATTCAATATAAATATCCCACATTTCTACCAAAATACCATGCTGCAGTTGTTAGAGAAAAGTGGTAGAAAAAATCCATGGTAAATTGTCGATTTGTTAGGAAATAGAACACCACATGATGTCGAAATTTATAATCTTATACTTTTCTGGGTCAATCATCACATCAACATAATTTATATCCTATCCAAAACAATATTGATATAATGGAATTAGTCACTTAAACTGCAATGTGAAATAAGATTTTTAACCTTCTGGAAAATGGTGGTGTGCTGGCCAAACTAGTGTTTATCTAACCCACAGGCTGGTTTCAGTTTATTTTTACTGAAGGGGGGTTAACATTTCTGACTGTTTTTAATCATAATTTAACTTGAGCCTATATAAAATTATAATTATTAGTAAGATACTATTTAAATTATTTGTTTGCTTGTTTGTTTGTGTGTATTTTTTTCTTTTTCAGGAATCATCAGAGAGTGCCAACACCACTATTGAAGATGAAGACATTAAAGGTACCGTTGAGCCTAACACAGACTTCTGTTGTGTAGTGTAGCATAAGTTGCTACTCTGTTGTCCAGCCCGTTGTTGCTTTACATTTACATTTATATTCATATTCATATTCACATCATACTGCTAAATTTTCCTGCTTCAGGCCTAAAGTTATTGGTCAATAATTATTGGTTTTCAGTAGCTGATTCTTAAACTTTTAGTCTCACACAATAAATAGGTTGAATGCATCCTTTACCTGGACTAATGTACTGTGTCAGGTGCTAAAAGTGGAAACATACAGAATGAACACCGTTGGTCACCTGTTTCCTGCATGTGCACTATATTATTAGTTTGGCCCGCTGTACCAAACTTGGAGGTCACAGTTGGTGAATATCTGTTGAGACAAATCTTCTTATTTGAAGCTTTCTTCTCACATGCCTGCTAACTTTCTGTTCTTTTCTTTTGCTGTTATGAGCTTTGAAATTAGAACAGTAATTTTATCTCTTTAAAGGGTCATGAAACCCCAGGCTACTTTTTTTCTGAGATTTTAGTAGAGGTGTTTGTGTTGCACATCATAGAAGACAGTATTAGCATCCTATAATTTTAACTTTTGGAGAAAACTGGTTAATTTCTAAGATTTTTTGCGATATTTTCATATTCCTCGTTTTAAAGGGGTCATATGATGCTGCTAAAAAGAACATTATTTTGTGTATTTGGTGTAATGCAATGTGTTTATTTGGTTAAAGGTTAAAATAACATTATTTTCCATATAATCCACATTATTGTTTCTCCTCTATGCCCCACCTTCTCATCTCATCTCATCTCATCTCAAGGCTCATCGTTCTGAAAAAGTGAAGTGCATTCTGATTGGCTGAATTCCTCAAGCATGTGATGGAAACTTTAAACCCCTTAACATATGCAGTCCCTCAGGCCAGCAGCACGAGACTCAGTCCAGCTGCTCTGCTCGTGCACATCCTATTATCTGTTCTCTTTTAGCAGTTCAGTCAATGTACTGTTAGGAGTAACTAAATAACTCGGCATATTGGTTTATTTAGCGTCAGAGGGAGTGTAAGGCATGTTTATAAACCCAATAATTTAAGTGATTTGTGGATTAGTATATACTGGAGACGAGAACATTTTCAAACGATTCAGTATGATTTAGTGAACTGGTTAGATTGGTTCAATAAGAAGATCCAGTTAAATGGAAAGATTCGTTCGCAATCCAGCCATCACTAGACTAGACAAAACCAACAAAACCCATTACAAACGAGGCATTTGTTGCATCCAGTTGGGACATAATTACTGATTATAATGACTTATACTGTCTTTTTATGAATTGTGTTGCATATCGCGCTGCGTAAACATAAAACCATGTCTGCATTTTTGATCTGAGAAATAACAAACAAGCCTACTCTACACTGCTCATCATTGGCAAATTATTTGAATATAAATAATGTACTTACAAGCTGTGAGTCAGATGCGCCAGACTGTCCTTGCAACGTTTTCAACTGCCCAGCTTTATAGAAACAGCCGGTGTGCCACAGATGCATCGCAGTCCTATTCCTCCATAAAATGCACAGCACACATCTGAATATTTGGGTTGGAGTGTTCTGGAACAGTCTTGAAATACAAAGCCGATTTCAAAAAAGTTGGGACACTGTACAAATTGTGAATAAAAACAGAATGCAACGAAGTGGAATTTTCTAATTTCAATATTTTATTCAGAATACAAAACAGATGACATTTCAAATGTTTAAACTGAGAAAATGTGTAATTTTAAGGGAAAAATAAATTGATTTTACTTTTCGTGGCATCAAGACATCTCAAAAAAAGTTTACCACTGTGTGGCATCCCCTCTTCATTTTATAATAGTCTGCAAACGTCTGGGGACTGAGGAGACAAGTTGCTCAAGTTTAGGAATAGGAATGCTGTCCCATGCTGTCCCCGTCTAATACAGGCTTCTTGTTGCTCAACTGTCTTAGGTCTTCTTTATCGCATCTTCCACTTTATGATGCGGCAAATGTTTTCTATGGGTGAAAGATCTGGACTGCAGACTGGCCATTTCAGTACCCGGATCCTTCTTCTATGCAGCCATGATGTTGTAATTGATGCAGTATGTGGTCTGGCATTGTCATGTTGGAAAATGCAAGGTCTTCCCTGAAAGAGACAACGTCTGGATGGGAGCATATGTTGTTCTAGAACTTGGATATACCTTTCAACATTGATGGTGCCTTTCCAGATGTGTAAGCTGCCCATGCCACATGCACTCATGCAACCCCATACCATCAGAGATGCAGGCTGATAACAACTTGGGTTGTCCTTGTCCTCTTTAGTCCGGATGACATGGTGGCCCATTTTTCCAAAAAGCATTTCAAATATTGATTTGTCTGACCAAAGAACAGTTTTCCACTTCACCACAGTCCATTTTAAATGAGCCTTGGCCCATAGAAAAAGCCTGCGCTTCTGGATCATGTTTAGATATGGCTTCTTTTTCTACCTATATTTTTAGCCGGCAACGGCGAATTGGACGGTGCATTGTGTTCATCGACAATTTTTTCTGGAAGTATTGTTGAGCCCATGTTGTGATTCCCATTACAGTAGCATTCCTGTATGTGATGCAGTGCCGTCTAAGGGCCCGAAGATCACGGGCATCCAGTATGGTTTTCCAGCCTTGACCCTTACGCACAGAAATTGTTCCAGATTCTCTGAATCTTTGGATGATATTATGCACTGCAGATGATGATAACTTCAAACTCTTTGCCATTTTTCTCTGAGAAACTCCTTTCTGTTATTGCTCCACTATATTTCACTGCAGCATTGGGGGAATTGGTGATCCTGACTTTTAAGAGACACTGCCACTCTGGGAGGCCCATTTTATACCCAATCATGTTGCCAATTGTCCTAATAAGTTGCAAATTGGTCCTCCAGCTGTTCCTTATATGTACATTTAACTTTTCCAGCCTTTTATTGCTACCTGTCCCAGCTTTTTTGGAACGTGTAGCTCTCATGAAATCCAAAAAGAGCCAATAGTTGGCATGACATTTCAAAATGTCTCACTTTCAACATTTGATATGTTATCTATATTTTATTGTGAATAAAATATAAGTTTATGAGATTTGTAAATAATTGCATTTCTTTTTTACTCACAATTTGTACAGTGTCCCAACTTTTTTGGAATCAGGTTTGTACAACTTAACCACTAATCTTGTTGTGTCCTCCTTCGAAGGCCAAACAAGTAGTTTTGCTTTCACAACAAAACACACAGCGACTCCTCGACATGGCAGCAGCGGCAACAGAGAAAATCAAAGTTATGCCTTCTTTCTTTGCGTGAACATTTTGGGCGGCGTTATGCAAATCTTCCCACATAGTGACGTGGAGATGTGGGGGCATGTTAGAACGAGCCATTTTAGGGGTGTGTGGTTGACTGTTAACTTTTATATCTCTTTATAAGAATATCTCTTTGGATTTGAGACTTTAGTCTTTGCAACTTTACAGATCGTCTTTATGCACAAAGAGCTTGTAACATTCCAAAGAGAAAGGAAAAAATTGAAATTGCATCATATGACCCCTTTAAAATCTACATTGTGATGACATGGCAATGGACTGTAGTACAACAATGATGCGTCTGTGTCTATTAAATTATTCATGAGACTGCTTGTTCTTATCCCTTGAGAAGACGCTTCACTTAATTTTTAACAACAGCATGTGTTGATTTGCTATGATAGACATTTCATACTGTGAGATGACATCATGCACATTAACTGAGAGAAAAGTTCATTCACTTGGCAAGCATAACAGTTTTTAAAACTCTGTGACACAACCCGTCAAAAAGCTTATATAAACGCCACAGAGTAAACCGTAAAAGTTCACAGAGGTGCAACAGCACGTTCATATATATGTTTTCGATGCAGAGTGCAAATGGCTGATCATTTATTTGTGTTTTTAACTCAATGGGAGATAAATGAAACTGTCTCCCCTCTTCCCTCTCCTCCGTTCCACTGTGCACCACTCCCACATTTTAGCATTTTTTTAAACTGTAGTGAGAACTAACCAGTGCTGAAACGGGTTTTCATGACCCTTTAATGCAACTGTGTGATTTTGTGTAATTATGTGTACATAAGGTTGTGTGACATATTTTCCGGGTGACAGTAACAGTTTGTGTGTCTGCATTTATATATATATATATATATATATACAGTGTTGGGGAGTAACTAGTTACATGTAACGGCGTTACGTAATTTAATTACAAAATTAATGTAACTGTAATTAGTTACAGTTACTAAGAAAAAATGAGTAATTAAATTACAGTTACTTATGAAATTTTTAACGATTACAAAGGGGATTACATTTGAATATTTACACACATCCACATACAGATTTAACTGATATCTTTCCCAAATTGCACTGACTATTCTGAGACATACCGCCCTAATAATTTCCGGGATGCGGAAATACAGTCTGGTTCGTAGAATCCAGTCATAAAAACGAAATGCCTAACGCGGACGGAATATGCCACATTTTGGATGACTAAATCAAAAGTAGGTCAGTTCACTTGAATCAAAACATGACATCGACTAGTGTCTGTGAATATTAAGCCCCAAAAATTCTGCGTGTCTGTGGAAATCAGGCGCGGACTGGACACCGGGAGAACCGGGACAATTCCCGGTGGCCTGGCAGCTGATTTTGCCCACTATTTTAATATCATTATTGTATAATTTCCTTCCGAATGTACTAAAGCGATCATTTGCGAATCCGCCGTTTGATAATTAAATCTCTAATAAATCAGGAAGTGTTAGTCATGACTCGCGCGCTCTCCGCGCCTCCGCCAAACGGTTTGGATCAGACTCAGAGTAATCAATGAGAGAGAGAGAGAGAGAGAGAGAGAGAGAGAGAGAGAGAGAGAGAGAGAGAGAGAGAGAGAGAGAGAGAGAGAGAGAGAGAGAGAGAGAGAGAGAGAGAGAGAGAGAGAGAGAGAGAGAGAGAGAGAGAGAGAGAGAGAGAGAGAGAGAGAGAGAGAGAGAGAGAGAGAGAGAGAGAGAGAGGGGACTTTGGAAGCGCACAGCTGGAGCAGAGAAGCAGAACTATACTGTTCAGGGTTTCAGGTCAGTTTCATCTGTAAAGATGCTTTTTTTTCTTTGTTTTTTTATTTAATTAATCAAGCAGCAGCACGTTGCTCATCAGTCATCACTCAAAATACTATATAAAGGACATCATTATTATCAGTTGTAATGTTACAGTAGTAATTTAGCTGAAAAACAATCAGATTTTTTTTATAGGTTTAGGGGGAGCTACGGACAGACAACAACACAACCCTTACGAAAATTAACGTTTTAATATATTTCTATAAATCCAGAGAAAATAGTTACTATTTTTTAACTGTGGTAACCAAAAATTTAAAATGATTTTACAAATTGAGTTATTTAAAAATAAATACAAATCCATTTGCAAAAAACAAAACAAAACAAAAAAGCATGGTCAATTTTTGTAAGGAAAACATGACTCGTGTACAGTATTAGGATTTTTCTATAAAGATATTGTAGTATTGTAGAGTATTGTATTGTAAAGTATAGTGTTTTTCAATCTTGAGGTTTAATGTCATGAGAGAGATGGATAACAGGGCAAAATAAAGAGACTGAAGAGAAAAATGGAAGTGAAGGTGCAGTTCAGGAGAGAACTTTTAATTATTTAGCATGTCCCCAAATTAAAGATTTAAACCTTTTTTATGTCAGGTCCATACAAAAAATAGTTTTGTCCGTGAATTTGTTTGTATGAGTTTGAATTTTCCAGTCTGAATTTTTTTCCCAGTCCGCCCCTCCTGTAAATTAATGGCAAAGACATGGTTTCATTTACTACACATAGGCCTACTGAAGCTCGCAGTGTTTTCAACCTCTGCTGCCTCAATATAGGAGTACACGAGCACATAAACATAATTTCTAGAACTGTTCTGTGTCACTTCATGTGCATTTTACTTATTTTGAGAAAACTATCGTCATATCATATACAAAGAGACAGCAGTTTAAAAAAAAACACCAATGTTTCAGGAGTTTATTACACAGAATACGACACATGCTTATTAGATAACTGTATTTGAGTTGATGTATATGCTTTTATTCATTATTCTTTAATTTTCACAAATTTAGAAAAGTAATCAAAAAGTACTCAAAAGTAATTAGTTACATTACTTTAATAAAGTAATTGAAAAAGTTACACTACTATTACATTTAAAACAGGGTAACTTGTAATCTGTAACCTATTACATTTCCAAAGTAACCTTCCCAACACTGTATATATATATATATATATATATATATATATATATATATATATATTGCTTAGATGAGCTACAAAAATTTAATACAAAATTATGCAATTAAATACCAAAATTATGCAATTTGTTCTATTTTATCTTCCGGATTGAACTCTATGGGCCCTATCATACACCCGGCGCAATGCGACGCAAGGCACAGTGCAAGTGTGTTTGCTAGTTTCAGTCCGGCACTGTTCGCATTGGCAATTAAAAAAAACCTGGTCTAAAGTCTAAAGCCAATGGCGCAATATTTTTTTGTTATTTAAAGAGCGCGTTGGTAGAAAATGCGCCTCTGGACAGGTCCACAGTGCGCATTGACTTTACTTATTACATACAGGGATGCGCATCACACAAACATGCCAAATATAAAAAAATATATATTATTGTGTAGGCTACATAAATATAAAAATGTAATGATGGATAGTTAGTGCATGTACTAGAATCAGGCTTAAACTTCACGCACGAGCAGATCGGTTTCTTCGCTTGAGAAGCGTTCAGCTTTTCTGCCAACAATTTCCCATCCGCCCTAACACGAGCGCATCTCGTTCTTAAAGGGAATGGGAGATGACACTGATTGGTGTATTGAACGTTACGCCCATTACTTATTAAGAGAATAGGGACAACCCATTCCGAAAATGCGCCACGTTTTTCTGTCGTTAAAATAGCAAAAGTGGATTTGGATACACCCTGAGTGCACCTGCGCCGTACGCTTTACACTTTGCATTAAGATCGTTAAAATAGGGCCCTATAATGTCAAATCCGTGAATATGGGTTTTCCGGTTTTTTTGTGTGTTTTTTTTTTATTGCAGTAAAAAGCACCCATATAACTCACATAAGTCTGCAAAGTGTAAAAGAGACATTTAAAAGGGAAATATTTCTGTGCCATTTCTTTCCATTGCTGTTTCATTCATGTCTTTGTTTCAGGGGATGCCCTGCAAACAATATGTAAATCTATTATTCACCTGATGTCATTTCTACTCATTTTATCCTTTTTCTCCTCTTTTTAACAACATTACCCTTGCTTTTTACCCTCCCACTATCAATCCACATCTTAATTTATTTGGTTTCCTGTCCACCAATCTGTCCACACATTCATTCATCTGTCTGTCCATCCATTTATCTATCCATCCACTCATCCTGTCCTTGATGTTCTTCCCATATACTGTAAATACACCCTCCAAATGGCACATTTACTAGGATCAGAATACCACCCGCCTGCCGCTTCTCCTAGAATGTACAAACGCGAACGATCTCATTCCCAGCAGTCTTGTTCTTCCACTTCCTCCTCTGTCTCATCCTGCTGGTATCTCCCAAACATGTGGCCTGAAGAAATCTGCTGTAACCGCATTCTTAAAGCCCTCCTGGCACTCTACCTGCTTGTTTTCCTATTTGCCTATTTGGCCTTCCTCTACATCAGCTCAACAGCCGATTGTGGCAAGTGCATTAATCCCAAGGCTGCTCCCAATCGGTCTCCGCTAACCCAGAGCCACATCACCTTTCAGTGTAAGTGACAGCAGAGGGAGACATGAAGTCAATGGACAGTTTTAAAATGGTGTACAATGATAGCTTAACCAGTAGACATGATTGCAAATGAGTAAAAATGACTTGATGTGTATACTTTTTTTCTCCCTGGGATTTACAGACACAAACTGTCTGCTGTTAGTTATGCCAAGCAATATCCTATATAGCTGCTGGATCTGGCTTTGTACTCAAAGCTGTAACAGAATTTTATGTTGTGTGATTCAGTCAGGAACTATTTAAGGTGAATTTATGTAAATTTTTGTCAGGTCATATATATCTAAAAGAATTTACACTGTAATAGTAATTCAGAGATCAAAGTTTAGTTAAACATGCAGCTCCAAGAATGGTGCAATACAAGTTTCCATTAGGGAGTTCCTTTTTTTCTACATTAATTTTCTCTATAGAGATACTGTTTTGTCTTCATAATTTTTTTAAAGGGGTTGTTGATTGTGATTTCACTTTTTTAGTTAGTTTGTAATGTTGCTGTTTGAGCATGAAAAATATCTTCAAAGTTGCAGTGCTGAAAGTTCAATGCAAAAGGAGATATCATCTTTTAATATTCTGTCAGTTTAATGCATACAAAAACAGCTGGTAAGGGACTACAAAAAGCTTCTTCCCAGGTCCGTTACGTCATGAAACCAGATAAACCCCAACACACAACAAAGGGGGCGAGGCAATGCTGTGCTGCTTTAGAGAACAAGAAGAGAAAACTAGGGGTGCACGTAAAAATCTGTGTATATATGAATCGCGATTCTGTCTTCTAACGATTCTAATGGATTCACAAGTTTCAAAACCAATGTTCTAAATGAGCGGTTCTCAATCTTGTTCCTTGCGTCGCTCTTCAATCTCTCTCTCTCCCTCTCTTATACAGAACGTCAGACCATCTCCAACAAACTGTTTCAAAACTTATAGTTTATAGTTTTCAAAACTTTTTTACCAAAAAAATGAAAGTTCTGTCCTCATTTTCTCAACCTAATGTTGTTCCAAATAGTTTCCCCTTGATGTCCATTGTATTTTTGTCAACACAATGGAAGTCAGTGAGAAACTAAACAGTTTGGTTACCAACACTTCAAAAAAAAAAAAATTTTCACATTCCACAGAAGAAAGAAATGCATATGTTTGGAACAACATGAGATTGACTAAATTATGCAAAATAAAGTTGATCTTAGAATGAACTGCACCACTCGTGTGTCTCATTCTTTGGTCCCGGGTACCTGATCTCCTCTGCTCTGATAGCCCAACCTGAACCAGAAATTCTATTTGCGATCTCGAAGGCAAGAATGTAGAATTTATTCTAACATTATGATAGAATTAAACATTTTGGATAGACTATCACTTTAACATTACAGATTAAAAACTGCCATTGACTGTGCTCTACACAGCTCCCCAAGATGCTGTATTGTTGGTCATTAGTAAGCATTCTGCTCTTTGGCTTAACTTTATTTGTAGGCTGCAGAAACAATGACTATTGAATCACTGACAACAAATGGAATGTATCACCCACTAAAAATGTCATTTTCATTTTGACAATGTATCAGGTTTAAAAAATAACAATAATAATAAAAGAAAAAGTTATATGATGTTTTATTAACAAATTTCGGGAGGAGCGCGTCAGATACTATCAGCATCCCTCATCTACCCCATCTCCTCACTTCAAGTTAATTTTACAACTATACGTGGAAGGAGGGATACACTAGGTTCGGGTCATTCCCGAGCTCGGAGCCCTTCCCCGGACAGCATGCCAAATACGCATTTCCGTACCTCAGCTAATTATATGTAAGCGTGAACTCGTGAAATATAATGTACCATATTGTGACTAACTAAAATCAGTTAGCTACAACAATCTTATCTATCTTTTTTTTTTTACAATCAATTACAGTATCTGCCTGAACTGCCACTGGATGTTGGAGCATTGTGTTGCTCTTCCTTCTCATTTGCATCAGTCAAATCACCACCTCCCATTGAAATCAAATGACTTTCAGTTCCACTGAAAATCATTGAGCAAGCCTTTCCATGAGAAAGATAAAAATGTACTATGATTTGTTAACCTTGTTGGAGACACTATGTATTTAAAGAAGCTTTCCACTCTCTAATGCAATAACATTCTCTTTGTCTTATTTAGAGTTTGAAAAGAATGTGTGTGTGTGTGTGTGTGTGTGTGTGTGTGTGTGTGTGTGTGTGTGTGTGTGTGTGTGTGTGTGTGTGTGTGTGTGTGAGAGAGAGAGAGAGAGAGAGAGAGATTGTGCATTTATTTCTCATTTTGATTGTGCAGTGTCTCTTGAAGTGCTGTTGGAATAAGACATTAAAGGCTATTGTGATGCATTATTGCCCTCTAGTGCCAATAAAATATAATTGCACAATCAAAAAAAAAAAAAAATCAACTCAAAGATGCTTTGTGTCTGAGAGCACAATTTTACAGTCTGACTGGAATACAGGCTTTTTCGTTTCACCTTAGAAGATCTGTAATATTTAGTATTTAGCAATCTATAATTTAGCATTTCCATTCAACAGCAGTTGCTAGGCTGGCACAAGATCCCACAGTAAACTTCCATCTTTGTTCATGGGTGATTTGTTTTTGAACTCCAGAGCTGCATGAAAATTATGTCAATGTTGATGGCACCACAAGAGCACATAATCCCAAACCATTCACTAGCACCCGTCTTGAGCTATGAACGGAAACAGACAGGGCAAAATATTTTTAGCTTTTCATCTGTGCTTCAATTGTACTTTTGAAGTTTGTATTAATTTGTCTTATTTTCTGAACATCTTAATTAAACACTTTGAGTTACAATCCTTTATGCAGATTCTTAGCCCCTGGTTTGGGTTCTGAATGCTTATTTTAACCTTAGATGCAAATAGTTGGACAACAAACCAGCCAAAAGTTTGGCAGAAGTCTGTCAGCTAAAAATAATTTGGGAAACACCTGTTTTCTCTGACACTGAAGGCTGATTTGTCCACATTCGTGTTGCTGCACAAACAAATGGCATTTCAACCTGCCAAAATGGGAGAAGCCAACTGCTCCTTGGCCAAGTCAGCTAAGAGCACCATTCATATATATATATTTATATGCTTTATATGATGAACAGTTTTAATTTAGCATTTTATTTACATCTAAATAATGATTTAAAGACATACATAGAGCATATGTGCATGATGCGTGAAAACCAGTAATATATGTTCTAACATGAAAACAAACAAGCTTCCGTTTTATCGTGTGACACACTATATATGTATGTATGTATGTATTTATGTATTTTTATGTGAATGAAACCCTAAATTAAAGCTGTTCATTATACAAAGTGATCATATCTCTTTACAAGACTGGGATTAAACCACTCGATTTGAAATTATTTTATGATACCTTTATGGCCTTTTTGTCTCTTTAAAGTTTTGCACTTTCAATGGAGGGACAGAAATGATCCTATTACAAACGTAACCTTGGTTCCATGAGATAAGGGAATGAGCGTTGTACTAAACGCATTTGGGAAACTCCTGCTTTCTCTGACACTGAAGGCAGATTTTTTTCATGTTCATGTTGCTGCACAAACAAATGGCATTTCAATCCACCAAAACGGGAGGAGCCAACTGCTGTATAAGTCGGCTAAGAGAGCCATTCAACAAATTCTTTCAACTGTCAGTGGCAGCCATCAACTCACATGCAGTCTTATAGTATGACAGCTCATCTCAGGGAACCAAGCTTGCATTAGTAAAGGAGCGTTCCCTATCAAATGATTGTGTTGAACACATATGGGGAATGCATCCAATAGTGCCGTGCTATTAGCAAGTGCAGAACTAAGCCACTTTACGAGCCAAGCCTCAGAGGGCTCATAATGAGGGTTCCTAAAAAGCATGAGCTAATTATGAGACCCAAGCCACTAGGCTAAAGAATGCATAGCAAAACCTATTCCACTCACAGAGGGAATTTTGTGAATTAAGCAGACAAAATCCATGCCTGGAGGGATGGATATCACCAATAGAAATCCTGCTGGACCACACCCAGGAGGAGGCTATTCCTCTGGTGGAGTTGGCCCTCACTCCGATAGGAGCCGTCTGAGGCCCTAATCCAGCAACTCATGCAGAAAAGTTAGCTTGAATAACACGTCACAGGAAAATGGGTTTTTGTTCCATGCTGCACACCAGTCAGAAAAGACTGACAATTTAATGGCAAAGAGGCGTGTAGTAGATCGGGCTTTAGCCTCCAAAATGGTATTAGTCACATTCACTAAGAGCTGTAAAGGTTCCTGTTGAATGGCCAAACATGAAGGCTTCACAGCTCAGGCAGGGAATGCCAAATCATGCCTCTTGCTTTTGAGAGGAAGTCTGTCCTCAATGGTATCAGCCAAGGGGCTGCCGTTGGCAACTGAATCAACTTGGGGGAACCATGTCTGATTCCTGCAGAGTGGGGCCACCAGGAGGACCGCACCATCCTGTAAAGGGAGCATGACCTGATATTGCCTTGGTGATTTATATGACACAAGAATGGCGGGACGTCCACATGCAGCGGCTTCTCTACCTCCCGTGTTTTTGTGTTTTTTTTGTCTTGTAAGTCGCTGTGTTTTTGTACTTCATTGCATCTACCTGTCTTTAAGCGTGCATACAGTCATGAGTTTATGCTTGATGTCAGCAGAACCACTTTTTTAGAGCACAACGAAAAGCTGCAGGATCTTGGGGCCCTATTTTAACGATCTAAACGCAAAGTGTAAAGCGCACAGTGCAGGTGCACTCCGGGCGTGTCCAAATCCACTTTTGCTATTTTAACGACGAACGGTTGGCACGCCCGGGCGCAGGGTTGTCCCTATTCTCTTAATGAGTAATGGGTGTTTTTTGGGCATAATGTGCAATAAACCAATCAGAGTCTCATCTTCCATTCCCTTTAGTAGCCTGTTGCGCTCGTGCCATGACGGATTAAATATATATATTTAATTAGCCTACAAAAAATTCTTATGCATTGCAATCCTTTAATTTTAAATATTTGACATGTTTGTGTGCTGTTGTGTGTCCCTGTGTTTAATAAGCAGTGTGTACGCGTGTTGCGGACCCGCTTATACTAACACACTCTTTAAATAACAAAAAAAAAACATTGCGCCAGATTTTAGACCAGGTTTGAGTTGGTCTATGGCGCAGTCTATTTTCAGCTCCTTAAAATAGCAATGCCCCTGAACACACCTCTTTTTTAGACCAGCACGCCCATGGGCGTAAAAATGAGTGCAAATGCATTTGCTAATTAAAAGACGTGGTGCTGGACGGGAAAATGCGAACAGCACCGGACTGAAAGAAGCAAACACACTTTGGCTGGGCCTTGCGTCACATTGTACCGGGTGTATTGTAGGGCCCTTGGTCTTCACCATCACCGACCCACACTGCTGCATTGCACCCACAGCGGAGGTGCCACAAGTGGCGTGAGAGGAAGCAGAAGAGGGGTAAGCGTGATGGTATCCGGGCTAGGCTAATGGCTTACCCACACAAGCCAGCTATCCCCACCATCGTACTGGCTAATGTACGCTCTTTAGATAATAAACTGGACTACATCTGATTACTACGCTCAACTCACAGTCCTTATCGCGTGAGGTAAATCACGCGGTGGCAAGCTTTGTGTTTACATCAATTATGTGTGGTGCCACGATGCTGTTGTGATTGGCAAACACTGCTCACCCCGGTGGAGTTTATGATTATTAACCCTCTGAGGTCTAAGGGTATTTTTGACGCCTGGAGAAGTTTTGTCATGCCCTGACATTTGTGCTTTTTCAGTTGCTTATAAATATCTAAATGGCTAAAGTCTAATATCACTTTAATCAGCACAAACTGGGCTATAATAATATGTGAGCAGAATGTATGTACATAATTGTGTTTTTGAGAAAACAATGTTTATGCGTGGTTAGTGAAACACTCAAAATGTTAAATCACTTGAATAAGGCCATAAAAACACATACAGAACATTGTTTCCCGGGACTTTTGAGAACTGGAGCTTGTAGCCTATAATTTTTATTTCTAAATTATGTGTAAATCATCTTGTTTACTCACTCACAGACAATATATTGATTTAAATTTTCTAAGACACTTTTTGTGTAGAAAGGGTCTATGCAAGAGGGCGTAAACTATCATGCATTATGTTGTGATTTACAACTGAGAAGGCAAAGGCCTGCATAATGGCTGCATAATGAACCGTTCAGTCAGGTGTGTGACTGAGAGGGAAGAGTTACCTCTCAGAGTTAAGAGTTAAGAAAGAATGTGAGGACAAAATAAATGTATATATTTTTATGTTTGTAGTTTAATTATCCCACAAAATAATTTAATATTCACTTGCGAGTGCAGTTAAACAGTTTATTAGGAACAATCAAAGCTGACTTTCAAAGCTGAATTTTTTTCATCATTACTCCAGTCACACAATCCTTCAGAAATCCTTTTAACAATCTGATTTTCTACAAAAAATTAAATAAATAAAAAATATTGTTATTATTAACATTATTATTATTAATGTTGAAAAGAGCTGAGAATATTTTTTCAGGTTTTATTAGGGGGGGGGGGTAAATTGAAAGAACAGCATTGTTCGTTACATTTGTTATATTTACATTTATTTGTTACATTTTTATTATTTACATCAAGCTTTTGAATGGTATTGTGTATATTGTTATTGAAACTTCATAATGTTTCGCTTTATTATACATTTAGTCAGGAATTATAGTTTGGAAAAAGTCTTAACTAGTAAAATGTTTACACGTTATGTGAAAACTAGTACAAGTATATAAATAAATAAAAAGAGACTTACTCATGTTTATGATCTCTGCTGGATTCTTTTTTCTGAGGAAATCCAAATCTCAAATCCTGAGGTAATCCTCATCACATCTTCTTGGGGTGAATTATGCCTTATTCCTCTCATCGCGAAGCAAACAGTAAAATAAAAAACAAGAACTGTCTCGCTGATTTGTTTTCTGAATGGACGGTTACAAGTTGGCGCTTCAGTGAAACATTATAATCTCAGTAGCGCATTCAGTGTGTGGTCGTGGTCGCATTAGATATAATGAAGGGAGATGTGAAAAATGGATATCACGTTGTTTTCATATGGATTACTTTATCAGAGAATATTTGTTTTCGCTAGCACTTGTTTAGTTTAAAACTAAACAAGTCAAGCTTCCTATAGATATATCTCTCACATCTCTTCGTTGAGTATTCACTGCTCGTTGCTGTATACATCCCTCCCAGCTCCTACATCCCTCCGAGCTCCAGCACCAACAACAACAACAGGAGTGAGGCACTAAATGAACTGTACCACAACATCAGTGAGCAGCAGACAGCACACCCTGATGCATCTTAGCTGGGGATTTCAACCATGCAGACTTAAAGTGTGTGTTCCCAAAAATACACCAAAACATTCATTTTCCAACACAATGTAAAAACACTTTGGATGTTGTTTACACCACACAGAGAGGAGTTTACAAAAGGCCAAACTATCCGGCAGCATCAAAGAGGCTAAGAGACAGTACTCCAGGAGGATAGCCTATCGTTTCAGCGACAGTAGAGACACTCGGTGCCTGTGGCAGGGGATACAGACCATTACAGACTACAAGCCCTCACCGCGGACAACATTCCCGGGTGTACTGTACTGCGTGTACTGAGAGATGTCTTCACAGACATTTTCAACATCTCGCTTAGTCAGGCTGTTGTTCCATCATGCTTCAAACCTACCACCATCATTCCAGTCCCGAAGAAGCTGTCTCAATCCTGCTTCAATGACTACAATCCAGTTGCACTTACTCCTATTCTCATGAAGTGCTCTGAATAGCTAATCATGCACCACATCAAGTCTGCCCACGTCAGAATGCTGTTCATAGACTTCAGTCCAGCATTCAACACAATTTTATTATTTATTTATTTATTCTTTATTTGACAGGGACAATGGACAATAACGTATTACCCCATAATTAGCTACAGAGCTAAATTTCATCTGCTGTCCCTGGGCAGGAGTACACCAAATTATCAATAAAAATAACATAAAAATTAAACACGGTAGAATACAAGAAGTATAAAAACATATTCAAAACTCATTACCTTGTATAATCAATGATCACAAACCCGACTTGCCTTTAAAAATCTTTTCAAATGTAATTTAAACTACACAAAGGTAGTACACTGTCTAATATCAGTTGGTGAACTATTCCAATTATTAATTATTATTAATTATAAGGTGGACGTGCAAGATCATTCACAATTTTTTACATTAAACTACAATCGTGAAATATTAAAAAAAAAAAAAAAAAAAAGTAAAGAGATTATATTTTTGAATTATAAGACAATGATGATGTCTGTCAGGTTTCTTATCAAACATTTTTATAGCATGTTTGTATAAACTTTGTAAAGGTCTAAGAGTAGATTTTCCTGCTTGGGACCATGAAGTAATGCAGTAAGAGAAATGAGAAAAGATTAAAGAGTGCAGAAAGATTCTTGCAGCTTCTGCTGAAAGTTGACTCCGTACAAGTTGGGGTGTAACTGTACAAACTATTTTTTTATAGGTTTTTTAAATGTTAAGTGAGTGTCTAAAATAACTCAAAGTCTGATACAGTTTGTAATCTTTCACCATTTACTAATATATCCATCTTTCTAATCTTAAAATACATACAAACAGTTTTCTGGACGTTTAACGATAAACAACACTGATTAAACCAGTCTGAGATTTTGGTCATAACAGCAGATAGTTTTTGTGATACCTGTTCATTCATTCATCCCTCAACAGCTCATTCACAAATTGGTCCAGCTGGGGCTCAACACTTCACTGTGCAACTGGCTATTGGACTTTCCTACTATAAGACCTCAGGCAATATGGGTCAGCAGCAACACATCCAGCACCATCACACTGAACACTGGGGCCCCCCAAGGATGTGTGCTGAGCCCCGTGCTCTTCACTCTGCTGACCCACAACTGCACACCACCACACAACTCTAACCTCTTTATTAAGTTTGCGAATGTCATGACTGTGTTGGTTCTCATTAGCAACCGAGATGACACAAACTACAGGAGCGAGGTGAGCTGCCTGGCCGGGTGGTGCAGTGACAACAATCTCTCTCTGAATGTGGAGAAGACGAAGGAGATTGTTGTTGACTTCAGGAGAGTGCACACTCAACATGTTCCTCTGACCATCAATGGTGCGACTGTGGAGAGAGTGAGCAGAACCTGAATGAGCACATCACAGAGGACCTCTCCTGGACTGACAATACCGCAGCACTGGCCAAGAAAGCACAGCAGCGTCTCTACTTCCTCCACAAACTGAGAAGAGCCAGAGCCCCGGCCCTCATCATGTGCACCTTCTACAGAGGCACCATCGAGAGCATCCCTACTAGCATCACTGTGTGGTATGGCACCTGCAACGCGTCCTGCCGAAAGACCCTCCAACGAATAGTGAGAGCAGCTGAGAAGATCGTTGGTGTCTCCCTCCATGACATTTAAGGAATCTGTCTCAGCTGTAAAGCCCTCTGCATTGGAGGTAATCCCACTCACCCATCACACATTTTCTTCAGTCTGCTGCCATCAGGGAGGAGACTGCGGAGTCTCCAGGCCAGGACCAGCAGACTGAAGGACAGCTTCATTAATCAACACTCCCTCCCGACCTTACCCCCCCCCCCTCTTTTTCCCTGTGCACCACTTAACTCTGAACCTCAGTCCCGCCTCTCCAGGTTTTACCAGGAGCCGAACACTGTTCTGCAATTGTACAGTGCTCCCCAACCTGAGTTGGAGACAACTGCCATGACCACCTTCCTTCTGGAAGTCAGTCCCAACTGGATACCTGACTGAAACAGACAAAAAGTGTTCCAAGGGCCCACAGCTGTGATGAAGTGGTGTATTATCTTGAGATGAAAATGTCCCAGGCACAAGCATGGGATGGTACATGGGCTTTGAGCCAATATTGATGGCTGCATATGAAACAGGCCCAGACAGCCAACATAAGGCCTAGCATCCACTGGAAAACTCTGAGGAAATATAAAGTCCAGAGTTTAAATGAAGCCACCAGCCGCTGAATCATCAGGGAGAGTTTTGGCATAATCCATGCCCTATCTGGGCTGAATCAATCAACTTTAGATTTGTATAATGGAATCAGAATAATAAAACTGTCAAGGGAGACAGAGAGCTCTGTAAGCGATGAGTTCCCATACCAATTTGTGTAGCACAAACCAATCGCGAGGTAATTCATAATGCGGATTTCTAAAGCGCCACGTCCATGCATTTCGTAAGTGTGTGTGAAGCCAGAGACAGTCTGAATGGAAAGACTGTATATTGATAAGCCACCCTCTCAAACGTGTATCTCAAAAATGGTCTGTGATGAGGGGCTATCTAGACATAAAAGTAAGCATCTTTCCATTCCACTGATAAAAACCAGTACCTGGGCATATTTGCCCGCCATCTCTTTTGGGAACAAGAAAGTAATGGCTGTAAAAGCCTAACTCGCTGTTTGCTGGAGGAACTGTCTCCATGGCTCCTTTTGCAAGAAAAGTTTGCACTTCTAACCAGATAACGTTGTCATGATTTATCATGTGTGTATTTGATTATTTAGATTGTAAAGCACTTTGGTCAGCAGCTGCTGTTTTAAATGTTCTTTAGAAATAAAATGCCTTGCCTGTACTTAAGTTTGAATAGAGCAAGTAACCTCTTTCCAAGGTTTTTTTTTTTTTTTAAACCCAGCTTGACACATCCAGGATGGCTTTCCAAGCCTAGAGCCAGGTTGCAAGAAGTCTGAATGTTTCGATTGGCAGGTTGCTGCACTTGGTTGGGGAACTGACATTCGTGGTTATAAGGAGAAATGATCTTTTGAGAATGTGGGTCCGCTATCACAGCAGTAATTTTGTTTGGGTGGGCACTGAAGGGTGGATCCAATTGGAACAGAGCTTCCCTCTCCTCTTCCTCTCTGCATACTGATCAAGACTGCTTTTGAGGGACACAATCCAGTGTCACTCACGGGTGCTTCGGAAATGGATAGCGTTTTGCCACCTGAAAGTAATGTGCAAGCCCAGGTTCAGATTTGGATTGAGGCTGAGTCATTGAGGGTGCGGCATTAGCATGCTGCTGTGTAGATGGAGCCTTCTGGTGACTTGAAGCTGTTGCCGAACTAGATCGCTTGGGCAGAAAGTGACGCAAAATGAGGCCTTCCTCCTTATATTCACAGAAGGAAATCAAGCCGCTTGAAATCAAGGGGCGTTGTGTGAAGCACAAAGGCATATCGTGGCCTTGTGGGGAGAGTGAAGCATGCAGGCTTGTGCCGGCATGAGTTCACTCAAGCCTTATTGAACCCTGCTGATCTGCTGATTCTTCCTCCGAGGGACTTCGGTAGGGAAGAAATCGGTGAGCCGGTTGGAAAGGACCGCCTTCATGAAAGTCCCGGTGAGCGTACCCTCAGCGTTGGCGCTGCCCAGGCAAGGGACGCACTCACCATACCTGGCTGTGTCATGCAGGGGTTCCCTGCATGAGCCAGACTCATAGCGTGTCATTTGGATCAACTTTGCAGACACATTTGCTAAAAAAAATTGCTCTTTTAATCTACTGGATGGTCACAGG
The DNA here is from genome assembly GCF_963082965.1 of Carassius carassius. NCBI lineage: Eukaryota > Metazoa > Chordata > Actinopteri > Cypriniformes > Cyprinidae > Carassius > Carassius carassius. The sequence goes on along the minus strand of NC_081756.1, from coordinate 40,054,637 downwards.
GAAAGGCTTACCCCCAATTTCCACCAGATGCGTAACGGCTGCGTTACGGCTCCGCTGCGTGACAGCTCCGTGTTCCGTCGTCCGTCAATACCCACCAGGTCCGTATTTGTTGCGGAACGGCTGCGGTCATGAGTGACAGCTGACGTCACGATGCCCCATGTAATCTCGCGAATTTTGGAGTGATCGCGCGATATGTAGTTTCTATAAACAGAACTACCAAACCAGGAACAGTTTTCCATCCGAAGGAGTATAGGATAGAACTCTTTTCTTTTCTCTTTTCATTTCTTCATCCATCGTGTCAACGGGGTTAAAACTTCAAAAGGCTGTCTCCGCCCATTATGACGTTTTCAAGGTGTAGTGTAGGGAAATATAAGCGCGGTGTATTTTATTTTGAAAATTGAACGGATCTTTTATTTTGTTTCTGGCTGTTCTGTTTTGTCACTCGACTTCCTGTCCTGCGTACTCTGCCCTGTAGTGCTGCGGAGCGCTCCGGCATCCGGCAAAAATAGGAAACCTATTGACTCCGCCATAACATGTCAAATCAAGTCAAGTCACCTTTATTTATATAGCGCTTTAAACAAAATACATTGCGTCAAAGCAACTGAACAACATTCATTAGGAAAACATTTGTGTGTCAATAATGCAAAATGACAGTTGAAGACAGTTCATCATTGAATTCAGTGATGTCATCTCTGTTAAGTTTAAATAGTGTCTGTGCATTTATTTGCAATCAAGTCAACGATATCGCAGTAGATGAAGTGACCCTAACTAAGCAAGCCAGAGGCGACAGCGGCAAGGAACCAAAACTCCCATCGGTAACAGAATGGAGACAAAAACCTTGAGAGAAACCGGCTCAGTTGGGGGGCCAATTCTCCTCTGACCAGACGAAACCAGCAGTTTAATTCCAGGCTGCAGCAAAGTCAGATTGTGCAGAAGAATCATCTTCACGTGTAAACAATGTGAATCACTACGAAGGATGTCCTTAGCCATTTCATTAGTTGTGATAACATGAGTTAAGATGGCTCACTCTCCCTGAACAAGTGATTTTAGGCTGAGCTCAGTGGCACCAGTGGCAGGTACTTTGATTTGAGATGGTAATACTGGAAATGAAAATTGCAAGGGGGACCTGTAATCATTCACTGTGAGTTCAGTGGGTGCAGGCTCTTGAACATGGAGAATGAGACATCAATGTTGTATAAGTACTGTGTGCCTTGAAAGGTTACCACATAGATGTTTGGTTGAGGAGCAGTGCCCTGTGCAACCAACAGTATGTAGAAACCATGTCTGCATCCTGCATCTGACGCAGTTGTAAAGGAAAAAGACTATGGGCATTAAAGTCATAATATTCTTGGCTTTTCTTTATCCTCGTGGCTAGTACTGCCTTGATGTTAGGGATGTAACGATTACCGGTTTAATGATAAATCATGATAAAATTCCCCACGGTTAGTATTACCGTTTCATCTTTTTATTACCATTAAAACCGTTATTAGATTACCACGATTTGAACAACTGGCGATAAATTAATACTGTCCAGCATAAAGCACAGTTTTCAATAACAGTTTCAGGTGCACACAGCATAGTAGTTCTCTTACGAGAGCTCTCTCGTACTGCGTCTTAGCTAAGACGCTACGGGAAAAGTCTCTTTTCACGAAATACTGAAGCAAAAAATTATCCTTAATTTTGTATTTTTGTAAAGCGCATTTGCAGCAGTACACAGCCATAGGCGAGACGGCTTGTTCGCTCATTGGCTTGTTCTGCGGCAACTGCACAGCCTATCGAGCGCGGGCTGATGCAACATCAGACCAATAAGGGCGCTTCGCGCCCTTCTTGCCACTTCCCGCCGAAACGGGCCCAATCCCCAGTGCCCACATACACTATGTCACATACGGCGCGTGGCTTCTGTAAAAACGAGGCCCGTGCACGTACGCTCTGCACAGGCAGACAGCGAGTTGAAAGTGGCATATGCAGCCCACAGTCACTCGCAGACATATCGAGTCCCACGGGACCTGCTCAGCCTTCCCCCAGTCGGTTAAGCGCCGGGACAGGGTCGAGGAGGAGCGATCTGCCCGCTGTGATCAGCGCGCTCCCCGCCTCAAATGCGCAGCACACCCGAGCGCCGCCGTTGCCCGGTCAACAGAGCGCACTTCGCATCCAGCCCTTAGCCATTCATGCAGATGCATGGTCAGCGCTTCCAGGGGTTTCGGATTGGGTGCTAGGCATTATAAAGAGAGGCTACTCGCTACAGTTTTTTTCGACGCCCTCCGCGCTTTTCAGCGCGCGTCGAAACTATGGTCAAAACAGAAGTAGCACACATACTTCGGGCCGAAATATCAAAACTGTTGAGCAAAGGGGCTGTAGAGCCTGTGTCTCAAGCTCAAAACGAGGGGGGGGCTGTACAGCAGATACTTTCTGGTGCCCAAGAGAGACGGGGGTCTCAGGCCCATACTGGATCTAAGACAGCTGAACAAGGCATTGATGAAACGCAGTTTCAAAATGCTTACGACCAGGAAACTCCTCGCGCAGTTTCGCAGAGGGGACTGGTTCATGTCAATAGATCTGAGGGACGCGTATTTTCAAATACAGATAGCGTCAAACCACAGGCGATATTTGAGATTCGCCTTCGAGGGCCAGGCATACCAGTTTACAGTCCTCCGTGGCTCCTCGTACGTTTACGAGGTGCATGGATGCAGCGCTCGCTCCTCTCAGACTCAGAGGCATACGAGTGCTGAATTATTTGGACGACTGGCTGGTTCTGGCCCGATCACGAGCGGAGCTCGTGGACCACAGGGCCGTTTTACTCGATCACCTCGAGAAGCTCGGCCTCAGTGTCAATTGGGCGAAGAGTTCGCTGAACCCCAGTCAGACGATCCTGTTTCTGGGTATAGTTCTGAACTCGTGTTCCATGACGGTGCGGCTGTCACCACAGCGCGCGATGGGCATTCAGCGCGCAGTGAGTTCTTTCTGCTGCGGCGCGACCGTGTCGCTCAAACACTGTCAAAAGATGCTGGGTCTCATGGCCTCAGCATATCCGGTTCTGCGGCTGGGCCTGCTCCGCATGCACCCCCTGCAGTTCTGGCTGAAGGCTCGGGTGCCGCGCAGAGCGTGGGCGTCTGGCCGGCTGCATTTCAAGGTCGATCAGAGCTGTGTTGCGGCTCTAGCACCTTGGACAGCGAACGGCTGGTACCGATCAGGTGTAAGCCTGGGGACTTCCCCGAGTGTGAAAATGGTGTCGACGGACGCCTCCACTTCGGGATGGGGAGCGCTGCTCGAAGGCAGACCGTCCTTTGGCCTATGGTCAGAACGGGAAAAGCTCCATCATATCAACTGCCTGGAAATGCTGGCAGTGGAGAACGCGCTGACGCGCTTTTGTCCCCATATCAAGGATCACCACGTTGTAGTCCGTGCGGACTACATGTCCGTGGTGTCCTACATAAATCGCCAGGGCGGTCTCGGGTCCCGAAACCTGTGCAGGCTGACGGAACGCCTCCTGGTTTGGGCTCAGCGCAACGTGCGCTCGCTGAGAGCAGTGCATGTGCCTGGACTGCAGAATCTGGGTCCAGACAGGCTGTCCAGAGGCAATGTTCCTACGGGCGAATGGTCTCTACACCCGCAAACAGTCCGGCTGTTGTGGGAGAGATTTGGCATGGCGGAGGTGGACCTCTTTGCGTCCCACGAAAACGCTCACTGCCCCGCGTTCTTTTCCAAGAATGAAAGCGCGCTGTCACGGAGATGGCCGTGCTGCCCGCTTTATGCATTCCCTCCCGTCTCTCTCCTTCCGCAGGTGATAGAACGGGTGAGAGAAACGAGATGTTCAATACTGCTTGTAGCACCTCTTTGGAAGAACCAACCATGGTTCCCAGATTTGATGCAGTTAGCAGATGTCGCCCCGTGGCCGGTACCGTTGAGGAGGGACCTCCTCTCGCAGGCCAGGGGCTCGATTTGGCACCCTCAACCGGAGTTGTGGTCCCTCCATGTGTGGGCGCTCAACGGTTACCCGCTGATCTCGCAGTGGGAGTGCTAAATACCATCACTCAGGCTAGAGCTCCGTCGACACGACGTCTGTATGCCTCGAAGTGGTCGGTGTTCTCCAGCTGGTGCACAGCTCGAGGTTATTCACCCCTTAGTTGTGAGGTGACGGAGGTCCTCTCCTTCCTACAGGAGCTGTTGGATAAGGGCAGAGCCCCATCCACGCTCAAAGTTTATGTGGCGGCCATTTGCACGCGCTCTCGGTGAGCCAGTCGTTCTTTGAGTTTGGGCCCAATGACTCAAGGGTCATACTCAAACCTAGGCACGGTTATGTGCCGAAATCCCTCAACACACCGTTTCGGGCTCAGGTTATTGCCCTGTCTGCCCTGCCGGTGTCAGGGGAGGATGGAGACTCGAGTCTTCTTTGCCCTGTCAGGGTTTTAAGAGCTTATGTGTCTCGCTCTGCTGCCTTTCGGCAGACGGAGCAGCTGTTTGTCTCGTTCGGTGGACGTTCCAAGGGAATGGCTGTTTCGAGACAGACTCTATCCAGATGGATAGTTGACGCCATAGCATTAGCTTACGCTTCAAGGGGCCTTCAGTGCCCGTTGGGCGTCAGAGCACACTCCACAAGAGGCGTCGCCTCGTCGTGGGTGTGGTCTACTGGGATCTCCTTGCAGGATATATGTATGGCGGCAGGTTGGGCCTCACCGTCTACATTTATCAGGTTCTATAACCTGGAGGTCCTCGCCTTGCAAGCAAGGCTGTTGTCGGTATAGTCGAATCAGGGCCCTGAGGGGAATTCTGAGTTCACGGGCGCTATGCGCTGCCGACTGTTATATGGGCAGTATTGCGTAAGACCCGCATTGCCACATTGGTCAGGCCTTGCCTCGCCTGTGTGATGTCATATTGCCGCATCTACGGATGCTGCTAGATATAGGACGGAGGGCTTTTTCCCTTTTCTGTCCTGGACTCTCTGTGAGTCCCTCAGGTGACTGTGCACTGTAAATCCTGGGCGTTGCTTCAGGTTTATTGGTGTGTGATCCCTGCGCGCACGGCGTTTTACATTGGGTTCCCGTAGCGTCTTAGCTAAGACGCAGTACGAGAGAGCTCTCGTAAGAAGAGCGAACGAGTACTGCGTTCTCTGCCGTGCGCACGATTCACTCTGGTTCGCTTCGGCGATGAAATAAATCAGGTGAGTCAGCCTTTTTGAGCTCCTTTTATAGGTTGGGCCACACCCGTTTCGGCGGGAAGTGGCAAGAAGGGCGCAAAGCGCCCTTATTGGTCTGATGTTGCATCAGCCCGCGCTCGATAGGCTGTGCAGTTGCCGCAGAACAAGCCAATGAGCGAACGAGCCGTCTCGCCTATGGCTGTGTACTGCTGCAAATGCGATTTACAAAAATACAAAATTAAGGATAATTTTTTGCTTCAGTATTTCGTGAAAAGAGACTTTTCCCGTAGCGTCTTAGCTAAGACGCAGTACTCGTTCGCTCTTCTAGAGAGAACCGAGGTTACGTTTAGTAACCAAGTACGTTTCGTTTTGAGTCAAAACAGGGCGGAAAAGCTGGGAGGTTGTAAAAGAGTGCTAAGGGAATTATTCAAATTATATATGAAATAATGAATTATATGAATGTACCTCTGAAGGTTTTGACTGTCTTCAGAAACGATTTGATGGCATTTTGTTTTCATCTTTGCTCCATGTAATAGCTTACCTAAAGCAGCGGTTCTCAATTCCAATCCTCGCACCCCCTGCTCTGCACATTTAGTATGTTTCTCTTATGGCTTCAGACATTTGTTCTATTCAAACATAAGTACCCAGTGAAGTGGACATCACAGGATATTCGGCCATGATTCCAGTTCGAAGTGAACGTACTATAGGCTATATGTTCCATTCAAAGTGCTTTGAAGTGTGTGAGACAAAGTATACGAGTGGAGCGACGTGATTTTGTCTGGAGCTATGAGTGGATTATTTGCTACAGCTCCATCACGAGCACAAAAATTATGATTTGTGAAAATTAAAATCTTTCTTAATTTTAACTGACTCAAAAGAATGAAGGCATTGCAGTTCAGGCTTACTAGTTCATATTCTAAACAAGCAGAAATTTAGAAGTAGTGGTGGGCATAGATTAATTTTTTTAATCTAGATTAATCTCACTGTGATCTTGAAATTAATCTAGATTAAAATGGCTCATTCGAATTCTGCCGAAGGCATTCAGAATATTACCCAAATAAAATTGACAAACAGTAAGTCTTTGAGAAGGGGTTTATCAAGCTAGGCGGTGAATCTCCTGTTTCCAAAATGCATCACAAAGTAATTCCACATTGCACAAGGTGCAAACAAACTTACGCCTGTTTCACACATACTCCGTCTGCAGTGTGTATGCGTTTGCATATTTTTTTACGCACCCATGTTAACGGATTCCAGTTGCGTTGCGTCTGCAGCAGTGCAGAGATCGTTTACGTTACCGAGTAGCGAAATGCAAACGCGTCCTGTGTGAAAGCACATCGAGTCTGTGCTGCACCACATACTTAACGCACACGGACTGCAGACGCACTGCAGACGGAGTATGTGTGAAACAGGCGTGAGCAGGGCTGTAGCTGGGGTCAGCGGGGACCCGTTGAAGGTTGGACCAGTGGGCCCTGTTTGAAATTGTTTGATTTGTCGATGAATGCATCCAATATAATACACATCCCAGTTTTTTCCTCAACTGCTTACTTTCACTTAAGAAATAACTGACAGTTTTTTCGAGCATAATTTTCAATGTGGATATTTTGACATATTTTGTACAACCCGAATTCCGGAAAAGTTGGGACGTTTTTTAAATTTTAATAAAATGAAAACTAAAAGACTTTCAAATCACATGAGCCAATATTTTATTCACAATAGAACATAGATAACATAGCAAATGTTTAAACTGAGAAAGTTTACAATTTTATGCACAAAATGAGCTCATTTCAATTTTGATTTCTGCTACAGGTCTCAAAATAGTTGGGACGGGGCATGTTTACCATGGTGTAGCATCTCCTTTTCTTTTCAAAACAGTTTGAAGACGTCTGGGCATTGAGGCTATGAGTTGCTGGAGTTTTGCTGTTGGAATTTGGTCCCATTCTTGCCTTATATAGATTTCCAGCTGCTGAAGAGTTTGTGGTATTTTTCGTTTAATGATGCGCCAAATGTTCTCTATAGGTGAAAGATCTGGACTGCAGGCAGGCCAGGTTAGCACCCGGACTCTTCTACGACGAAGCCATGCTGTTGTTATAGCTGCAGTATGTGGTTTTGCATTGTCCTGCTGAAATAAACAAGGCCTTCCCTGAAATAGACGTTGTTTGGAGGGAAGCATATGTTGCTCTAAAACCTTTATATACCTTTCAGCATTCACAGAGCCTTCCAAAACATGCAAGCTGCCCATACCGTATGCACTTATGCACCCCCATACCATCAGAGATGCTGGCTTTTGAACTGAACGCTGATAACATGCTGGAAGGTCTCCCTCCTCTTTAGCCCGGAGGACACGGCGTCCGTGATTTCCAACAAGAATGTCAAATTTGGACTCGTCTGACCATAAAACACTATTCCACTTTGAAATAGTCCATTTTAAATGAGCCTTGGCCCACAGGACACGATGGCGCTTCTGGACCATGTTCACATATGGCTTCCTTTTTGCATGATAGAGCTTTAGTTGGCATCTGCTGATGGCACGGCGGATTGTGTTTACCGACAGTGGTTTCTGAAAGTATTCCTGGGCCCATTTAGTAATGTCATTGACACAATCATGCCGATGAGTGATGCAGTGTCGTCTGAGAGCCCGAAGATCACGGGCATCCAATAAAGGTCTCCGGCCTTGTCCCTTACGCACAGAGATTTCTCCAGTTTCTCTGAATCTTTTGATGATGTTATGCACTGTAGATGATGAGATTTGCAAAGCGTTGAGGAACATTGTTTTTAAAGTTTTCCACAATTTTTTTACGCAGTCTTTCACAGATTGGAGAGCCTCTGCCCATCTTTACTTCTGAGAGACTCTGCTTCTCTAAGACAAAGCTTTTATAGCTAATCATGTTACAGACCTGATATCGATTAACTTAATTAATCACTAGATGTTCTCCCAGCTGAATCTTTTCAAAACTGCTTGCTTTTTTAGCCATTTGTTGCACCCGTGCCAACTTTTTTGAGACCTGTAGCAGGCATTAAATTTTAAATGAGCTAATTAAGTGGATAAAAGTGTAAAATTTCTCAGTTTAAACATTTGCTACGTTATCTATGTTCTATTGTGAATAAAATATTGGCTCATGTGATTTGAAATTCCTTTAGTTTTCATTTTATTAAAATGTAAAAAACGTCCCAACTTTTCCGGAATTCGGGTTGTATGTATTTGTTGGCACAAGAGCAAAAATAAGCAAATTCGATGTTCGAATTCGAAGTCTTTTGAGACGCCTTTCTCTGCATGAGCCCTGAACACCAGAACACCGCGAGTACTGAATTGGGCTCTTTCACATCTTTTTGTTTGTTCAAACTGCGATTTGTATTTGTTCGTTCAGGTGCAGGAGGGACTTCGAGGAGAACTTCGCAGAAGAGAGCTCTGTTCAGTGTCCCTGTCCGTGATATGCGGCTCTCAATCTCTCTCGTGCGCACTGAACACAGCCCCCGAGTAACCAGCTACTCTGTTCAGCTTTTCCAATTTTCCGTCTTGTGTTTGGATGCTTTAAATCGACAAGCGGTAAGGCTTAAAAACACGTGAAAAAGATACACTTTCCTGACGATGCGCAGCAGTGGCCCGTCAACTGTCCCGAGCATCTTTTTAGGCTGGCCTCAGCCAGTCGGTTATATAAAATATCAAGGTGGAAGTCATCATAGCTTGCTTTGTATAGACCCAGCTCCCAACCCAACTTTGAGAATAGATTAACGGTGATATTTTTTTAATCGCCCGATAAGAGTCCCGATAACGGCCCACCACTAATTATAAGTATTAAAATAAATTAACATGGTACTCAACACATACTTACTGGCCGGGCAAAAATGCAACACCCAGTTTCTTGGTTTGAAAAAGGTGGAATCTATAAATTGCATTCTAAAGGTATATAAAACAGGACAGTTCTCCACAGTCAAACTTTAGGGAGTATGGGGTTAACATTTGATTTACATTGGTAGCTGGCCAGTTCCTTTCAGACTGTTTAAAGAACAGCCTCATAAAACCCATTCACTGGATAATCAAATATCACTTTTTGAAATGTATTACTGTTTAAAAGGGGCATATGATTTTGCTAAAAAGAACATTATTTTGTGTATTTGGTGTAATGAAATGTGTTTATGTGTTTTAAGGTTAAAAAATAAACAACAACATTATTTTCCACATACTGTACATTTTTGTTTCTCCTCTATGCCCCGCCTTCTGAAACGAGTCGTTTTTTTTTACAAAGCTTATGGCCAGTTATCCAGTGCTTTGTGATTGGCTGAACGCTTCAAGTGATGGAAATGTTAAGCCCCTCACCATACTGTGATGTATGTCCCAATCAGAACACCGGCGCGACAGGACAAAAACAATAAAACCCATTACAAATGAGGCATTTGTTGCATCCAGTGGGGACATAATTACTGATTATAATGACTTATATTGTCTTTTTATGCATTGTGTATCGCGCCGCATGAACATAAAACCACATGCCTATTCTTCACTGCTCAAAACTCACATTTGAATCATCAAGGAGCAGCCAGGGGCTTGCGCCAACCACGTGATGTCCCGGGCTGGACACCGCTTCATCCATGGTGAAGGCTGATCCGGCGATCCACAGCACGAAGTTGATGGACTTCCTCAGCAACCAGCATGGATTAACTCTAGGCATGATGAAGTGAATATCATCCTCTTTTGGAATAAAAAAAATAAGTAGTTTCGCCTTCACAATAAAAACACACAGTGTCTCTATGACATGGCACTGGCAGAAACAACAATACTACAGAGTAGTGTTGTCACGGTACCAAAATTTCAGTATTCGGTACCGATACCAGTGAAAATCCACGGTTCTCTGTACCAATTTCGGTACCAAAGCAAAAAACAAAAATATGCTAATTAAAAATAAAAATAACTTTTTAGCACTAAAAATAAAACCAATGCCATTCTTTATACTTATTTACAACTGTGTTTAAAGTTTTTCTACAAGTTATATAATTATGAAAAACAGTAAACAAGTTTCACCCAAATTTAATTTGTCTTTTATTTTTTTGAAATTTAAACACATCTTATTTTTGGTAAATAAAGGGGATTTGCTATTAAAATTAAAACATGGAAGAAATATTGTGATTTATTTCTTTAAAAAATAAAGTATTATAATTTTTTTCAACAGTAGTAGCAGTATCACATACATATTACTAAATAATAGTAATATTTCTAGCACAATGCCTTGATGTAAAAATTAACTTTTAGGCCTAGCTAATGAATGCATATTTGTCATTTTAACTGAACTTAAGACTGGTGGTGATGCTTAAGATATTTTTGATCATTGAGGTTTTTCTGTAAAAAAATAGTGATAGATCATATTAATTATTATTAAAAGACAATACTACTACTAATTCTACTATCATACCAATGTATATACAATGCACTATGAATTGATGAGCTGCTGGGTTCATGAATATTAATCACGTTGTCTGCGTTCGGTCAAAATGATTTGCTGAAATCAAAACAGGGACGGTAAGAAATCAGCGCCAGCCAATGAAATTGCCATTTGCGCATTAGCTCCGCCCACTACCGGAGAAACCGGTATGTCTTCTGCTTGTTCGAAAATAAATATGAATAATTCTATATGAACTCCATTATTTTTACTGGAGAAGACAACAAATAATAGTTTACATATAGCGTGTCGATTCAGCGTGGTAAGACTCTTGCTCTCTCTCTCTTTGCATGTGTGAGAAACAGCACTATCAGCAAAGCGACGGTGAGTCGTGCGTCTTCACAAAGAGTTTACAGAGCATCAAATACAGGTGCGCTGTGCGTCCATTGAGATGAACTGAAAAGTTCAGATCGCTTGATGGAGAGAGAACTCTGAAGCTCAGATGCTGAAATTAATGCAAGCGTCATGCGCTTCGGTCTATGTAGTAAACAAACCCGCACGTCTCTGCCATTCATTAATTCACACAGAGACGCGCAGAACACATAGCGCGGAAATCATAGCGCTGAACCGGGTTTGAACGGGACCTCGGTACTACCGGTACTTAAAGAAACCTGGTACCGTCACATAAATTTTTTTTTAGTACCGACTTGGTACCGAAGTACCGGGTCTTTTGACAACACTACTACAGAGAGAATAAAAGGTACGCCTTCTCTCTTTGCGTGAACATTTAGGCGGCGTTATGCAAATCTTCCCACACAGTGATGTAGACATGTTAGAACGCAGTGTTTTAGGGGAGCGTGGACAAGTCTTAACTTTTATAAAGATTATCTCTTATGATTCGAGACTTTAGTCTTTGCAACTTCTTTATGCACCAAGAGCTTGTAACACTCTAAAGAGAAGGGAAAAATTTAAATCGCATCATATGACCCCTTTAAAAACTTATGTATTTCATAGTCTGGTCTGTTCCTCAGCTAAAGGATAACGACTACAGTCATTTGCAAAGTTTTTCAAGTGTTTAACTTTTTTCCCCCTTTTTTGCATATGTTTTAGCACGGAAACAGGAGATAATTAAAGTCACAGAGCTGCTGATCGAAGCCATTAATAATGGAGATTTTGAAGCTTACACGTGAGTGTTTTTATTTTATGTTTTGCCTTCACTCTGTATAAATAATCTTTTAGCTTTTTATATTATATTGGATTCCACAGGAAAATTTCTGACCCTGGACTGACATCTTTTGAACCTGAAGCGTTGGGAAACCTAGTGGAGGGGACAGATTTCCACAGGTTCTACTTTGAAAACTGTAAGACATGATGTTACATGTTAAAGAAATAATTAATGTTGTCATACTAAGAAAGTGAGTGGGCTATCAACAAAAAAATATCTATATATTCAAATTCTTCTGAAGCCATGCTATAGCTAAATGTTAGGATTAGAGCAAATTGAAGTTCAAGAGATCAAGGTTTTTTTTTTCAGGATTTACTTTGAAACAGTTTTTGATAGTAGATTTATTTTTAAAGTAATAAAAAATGTGAATTGCAGTAAATGTAAAAGTTTTCATATCACATAATATAAAAGGTTATTTTATGAGAAATTGAAAACATTATGAACACACTGTGTAATCACAGTTCATATGGTAATACCAGAACATAATTTAAAACAAGTATTATTATGTTTACAATATCATAAATTTGAGCACAAAATATAATCAGTTTTATTAAAAGAGAATTAGGCTTATTAGGCTACATTTTGAACTATATATATAAACAGACTACTAATTTTGTGATTATGACATGCTTAATTTTTGAGATATAGGCCTGGTTTCACAGACAGCAGCTTAGACTAAGGATTAGGCCATAGTCCAGTTAGGACATTTAAGAAAATTTTATAAACGTGCCTTAGAAAAAAATAATAATAATAATTTGGTGTGCATTTCGAGACTAAATAAAGGCACTGATATATTTTAAGATCAGTCAGAGCATGTTTCTTTCAGTTGAAACAGCTCAGGCATAGATTTTAGTCTGGCATTAGTCTTAAGCCTTGTCTGTGAAACTGGGGGATAGTCATTTAAATGGTTGTTATGAAAACTTGTTTATATTCTACACAAATGAAGAATATATGGATTCTTAATGTATTTATATTATGGATCCACATGCATGCATATTGTTTTAATATCTTTAATGTCTTTAATAAGGGTGAAAGTGCCTTGAATGACACAAAACTATAGTTTCATATATAAGCATTATTGTCCCTCTGCTGTAGCTGTCTCCAAAGGTCACAAACCCATCCATACCATCTTGCTGAACCCTCATGTACACCTAATTGGTGAGGATGCTGCATGCATCGCTTATATAAGGCTCACCCAATACATGGATGTCAACAATATGCCTCGCACTATGCAGTCTGAAGAAACCCGTGTCTGGCATCGTCGTGATGGCAAATGGCAGAACATCCACTTCCATCGGTCTGGCTCACCAACTGTGCCCACCAAGTGAGGTCTGTTTTTGTGTGTGTGTATGATCCCAAACATCTCTGTTAAAAAGACCTGTTTGTCTAGGCTAGTTAAAGGGATAGTTCACCCAAAAATTCTGTTGCACAATTTTGCACGGTTGCACAAACACCTGAATCAAAGATTGATGTTATGAACCAAATATTCTGGAACGGAGAGATTTATAGCACTGAACGTGATATTACTGCAGTAACAAACCACCGTTTCCACATTGCTAATTCACGACGCATGCTTCAGTGTACATTGAAGTGAAATGTGCAAAACTTTGTCCAAAATAATACTGATAACAGTGTGTGTTTATATTTAGGCGAGACACGGCAGGCAAAAACATTGTTTTTTTTCCTGGTCACTTTTGAGATTTTTGGATATTTGTCTTCAATAACATATCTTCTTTCAGACTTGTGGTGAAAAAAAGTCCGAAATACACATTTAGGTCTTTATTTTACTACACTTCGTCTGTTTGCGTCTGTAGATTTCTCATAAATTCAACAAAAGTTTGCGTTCTTAATCAACATACTTCTCCGCGATCTCTGCCGTCACCCTCTCAATCATGCACCGTATAGCTCTCTCTCTTCTGTACAGTCCTGTTGGATCCAAATATGGTCATTTCCTTTTTATCAGCAACCAATTGTGAAAGTAAAAAGACTGAATGCGCGATCTCATTGTCTGATGATAAATCTTTGAAGCCCGTTTTCTCAAAATGACCTTTCTCTTATACTCCAGGTCCGAAATCTCCACTTCAGTAGTACCTAGTTATATTATGAAGACATTTACAGAGGGATTTTTAAATATATTATTCCTAGCCTGATATATAACATTTTATTCCAAAAAACATGGCGAAAATCATTTTTTAAGGCTATTGACACAGTATATTCTGATTTACAGGATAACAAAAGTAGATATCCATAAATCCCTCTGTAATTTTTTACCATCAATTGTAGGCTATTTGAAAATGTTTAGTAGCATACAGACTACAAAATAAATATTTGCATACGTTGTGAAAGTAAAATCTGGTGTTTTCTTTATTACATTGTATTGCATTTTGTAGAAATATAGTGTAAGCCATGCATTGCTTGGAAAGATTGAGATCTAGTTAATCAGTATAACATAGACATCTGTAGACACGAAGTGGCACCTTCAGCCATTTGCAGCTATGAAAAATTTGGCGGCTGCAGCAGCCATTTAGGTTTTGGCTAAGCCGGCTAGCCAGCCAATAACTTCATCAGCCAGCCATTATTCTCAAAACAAATGGCTTCGGGCTGTAGAACAACCAACTGTTTGACTGCCAGCAATCTTCAAAATATCTTCTATGTTCAACATAAGAAAGCATCTCATACAGGTTTGGAACAACATATGGGTAAGTAAATGATGACAATTTTCATTTTTGGGTGAACTATCCCTTTAATGCTGACCTGGTTCTGTACTAGCTTTTAAAGAAAAGCAAGTATGTGTTGTATTCTGTTTATCATAAATGTATTTCTCACAACTTTTCTTTTCTGAGCGAGTTGGAGGAAACTGCAGTAGATTTTCGTTAAATAAAGTAAAGTAAAGTTTAATTACCTTGTATAATTTACCTTTAAATAAATTGTATAAACCATATTGTATGTCCCTACAACACTTGGAATATACCATTGTGTCACATGGGACCTGAAAATCCTTAAAAAGTAACAAGATAAAACATGTTCAGTGTATAAAAAAGTAATAAATAATATTTGTGATGAGGTAATATGTTATTTATTCTTCCTTTTCAGATAATAAGGACTCCAGAGCACAGCCCTTCCTATCAACTGAGCTTCAACTCAACCATGATCTTCATAGTTTGGTCTACTGTACCAGAGTCTTGTTTACATGAACTGTTGGATTAGGTTGGATAATCGTTTCAGATCAGGATGTGGTGTGTTTGTATGCAAGTACATTTATATGTATTGAATATGCTGTTTACACACTATACTCATTTATGTGAAAGGCATGTTCTTACTTAGTTCTTTAATCTTTTTTTAAGGGTTACATTTTTGTATAACACATTATATGGAGCCATTTGTTAGTAATCTGTGGTGTTTGGGTACATGGGTACTGTATATCAGAAAATAATAAGTCAAGCTTTTTTTTTCTTTGTATTTGTCATAAAAAAAAAATTTAATGACAGATCCAAGATTTACTTATTTCTTAAAATGACAGATATATGAGCTTGTGAATAGTTTTCAGTGATGTACATTATGTGAAGTGCTATTTCTGCTTTACACTTTGGAGTATTAATAGTTTGTTAGCACACATAGGGCATATTGTGGTATTTTCTTGGATAATCCAAAATTATGAGAGGGGATAAGGTTTAGAGATTTATTATTCATATTATTATAATTTTATTGTATTTTTTTTTGCCCATGAATTGTCATACAGTTATAATACATCTGAATATATGAAAAAAAACAATGTAACAACTCACACTTCACTATACCAGATATGCTTATATGCTCATTCTGTAAAAAATATAATTGACTAGCAATGCCAGATAGGTTTTCATTGCTTTTCAATGAATTGTGATAGTATGTACATGAGAAACAGGTCTGGAACAAAAAGTTCTACCCATTACTCGCTACACACAATTACTTGCTAAAAACGATTAATATCTAAAAACATGATGCCACAATGTACAATTAAATATAAATAAATAAATATCATTTTGATTTTATGTTTGTCAAAAAGTTAATTCCATCTAAACTTAATCAAACTGAGCTTTGTGGAATAATTTGCAATATAGTAGGTATATATCGTTTCCAAGCTTATTAGTAAAGTGATATTTAATTAAAATTAAGAACAACTAAAGCCTTTATGATTCTACAAACATCTGTGGTATGCAGTTGATCACCAGAACTTCATCTTCCTAGAGGAGTTGTTCCACCTCAATGAGATAATTTATGCAAATGTGCTGATCCAATTTTGTAGAGATTCATTATTGTACTGTACAATCAGTAATAGTAATGGACACATGCTGCTAAATTGTATAACTTAGAATATTTCTTTAATGTCTGCTGGTTAACAAAAAGATCAGAAAATTAGATTGAAACATATAAATTTTTCTTTTTGTTTTATTTTGCCAATAATGCATGCTACTGTGTATGTATATGCTGTCATTAGCGTGGAAAAATATGCTTATTAACCAAATTTCATTTTCAAATTTTATGTATTTTTTGTTATACTTAAATCTCAATTTGCAGTACAAAGTAAAGACATGTAACAGACTGTATGGGATTAAGTAATCTAGAGTTTGCCCAAACCATTTCATGCTATATTGTTGCTATATTTGCTTTTTTCCAAATATGACTTTTACTAGGTGTAATGGGTATTAAAACTAAACATGTCATTAGGGGACCAGCACTGAAGGTCATGGCAGCCCACAGAACTATGGAAGCATATGGGTAGCAATATTCAATTTGGAATGTAATATGCAAAATGACAATGCAATATGTAAAATGGCAATGCATTTCTGAATTTACATTTACATTTTCCAATACATTTGTGCCACGTTTGGTGCAAAATGAAAATGAAAATTAAACTACATTATTTTCATTTGCCATTTCATACACTAGTTTTAATATGTAAAATGAACACTTATTTTAATGCTTTATAAGTTGCAAAATTAAAATGAAAATGTATTACAGAAATGATTAAATATGTAAAACATGTTCAAGCAAAAACTGTGGCAAAATTATCATTCAAATGCTATTTTTCTTAATTGCATTAACACTCACAGTCAAGACACTTACGATTGCATTTTCATTCAATGTCCCGCAATGAATGTAGCAAAATTCAATGTGCACATTGAAAATGCATTCCGAGCCGATCACGTCTCCGCCACGTCAATCACTGCGTGAACAAGGCGGGGCTTGCAGAAGGACAAGACTCAAAAAGATTCAATTGAGAGAACATGGACAAGACAGTTGGTCCATGTACATTTTGATCATTTCGGTTTATGGCTTCAATATTTCATTCTCACTTGTGGGCAGAGCTGAAACGCTGCTTTCATCTGATTGGTCGAATCGCTCCACCTTCAGCTCGGTCTTTTCATTATTTCAGACAGAATAAGAATCAGTGCGAGTAAAGCACTAATTTCTGAAACCACTGCTCACTGTTAATTAGCATAATATTTGAATCAGATGTAGCTGGGCACATAATTCGTGCTACTGCGACCTGCAAGTGACCCCTTTAAATTATTTCTAGCTATAGTATTGTATAAATATTGTCCCACTGATAAAAACAGTGCAAATAGTTCTGTCTCCTTGGATAACAGTGAAGTGGAAATAAATATAGTTAAATATATGAAATAAAATTAAATAGGATTTTTTGGGGGAAGGTAAGTCTGGCCAGTTATAAAGCAACACGAGTCAGACGAGTCTGAAGATCTGAGCTGAATTTGGTGAAACATTAAAATTCTAGTCTGTGTCAATTACTCTCATAATAAATAGTAATAATAATAAAAAATTAAAAAAAATCGGACTATAAGTCGCACCTAAGTATAAGCTGCATCAGTCCAAAAATACGTCATGACGAGGAAAAAACATATATAAGTCGCACTGGACTAAGTCGCATTTATTCAGAACCAAGAGAAAACATTACTGTCTACAGCCGCGAGAGGGTGCTCTATGTTTATTAGGGGTAGACTACAGGAGCACTGAGCAGCATAAAGCGCCCTCTCGCGGCTGTAGACGGTAATGTTTTCTCTTGGTTCATTTCTCTAGGTTCATGTCAAATTAATTTTGATAAATAAATTGCACCTGAGTGTAAGTCGCAGGACCAGCCAAACTATGAAAAGAAGTGCAATTTATAGTCCGGAAAATATGGTAAATATATATGGGCTTTCTCAAGCCCAAAAAAGAAGACTAAAAAGAGAAACATCATTCAATTTAGTATGTAATAAAACTAATATTACTAATTTATTTCAGAAATGTAACTATATTAATTTTTATAATTATTTATTAATGTCACAAACACATACCTAGTGCCTTATGACTTAATATATGAGAGTGTTAAACGTTACAGACATGGAACTGTTCAGTCTATTATTTATATTTATTTATATATCTATATATTTTTATTTCCACTTCATTCCACTTCACTTTTATCCAAAGAGACAGAACTATTTGCACTGCATTTATCAGTGGGACAATATTCATACAATACTACAACCTAGAAATAATTTGCAGGTCTCAGCAGCACGAATTATGTGGCCAGCTACATCTGTATTCAAATTTTATACTAATTAACAGTGAGCGGTGGTTTCAGACATTACAGTACAGTACTCGCACTGACTCTTATTCTGCCTGAAAGAATGAAAAGACCGAGCTGAAGGTGGAGCGATTCGACCAATTAGATCAAAGCAGCGTTTTTAGCTCCACCCACAAGTGCGAATGAAATATTGAAGCCATAAACCAAAATGATCAAAACGTACACGCATAGATATAAACCTATGACGTACACGGACCAATAACTGTCTTGTCCATGTTTTCTCACTTGAATCTTCTTGAGTCTTGAGTCTTGACCTTCTTCAAGCCCCGCCTAGTTCACGCAGTGATTGACGTGGTGGGGGGGGCGGACACGTGATCGGCTCGGAATGCATTTTCAATGTTCACATTGGATTTTGCTACATTCATTGCGGGACATTGAATGAAAATGCAATCGTAAGTGTCTTGACTGTGAGTGTTAATGCAATTACTTGAAAATGTTATACATATCTATAGATCATTTCTGTAATACATTTTCATTTTAATTTAGCAACTTATAAATCGTTAAAATTAGTATTGATTTTACATATTAAAACTACTGTATGAAATGGCAAATGAAAATTATGTAGTTTAATTTTCATTTTCATTTTGCACCAAACTTGGCACAAATGTATTGGAAAGTGTAAATGTAAATACAGAAATGCATTGTCATTTTACATATTGCATTGTCATTTTGCATATTACATTCCAAATTGAATATTGCTACCCATATGCTTCCATATAGAACTGCTTGCAGGAACATTTCGAAATTTGGCACACTGATAGAGAACAAATTTGGAGTCTCTAACTTAAGCTCTATAGCACCACCACTTGTCCAAATTTTCACTAATTTTGTGCTAAAAACAATCGTAAGGTAAGGAAGAAAATTTGTTTTTTCATCTGAATCCTTGGTTCATGCTGAGTCGAATGAACACCAAGTTTACCTTTTTTCCCACTATTTTTAATTGTTTGGAGAACCTACTTTTTCGAACTCGTCCTGGATGGTTTGTCTGATTCTCACCAAAATTGGCTCAGATCATCTTCAGACCATGCTAGCAGAAAGTATGGAATTCAAGTTGATTCGTCAAACCGTTCTCTTATAACTAGGGATGGGTACCGAAACCCGGTATTAAAATGGCCCCGGGGCTAAATTATGAAAGACTGTAGTATCAGTAAGATGACTTTTGGTACTGGAGGGGAAAAAAATAATGTACTATGTATTTTTGCTTGATAATGTTATCGTGCACATTTTATCTCACCAAACATTTCTAATGTGCAATCATATTAAGACGTTTGTCTGTGAGATCTGCGAGATCTCTCATGCACGCCGCGGAGGCCGTCTGTCAGTCACACACACACAACAAGAACGAGCGCACGCACACGCATAAGTGGCAGTTCACATATCGTGTCTTTTGCGCACTCAAGTTCGACATTTGAAATATAGGCGCGTGGTATGCGTGCTCATAATGGAAGCGACGCGGTCGCGACGCACACGTGGTGCGACGAGCTCGTTTTTTCCAGGCGTGTCCGCATCGAGTTAAAAACATTTCAAACTTCAGACTGCCGCAAGCGCACCGCAGGTCATGTAACTTCCTCACCTTTTCCGTAACAACGTTGAAAGCTCAGCCAAGATGAAGGAACAGCTGATAGCTGTATGTGGATTTTTAAATTAATTTAGTAGCAGTGCTACTGCAAGCAGTTTTTAGTGCTGCAAATCCATTTATCCATTGCTGACATTTCTGCGTCTTCATGGAGAGAGCAGGTCATGGTTGCTTAGCAACGGCAGACTCCTCAGGAGCGCAAGTGCCCGAAGGCTTTGGGAAAAAAAATCAGAAAGTGGCGTGCCTAGCGTTTTCCACGCGTTTTTAGATGCGATATGTGAACAGCCACTTACAGTACGAAAACTCCTGCTTAATACAAAGAGTGACAATGGCAGAGACAGCAAAACGTTCCAAAGTGTGGTTATATTTCACTAGAGTTGATGCAGACAACGCTGGTTGTCATAAGTGCAACAAAATTTTTGCATGTAAGGGCGGAAACACAAGCAATCTGTCAAAGCATCTTTCAAAAGTGCAATATGTGCAGACAGAGAAATGCAAAGTTTTCGACTGCCTAACACAACACAAAGTAACACAACACAAAGTACCGATAAGAATACCGTTAAAGTACCGGACCGTTAAGCAGTATCGGTAAGAGTAGTAATGCCGTTAAAACCTTAACGATACCCATCCCTACTTATAACCAGTGGCGGCTCCAGACAATTTTGATTTGGGGGGGCAATGTTGGGTCCTGGTCATTTCAAGGGGGGTCTCATGAAAACCAACAAAAAATACAGTGGACATGGCTAATAACTGCATATTACTGCTACTAAACAACAAAAACAACACAGCATATCAACTACTTTGTTTTTAATTAATTAATCAGTTGCAGTTTGCAAACAATATGCTCTAACTTTAAAGGGTTGGTTCACCCAAAAATTGTAATTATGTCATTAATAACTCACCCTCATGTATTTCCAAATCCATAAGACCTCCATTTATCTTTGGAACACAGTTTAAGATATTTTAGATTTAGTCCGAGAGCTCTCAGTCCCTCCATTGAAACTGTGTGAACGGTATACTGTCCATGTCCAGAAAGGTAAGAAAAACATCATCAAAGTAGTTCATGTGACATTACAGGGTCAGTTAGAATTTTTTAAAGCATTGAAAATACATTTTGGTCCAAAAACTGCAAAAACTACTTTATTCAGCATTGGCTTCTCTTCCGGGTCTGTTGTGAGAGAGTTCAAAACAAAGCAGTTTGTGATATCCGGTTCACGAACGAAGCACTCAATGTAACCGGATCTTCTTGAACCAGTTCACCAAATCGAACGGAATCGTTTGAAATGTTTCACGTCTCCAATATGCATTAATCCACAAATGACTTAAGGGGTTAACTTTTTAACTTGGCTGACACTCCCTCTGAGCCGGGCCATGCAGAGACCTTTGGAGGGGCAGGTGCTCAAAGTATAAAAGGAGCACATGGAACAAGGCTTGAAATGGCGCTGTACAAAATATCAATACAGCAATATATTGTGATGCATTCCTAGATTCGCCTATCGATATGGATGATTATGTATTGATACAGCAGGAAATGCTTTGATGCAGTTTTGAAAAAGAAGACAATTTTAAGTTTAAAAATAATAATAGCTCTGGGATTAGAAACTGAAATGTCTTAAATTGTCCCAACCTGATGGCTTTTTCTTCTCTGTTCTACAGAATAATTAACAATAGCGGTTATAGTAAAAACTATAGAAAACACTCGTGCCTCTACAATAGTGATTAATATTATTATTACTGTTGTAGTTGTCTAAAATTGAACACCTTTGCAATGTTAACAAATGACAGGCTACATGTTATTCATATCCTTCACACTGCACTTTGATGCCATGTATATGCATTTTTTATTGACATTGATAAATTTACATTTATTTCCAGAGAGATATTATTGAGTTTACAGGCTAAAGTGGTCTTGCTGTTGTAAACACAGTTGCTATTGTAGAAAAAAAAATATTTACGTCACATTTAAAATATAATTACATTTTAATTCATTTCTGAATTGCTTTTATTTTTATAATGGTAATTCAGAGAATGGGAAAATCTGAATAAGCCTTACCAGTGTTGTGATAATTATTTTTAAGGCACTCTACGTGTTAAAAAATAAATAAGTACTCTAATATAATAATAGTTTAGTCATTAACATAAAAAAGACCAGACCCTTCCATGCCTCTGAAACTTTTCTCCCTCAAACAGCACGCTAGTGTTACTTCTATGGTCCGTGTAACGCTTTGCAGTGCTTTGTTCAATTTGCACCGTCAAAATTAACCAAATGAAAAATTGGCATCAAACTTTCATTTTCCATTTCTTTGGAAAAATTCACAAATGGATAATTGTTTCTCAGTTTAATTTTCAATTCTACAATCTTGGGTTGTTGCGTCCGAGTCTGATTTTTGAACAAACATAAAAAATTACTCATTGCTCTGATTTTCCATGGCGGGGGAGAATGGAGTGTGGCCCGGTCCAAAAAAAATGCTACTGACTTGTCGCGGGAATTCACCATACAGTTGCCAGTAGCCACTGAGTTTACCACTGACAGGCCGGCGGTGCATCAGTATACACACTCACCTCACGCAGCGAACGACTCATGCAGCAAACGACTCACTTTCCTCAGTGAACGACTCATGCAGCAAACGACTCACTTTCCTCAGTGAACTCACTTTCCTCAGTGAACGACTCATGCAGCAAACGACTCACTTTCCTCAGTGAACTCACTTTCCTCAGTGAACGACTCACGCAGCGAACGACTCACTTTCCTCAACCAGCAAACGACTCACTTTCCTCAGCGAATGACTCACGCAGCGAACGACTCACTTTCCTCACACTTTGCGCAGCTGGAGAAATGTCCTTAAATGTCCTTTGAAATAACGCTAACCACTTGTTTTGGTATGTGGGACATTTTAAGTAGATCATTAATTATTACATTTATATCAGCAGACTATTTTATTACTAATCTAGATCAATAAAAGCATATATATATATATATATATATATATATATATATATATATATATATATATATATATATATATATATATATATATATATCAGTTATGCGTGGGTTGATCCAAAATGAGCGGGTGCCTGATCCAAATAAATATTTTTAATGATATTCGGGTTGCGGTAGGTCGGGTCCTTTGAAATAAAAATGGCAATTAAACCTTTGTCATTTATATAGTACTAGACACATTTTTGAAATACATAGGCCTACACTTTATTGGCTGAATAACTGGCATGAAGATGACGCACAAGCTCAGTCTGCAGGTGGAGATGGAGGCGGCAAAGACTGCATGGGGAGCAACAGCGCTGTTTTTGGTAAAACATTATTTTGATGACTTCATTAAGATTTGTTTTATAGAAAACTCTTTTTAAAAGATTTTCGTTTTGTATAAATTGTATCTTAATTGTGATCAATGTTTTATCAATCAGTTGCCCGTATTTAATAAATAAGAAGCAAATAGGCTATATAGCCTAGCAGACAATGTAATGAGGCGCCTGCGATCACTTGCATTGCATGTGAACTAAACTCAGCGTGAGCCTCACAGATTTGAGAAATATAGGCTATATATTACAGAAAGCTTGAAATGTCTTCTTTTAAACGAAAATATTCAAACCAAAATAAATGGGCTACTCTCTGATGATCTAATCCATATGAAATGTGCATTTCTCTCTGGCGTTCATGGCGAGTCTGCATTGTCAACTTCATCTTTGCAGCGACACAGAAAACACCAGTTTATTACTAAGCAAAAAAATTACTCCTTGCATATTTTCAAAACCAGCAGGCCATTCTGGGTTGAGTGAGACCCCACGGAATGAGCGAGCGGATCGTGATATTCAGAAATGCGCTCTCCGCTCACGAGCTCTGATCGGAACAAACCCGAACCTCAATGCCTGCTGACCTTGCAGAAACATACAAATATACATAGCCAGACTAGACTATTGTAGTACAAATTATGAGCTCACTGACGATCTTTTATAATTCTTGACAAAATTATAATATATTAAGTTTTTTTTTTGCCTAGTTAGTTTTGCCTACGTTCATATGGTCCAATGACGCTACGATGAGCATTTACTGCTTTTTAAAAATGCGGGTCAGGAAGCGGGTCGGGTACAATATTTTATTTTTATTTTTTTGCGATCAGAGTTGCGGGCGGGTTAGTTGAAAACGTCGGTCGGGTGCGGGTTATTAATACATTGACCCGCGCGTCACTGATAGATATATATATAAATATATATAAATTAATTATAATATAATATAATTATAATATAAATTATAGAAATAAATTACAATATCGCATTTTGGTTTTATGTTTTAGGACAACTTTGATTAAAGGATTTGATCTGCTTCAAATGTTGACTACTGTACACACACACACACACAAAGAAATCAAGTAGGCTAGTTATAATAAATATATAGAATATAGAAAGAAAGTGTTTTTTTAATGAAAAACAAGTAGATAGAAAACGAACAGAGAGCAAGTAGTGTCAAGTGTTTTCTTTATTTAAATGCAAACATGTAAACAAATATGTACAGAACTATGTGAAGTTACATATTTACATTATTTTTACAGTTACATTGTGAGTAAGTACACGGGGAAGTCGTGGCCTAATAGTTAGAGAGTCAGACTCCCAATCGAAAGGTTGTGAGTTCGAGTCCTGGGCCGGCAGGAATTGTGGATGGGGGGAGTGCATGTACAGTTCTCTCTCCACCTTCAATACCACGACTTAGGTGCCCTTGAGCAAGGCATCGAACCCCCAACTGCTCCCCGGGCGCCGCAGCATAAATGGCTGCCCACTGCTCCGGGTGTGTGCTCACAGTGTGTGTGTGTGTGTTCACTGCTCTGTGTGTGTGCATTTCGGATGGGTTAAATGCAGAGCACAAATTCTGAGTATGGGTCACCATACTTGGCTGAATGTCACTTCACTTTAAGTAGTAGTTCTCAAAAAATAATGGGGGTGGGGGCATTTTCTTGACGTCATCAAACCAAAGTCACAGTAAACCATCGAGTATCATTCCTGACTCCTGATATGAATCAGTCTTTGAAAGACCCATTATCATAGATAATTCAGTGACAAATTATTAAAGACAGACACTTGAATTTAAGAATGAATCAGAATCTTAAACAATTGAATAAAAGATTGAATAAAAGGCTTCTTTATTAACACAGTGACTTACCGACACCAAGTGGAGATATTACTTTCATTAGTATCATAAAGTAGGCCTATCATTTCATTTTGTCATTACATATTACTGTGTAAAACCCGTTGTATTAAACATTAATCTCATTTCATTATACAGTTGTAAATGCATGTACAGACCTCTGAGCATTAAACTGTAAATGCATCTAAAAGCAACTTCAGACGCAGCTTTATCTCTGAAGGCTTGATTAATAGTGATTTAATTGGTAACAGCCTATTATCATATTATAAGTAGGCCTATTCTAATTTAACATTATCATTTAATAATTTAACATTAAGGATGACATATTTAGGCATAATACAACATTCTGTTTAAATGGTTAATAAAAATCAGTTCCCCCTAATGGGAAAGAAAATTTCTGACACTGATAAATTTCAAAGTACTAAAGGTGTAATAAAGGTGTTCTATTCTAGAAGTTCAGTATAATGAAAGTGTGTAATATATTAAACTGATACAGTAATTGTCAGGTAAAATACTATTACAAACATTATTACATTGTCAACCATTGGCTTTTTAATTGTTACCTTTAAAATTGTTATATTGCAAAGCAAAATATATTTTACATTAGGGGTGTAACGGTAAGCAAAAATCACGGTTCGGTACGTACCTCGGTTTTAAAGTCACGGTTTGGTTCATTTTCGGTACAGTAAGGGAAAGAAATGCAAACATTAAACTGCAGGTTGTTTATTACTATAAACTTTTTTTTACAATTTGTTTACACTTTTTTAAATACTTTTTAATAATATATATAAAATTAAAAAAGAATAAGAAATAAAATACTGCTGCAAAGTTCTCCACTAAATAAAATACTCTCAGTCTCAAACCAATATCATATAATAATATATAATGAAAAATATGAATAAATAACTATGATTACAGTGCAGCATTACCAATCCCAGCTTGTAGGCCTGCTCATATTTAAAATATATATATAACTTTTCCAAAGTGTAAAGTGCAGCAACAACAGTTTCAGTTTTTAGACCTGCTCAGAATTCGTTATTGCGTTGGACCGATCGGAATTAAGAGCAAAGGTCTGTTTAAATGCCGACGGGAGCTGCGTTTGAATTACAATCGTGTTTTTTCTAGTTGTAGTGATGTTCACACTCGCGTGATGCCTTTTGAAAACCTTAGGCCAGTGACACACTGGCATATTGCACCTGTCAAACATAGTCTATTTTGCCGTCAATACTGTTGACGGTGTCCTTTATCAGTAGGCTTTATATTTATGCTCAACATGAAGTAGAGATATGGTTGTCGTGAAGACAAGATCCTGGTCTGTCGGCGGCCTCCCTCTATGTCACCTACAGTAGCAGCAGCGCGTCAGCGCCGCGTCAGGCACGATTCTGGTGTGTAAAGACACAGAAAACGTGAAGCAGCCGTCATGCAACTGACACGCAGCAGAAATGCCACGCTCACGCCACGCAGCCAGTGTGTCACCGGCCTTAGAATCAGCTGCAGGGCGGGATTAAGTGACTTCCGCCACTTAATATGTTCGTTTGGAAACACGAAAATGTACCCATGTTCCGCACACAAAATATTGCATTAGGTCATTCGGTACACACGTGCACCATACCGAAAGCCCTGTACCGAAACGGTCCGGTATGAATACACGTACCGTTACACCCCTATTTTACATGCATCTTCAAGAAACATCTAAAAACACATCTCTTCCATGTTTATTTGACCCTCGAACTCTAGCACTGTCTATTCTAATTATATTTTATCTATTTTTATTATTTTAATTTAAAAAAGAAAAGAAAAAAAACACTTGGCACCCTCTGGCACTCATTGCACACCAACTGAAATATTTCAGGTCTTTTATTGTTTTAATACTGATGATTTTGGCATACAGCTCATGAAAACCCAAAATTCCTATCTCAAAAAATTAGCATATTTCATCCGACCAAAAAAAAGAAAAGTGTTTTTAATACAAAAAAAGGCAACCTTCAAATAATTATGTTCAGTTATGCACTCAATACTTGGTCGGGAATCCTTTTGCAGAAATGACTGCTTCAATGCGGCGTGGCATGGAGGCAATCAGCCTGTGGCACTGCTGAGGTGTTATGGAGGCCCAGGATGCTTCGATAGCGGCCTTAAGCTCATCCAGAGTGTTGGGTCTTGCGTCTCTCAACTTTCTCTTCACAGTATCCCACAGATTGACACACTGGCATATGACACACTGGCATATCCCACAGATTCTCCATGGGGTTCAGGTCAGGAGAGTTGGTAGGCCAATTGAGCACAGTAATACCATGGTCAGTAAACCATTTACCAGTGGTTTTGGCACTGTGAGCAGGTGCCATGTCGTGCTGAAAAACGAAATCTTCATCTCCATAAAGTTTTTCAGCAGATGGAAGCATGAAGTGCTCCAAAATCTCCTGATAGCTAGCTGCATTGACCCTGCCCTTGATAAAACACAGTGGACCAACACCAGCAGCTGACATGGCACCCCAGACCATCACTGACTGTGGGTACTTGACACTGGACTTCAGGCATTTTGGCATTTCCTTCTCCCCAGTCTTCCTCCAGACTCTGGCACCTTGATTTCCGAATGACATGCAAAATTTGCTTTCATCCGAAAAAAGTACTTTGGACCACTGAGCAACAGTCCAGTGCTGCTTCTCTGTAGCCCAAAGTGGCTTGACCTGGGGAATGCGGCACCTGTAGCCCATTTCCTGCACATGCCTGTGCACGGTGGCTCTGGATGTTTCTACTCCAGACTCAGTCCACTGCTTCCGCAGGTCCCCCAAGGTCTGGAATCGGTCCTTCTCCACAATCTTCCTCAGGGTCCGGTCACCTCTTCTTGTTGTGCAGCGTTTTTTGCCACACTTTTTCCTTCCCACAGACTTCCCAATGAGGTGCCTTGATACAGCACTCTGGGAACAGCCTATTCGTTCAGAAATTTCTTTTGTGTCTTACCCTCTCGCTTGAGGGTGTCAATGATGGCCTTCTGGACAGCAGTCAGGTCGGCAGTCTTACCCATGATTGCGGTTTTGAGTAATGAACCAGGCTGGGAGTTTTTAAAAGCCTCGGGAATCTTTTGCAGGTGTTTAGAGTTAATTAGTTGATTCAGATGATTAGGTTAATAGCTCGTTTAAAGAACCTTTTCATGATATGCAAATTTTTTGAGATAGGAATTTTGGGTTTTCATGAGCTGTATGCCAAAATCATCAGTATTAAAACAAAAAAAAAACTGAAATATTTCAGTTGGTGTGCAATGAATCTAAAATATATGAAAGTTTAATTTTTATCATTACATTATGGAAAATAATGAACTTTATCACAATATGCTAATTTTTTGAGAAGGACCTGTATATTAGGGCTTGCATAGACGAGTAGTCGAGTGATCGACTACTTCAACCACTAGTCGACGCTCGACTACTCCAGCAGGCATTAACCATAATGCATGCACAGAGATTGCAAGTACACTTGAATTTTATTACAATACTTTGTGTAGCTGTTACTTTGTATGACTTTATGTTCCATGTAAAATTAAAATATGTAATGTAATAATTAGGGGTGTGTCCGAAGCAGAATACTTGGATTTGGAATTTGGAATGGCAAGGATAATGTCTTCAAAAACTGACAAGGAATAATTCTGCCTGAATATTCGGCTGAAACTAAAAACTGCTGGGTTGAAAACAACCCAATTTGGGTTATTTTGGCAACCCACCGCTGGGTCAAAAAGGGACGAACCCAATGCTGGGTTATTTTTACCCAACCAGTTGGGTTATCATGTTTAACCCAACCTGCTAGGTTGCTTTTTTATGGTTTAAAATGACTACATTGCAGGGTTTCAAAAACCAGAGCGGGTGTTTTTTATCACTGTATTTCAGAAGTAAAACTACTATATTTAGAAAATGTTCAAATTCACTTTGCATGTAATGCTTGATGAGGCAGCATTTGTGCGCTCGGTGCCGCTTTGCAGCCGTTACCGTCGAAACCTACCTCTCCCGCTCTTAGCGCCTCCTGCTGGCAGAAAATTAACTCTCAGAGTGCCGCCACCAATTGAGTGTAAGGATGTGGGAAACAATGCATGCTTCGTTAAAATGAACCCAAATTGAGCTAGGCATTAAACCTACAAATAAAGTTCATTTTATATATCACTTTTACACACAAATAATAATTATCAAAAGGAAAATATTTATTAAAAACACAAAGTCAACATAAAGTCAAAAAGTAACATTTAAGAAAAAATTCAGAAATGGATGGCATTAACAGCTACAGTTCATAAAGCATTGAACATTCGTTGAATATAACTTAACATCAAATTGGACTTTGTTCAATTGTATATATTGTAATAAAAATATATGAAAACACTATTATACAATAAATTTACAATTAGTTAGGTTCTTTACCAACTATTCTGGCATGACAGTACACAAATAAATTACAACATTAACTCTGATATTATAACATTTAACAGACGCATGTGTGTGTGTGTGTGTGTGTGTGTGTGTGTGTGTGTGTGTGTGTGTGTGTGTGTGTGTGTGTGTGTGTGTGTGTGTGTGTGTGTGTGTGTGTGAAAGAATGTGAGCATGTGTATGAATGACAGAGGGTAAACTCTTCTACTAAACAACACAGAAAAAGCATTCAACATTGTTTTTACAAATTATACACTTACAGTTTGTTTCATAGTCCATGAATACAGATCAAGCATCATGGTCAATTTTCATGATCTCTTTAGCATGATTGATGTAGTCATGAAGAAGCCCCATCAGCACAGCATGTGACATCTTCTACATCATCCAGGACAGCATCCTCCTTTAAAACCACTGCTGCATCAGTTTAAGGGAAAGGACGTTCTCTTCTTTGACCAGCATTCATCCAGTCACTGCCTGTTCTTCATCAGTGGCCTAGAAAGAGAAATACATTTGAAAAAATAAAACATTTAATTAAACTATCCATTTTCAGGTAGAGGTGTATTCACATCCGTAAGGATAGGTAAATAATCTGTGTTAAAGTTTCAACACTTTGTGAGGTTGTTTAATGTCTTGTCCACCACAGCGCTCCAGAATGCTATAATGGCAGCACTAGTGTGAGGGCACATAATATTGTTTGAATAAATATACTGCTTTCAGAAAGCTTCTTTACTGAAACATTAAAACAGATATGACATTCACATTAGGGATGGGCGTTTTCCGCAAATATCACATTCGAATATTTGATCTCACAAAAAAGGAATATTCGAATATTCGTTTATTTAAATTAAGTTTAAGGCCGGCCGCGGAGAAAACGCGCTCTGACGACACAGACGTTGTCGGGACTCACAATAACAGTGTGCTAAGCGAATAAGTTTTGTTAAGTGCTTCGTGTTTTCGTTTCACCACTGAATGGGATCCTCATCTGGTGGAATACATAGCTCCAGCAAGAACTGTTCCCACTCGTCTCGGCTGGACTCTCTGTAATCATCGCTGAAGAGCTCAGCCTTTTCCGACGGGTGGGCATTGCCGCATCCTCTTCATCGTTGGTGAAGGCGACTGCATCCGCACCACTCGCATTACAGAAAATGTTCTTATAATGTTCAAAAAGTTTTTTTCTTACTACTTCTCTCATGTTTTCGTCGAGGAACCTGAGATGTTTGTGCCGAGGGTCTAGGGCAGACGCGAGAGGAGGAGTTTTCACTGCATTCTCCAAGTTAGCGTTTATTTGATCAAAAATACAGAAAAAAATGTAATATTGTGATATATTATTGTTTAATGGTTTTTATTTTATTTTATTTACTTATTTTTTATTTTTTTTTATTTTTTATTTTATCATCAGAAATGTCATCTGGTTCAAATAAAACCAAACCGAACCAAATAAAAAATAAAAGTAAACAAATACTGCGGTTAGGCACTTCAAATTGGATGTAATTTGGGGTGATTTAAAAACAGAAATTTCAAACCTGGTTAACTTAAAATAAATTAAAACAAAATGTTTAAATGAATTAATAAAATTAGTAACAATAAATACAATCAATATTGCGTTGAGGCACTTTGAGTGGAAGTCAATGGGGGCCTATTTTTGAAATTTAAAATCAGAAATGTCATCTGCTTAAAATAAAACCAAACCAATTAAAATAAAATAAAATATTGTGGTCATGCACTTTGAGTGCAGGTAATTTGGGGTGAATTTAGTGATTTTAAAACAGAAAGGGCATGCCTATATTTTCCTACAATGAAACAATGTTTGCTGACGAGTTTAATGAATTTTTTTTTTTATTATTATTATTTTTTATCATCAGAAATGTCATCTGCTTAAAATAAAACCAAACCAATTAAAATAAAATAAAATAAAATAAAACACTGTGGTGATGCACTTTGAGTGCAGGTAATTTGGGGTGAATGTAGTGATTTTAAAACAGAAAGGGCATGCCTATATTTTCCTACAATGAAACAATATTTGCTGATGAGTTTAATGATTTTTTTTTTTTTGAGATGATAAAAAACTCTTGTCCTGTTCCAAGTACTGAAAAAGTACCAAAATAGCTGAAATGTCTCATTTGTTTACTTGCAAATCATTTGATCACACACCAACATCAGTGAAAAATGAACATGAGAATGTGTTTTTTGTTAAGTTATTGAAAAATTAACTTTAAATCTAAGAGGGTACATCTCCTGTGTAGTTTACCACTAAGGGGCTCGGATGACAATCAAATTTGGGAAGCTCCGTCTCAAGCTGAAGAGAGGAGTGTCATTTCCAAAAGAGCACGCGGCGCTCAAGAGTTTGTAGTAGAGACAGAGAAAAGGCCTGTCTATCGCCTCCTGCAGGAGAAATGAAGAATGACGAGGCTGAGCTGTCCTTTGTCACACCGCAAGCAGAAAGAGGGCACAGAGAAAGCGAAAACACAGAAAAAAGAAGCAGCAGCAAATCCGTTTAAAAGTGTAAAGGAACTAGAATGAAAGCTGAGCCTTGGACAGGCGTGTTAGCTGAAGGAAAAGCAAAAGCTTACAGCACCTGGTATTCCCAGGCGGTCTCCCATCCAAGTACTAACCAGGCCCGACCCTGCTTAGCTTCCGAGATCGGACGAGATCGGGCGTGCTCAGGGTGGTATGGCCGTAAGCGAGTACAACAGTCAAGAGCAAGCTATTTAAAGAAGACACACAGG
Source organism: Carassius carassius (assembly GCF_963082965.1). NCBI lineage: Eukaryota > Metazoa > Chordata > Actinopteri > Cypriniformes > Cyprinidae > Carassius > Carassius carassius. The sequence continues at coordinate 40,022,421 of NC_081756.1, read as the reverse complement.
CTGGCGAAAGAGAAACAGACCCTTTTCCACTCAAAAAAGTGGAAAAGTCTTCTCTCTTTTTTAGATATGAATTAAATTAAGGGAAAGAAATAAGTAACAATAAAAAATATGCATTTTAATAAATAAATACATTCACAAAAATCAATGTCGCGGTAACGCACTTTGTGTGGAAGTAATGGGGGCCTGTTTCTCAACTTTAAAATCACAAATGTCTTCTGGTTAAAATTGAATTAAATAAAAGTAAACAAATATTGGCTTACTTTAAACTGAATGTAATTTGGGGTGATTTTGTTGATTTAAAAACGGGAAATTTCTAACCTGGTTAAATTCAATTAAAACAAAATGTTTAAATGAATTAATAAAATTCATATCAATAAATACAATCAATATTGCGTTGAGGCACTTTGAGTGGAAGTAAATGGGGGCCTATTTTTTTAATTTAAAATCAGAAATGTCATAAGGTTAAAATAAAACCAAACCAATTAAAATGAAATGAAATAAAATAAAACATTGTGGTGATGCACTTTGAGTGCAGGTAATTTGGGGTGAATGTAGTGATTTTAAAACAGAAAGGGCATGCCTATATTTTCCTACAATGAAACAATATTTGCTGACGAGTTTAATGATTTTTATTTTTATTTTTTAATTTTAACTTTATCATCAGAAATGTCATCTGGTTCAAATAAAAACAAACCGAACCAAATAAAAACTAAAAAATAAAAGTAAACAAATATTGCGGTTAGGCACTTCAAATTGAATGTAATTTGGGGTGAATTTGGTGATTTAAAAACAGAAATTTCAAACCTGGTTAACTTAAATTAAATTAAAACAAAATGTTTAAATGAATTAATAAAATTAATATCAATAAATACAATCAATATTGCGTTGAGTCACTTTGAGTGGAAGTCAATGGGGGCCTATTTTTGAAATGTAAAATCAGAAATGTCATAAGGTTAAAATAAAACCAAACCAATTAAAATAAAATAAAATAAAATAAAACACTGTGGTGATGCACTTTGAGTGCAGGTAATTTGGGGTGAATGTAGTGATTTTAAAACAGAAAGGGCATGCCTATATTTTCCTACAATGAAACAATATTTGCTGACGAGTTTAATGATTTTTATTTTTATTTTTTAATTTTAACTTTATCATCAGAAATGTCATCTGGTTCAAATAAAAACAAACCGAACCAAATAAAAACTAAAAAATAAAAGTAAACAAATATTGCGGTTAGGCACTTTAAAATGAATGTAATTTGGGGTGAATTTGGTGATTTTAAAACAGAAATTTCAAACCTGGTTAACTTAAATAAAATTAAAAAAAATGTTGAAATGAATTAATAAAACGAATATCAATAAATACAATCAATATTGCGTTGAGTCACTTTGGAAGTCAATGGGGGCCTATTTTTGAAATTTAAAATCAGAAATGTCATCTGGTTAAAGTAAAACCAAACCAATTAAAATAAATTAAAATAAAATAAAATAAAATTTTGTGGTGATGCACTTTGAGTGCAGGTAATTTGGGTTGAATTTAGTGATTTTAAAACAGAAAGGGCATGCCTATATTTTCCTACAATGAAACAATATTTGCTGACGAGTTTAATGAATTTTTTTATGTTTTTATTTTAACTTTATCATCAGAAATGTCATCTGGTTCAAATAAAACCAAACCGAACCAAATAAAAAATAAAAGTAAACAAATACTGCGGTTAGGCACTTCAAATTGAATGTAATTTGGGGTGAATTTGGTGATTTAAAAACAGAAATTTCAAACCTGGTTAACTTAAATTAAATTAAAACAAAATGTTTAAATGAATTAATAAAATGAATATCAATAAATACAATCAATATTGCGTTGAGTCACTTGGAAGTCAATGGGGGCCTATTTTTGAAATTTAAAATCAGAAATGTCATCTGGTTAAAGTAAAACCAAACCAATTAAAATAAAATAAAATAAAATAAAATAAAATAAAATAAAATAAAATAAAATAAAATATTGTGGCGATGCATTTTGAGTGCAGGTAATTTAGGGTGAATTTAGTGATTTTAAAACAGAAAGCGCATGCCTATATTTTCCTACAATGAAACAATATTTGCTGACGAGTTAAATGAATTTTTTTATTTTTTTATTTTAACTTTATCATCAGAAATGTCATCTGGTTCAAATAAAACCAAACCGATCCAAATAAAAAATAAAAGTAAACAAATACTGCGGTTAGGCACTTTAAAATGATTGTAATTTGGGGTGAATTTGGTGATTTAAAAACAGAAATTTCAAACCTGGTTAACTTAAATTAAATTAAAACAAAATGTTTAAATGAATTAATAAAATTAATATCAATAAATACAATCAATATTGCGTTGAGTCACTTTGAGTGGAAGTCAATGGGGGCCTATTTTTGAAATGTAAAATCAGTAATGTCATAAGGTTAAAATAAAACCAAACCAATTAAAATAAAGTAAAATAAAACACTGTGGTGATGCACTTTGAGTGCAGGTAATTTGGGGTGAATGTAGTGATTTTAAAACAGAAAGGGCATGCCTATATTTTCCTACAATGAAACAATATTTGCTGATGAGTTTAATGATTTTTATTTTTATTTTTTAATTTTAACTTTATCATCAGAAATGTCATCTGGTTCAAATAAAAACAAACCGAACCAAATAAAAACTAAAAAACAAAAGTAAACAAATATTGCGGTTAGGCACTTTAAAATGAATGTAATTTGGGGTGAATTTGGTGATTTTAAAACAGAAATTTCAAACCTGGTTAACTTAAATAAAATTAAAAAAAATGTTGAAATGAATTAATAAAATGAATATCAATAAATACAATCAATATTGCGTTGAGTCACTTGGAAGTCAATGGGGGCCTATTTTTGAAATTTAAAATCAGAAATGTCATCTGGTTAAAGTAAAACCAAACCAATTAAAATAAAATAAAATAAAATAAAATAAAATAAAATAAAATAAAATAAAATAAAATATTGTGGTGATGCACTTTGAGTGCAGGTAATTTGGGTTGAATTTAGGGATTTTAAAACAGAAAGTGCATGCCTATATTTTCCTACAATGAAACAATATTTGCTGACGAGTTTAATGAATTTTTTTATTTTTTTATTTTAACTTTATCATCAGAAATGTCATCTGGTTCAAATAAGACCAAACCGAACCAAATAAAAAATAAAAGTAAACAAATACTGCGGTTAGGCACTTTAAAATGATTGTAATTTGGGGTGAATTTGGTGATTTAAAAACAGAAACTTCAAACCTGGTTAACTTAAATTAAATTAAAACAAAATGTTTAAATGAATTAATAAAATTAATATCAATAAATACAATCAATATTGCGTTGAGTCACTTTGAGTGGAAGTCAATGGGGGCCTATTTTTGAAATGTAAAATCAGTAATGTCATAAGGTTAAAATAAAACCAAACCAATTAAAATAAAGTAAAATAAAACACTGTGGTGATGCACTTTGAGTGCAGGTAATTTGGGGTGAATGTAGTGATTTTAAAACAGAAAGGGCATGCCTATATTTTCCTACAATGAAACAATATTTGCTGATGAGTTTAATGATTTTTTTTTTTTGAGATGATAAAAAACTCTTGTCCTTTTCCAAGTACTGAAAAAGTACCAAAATAGCTGAAATGTCTCATTTGTTTACTTGCAAATCATTTGATCACACACCAACATCAGTGAAAAATGAACATGAGAATGTGTTTTTTGTTAAGTTATTGAAAAATTAACTTTAAATCTAAGAGGGTACATCTCCTGTGTAGTTTATCACTAAGGGGCTCGGATGACAATCAAATTTGGGAAGCTCCGTCTCAAGCTGAAGAGAGGAGTGTCATTTCCAAAAGAGCACGCGGCGCTCAAGAGTTTGTAGTAGAGACAGAGAAAAGGCCTGTCTATCGCCTCCTGCAGGAGAAATGAAGAATGACGAGGCTGAGCTGTCCTTTGTCACACCGCAAGCAGAAAGAGGGCACAGAGAAAGCGAAAACACAGAAAAAAGAAGCAGCAGCAAATCCGTTTAAAAGTGTAAAGGAACTAGAATGAAAGCTGAGCCTTGGACAAGCGTGTTAGCTGAAGGAAAAGCAAAAGCTTACAGCACCTGGTATTCCCAGGCGGTCTCCCATCCCAGTACTAACCAGGCCCGACCCTGCTTAGCTTCCGAGATCGGACGAGATCGGTCTCGCGCGGCCGAAAATAGTTAAGCTTAACTTCTCTTAACTTTTCCCATTCATTCTCTATGGTAGTGCTTAACACTACGGATGCAATATATTTGTGGCCACACGTAGATTTCCTGGCGCTGTTTCGCTTCTTCCGTGGCGGGGAATTCAAACAGCAGATACTCATCTGTCAATCATTCGCTCTGAAGGAGAGGAGACGCGTTTTACGATCGGAGATTTCTTCACGAAATTGTTTTGTTTGAACAACATACGCTGCCAAACTCCCAACAAGCAGGTAAAGTGAATTATGTGTTTCTTTTCAAAAAACTAAACCAAAAAAAAACTTACAATTAATTACTTATTATATTATCATATAATCATACTTATGTGATTAATTATAGCAACTGTTTTGAATGTTATGTGATTTTCAAGACTTTAGTGCAAATATATAAATATATATATATATATATATATATATATATATATATATATATATATAATTGTCAACATGTACTGTGTGGTACAATTTCAAAATAACTATTTCCTATATATATATATATATATATATATATATATATATATATATATATATATATATATATATATATATATATATATATAAATTGTCAACATTTACTGTGTGGTACAACTTAAAATAACTATTTCCTATGTTAAATTAACTTTATTCCTGTGATGCAAAGCTGAATTCTTCAGCATCATTTATACTCTTCAGTGTGTCATATGATCCAGAAATCATTATTTATATGATTATTTGCTCACAAAACATTTCTTATTGTAATCAATGTTGATATTATCATTGTCACTACAATGATGAAAGCACATTATTTTCGGAAGGTTGACGTGATGCTGAAGACTGGAGTAATAATTCAGAAAATTCAGCTTTTCATAACAGGAATAAATTACAATGATTAGAAAATATATTAAAATATAAAAAAATAAAAAATAAATGTAAAAATAAAGACACACACACACACACACACACACACATACATACATATATATATATATATATATATATATATATATATAATGAATTATAAACTACATTTGATATATTTAATTTGAATCTATATTTCAGGAATGTTAAGATGATGCATGCTGTGTCAAGACCCATCCACCCGTCTCACTCCACCATAACATCACACCAGACACTGAAGGGAAGGGTTTCTTCCGGATGCATGTAAATAAATAATTCATACAGGCACTTATGTGTGTAAACTGTCTGTCTCATATGTGCACACAACACCAAGACATTATATTTTAATAAAGTAATGCTGTTAATCTTCTGTAGAACACCACACCATCTGCCATAACTGCGTCCCTCGTTCAGCTCACACTGGACCCCTCAGAACGGCTGGTCTTCGTGTTGGACCATAGATGGACAGATCTGTTGAGAACTGCCTCTCTTGAACATCTCTTGGCAACGCAACATAGGAGCAAGGATCTTCTTAAACAGGTCGAAGGCTTGTTTTATTTTCTGTGTCTTCCACAAATTGTATTATTATTAATATTATTGTAGCTGTTGTTGTTTAGTCTACAATTTTAAATTATTTAATTGATTTCCATTTGTTAAATAAAACATCAGAAGTATTGGCCTTGTTTACACTGTACTTTAGTGTGTTAATTAATTGTATTGACTTGCTTTATTTTATCTTGCTCAGTTTTGTAAACACTAAATGTTAGTAACGGCTATTATTAAACTCCGTAAATAAATATTTTATTTAAAATACTCTTACCAGTCAAATGTTTTTCAGCAGTAAGATTTTTAATGTTTTTTGAGAATTTCTTCTGCTCACCAAGCCTGCCTTTATTTTATCCAAAGTACAGCAAAAACTGTAGCATTTTAAATATTCTTACTATTTTAAATCAGCTGCTTTCTATTTCAATTCAATTCAATTCAAGTTTATTTGTATAGCGCTTTTTACAATACAAATTGTTACAAAGCAACTTTACAGAAAATTATGTTTCTACAATATTTAGTAGTAGCTTATAAGTGGTGACTGTCAGTTTGTGCACGTATGACAGGATTTGTAGAAAAATTCATACAAGACGTAGTCAGCCAGACGATGAACATTATTAATTTTATTAATAATTAATAATTATTATATGATGCAGTCACACATGTAGCAATATTTGTTAGTTCTGTTGTTGATTCAGGGTCAGCATCATCTGAGGTCCTCTGAGGGTCAGCATCTTCTCTTCTCAGGTGTTCTGGATCCAGACTGGAGCTTGTGTAAATCCTAGTTACCACGGGATGTAAATCCCTTGGCAAAACATAGAAACAAGATAGAGACATCATTAGCATAGCTGCTGATCCAACAAAGTAAAATTAATTTAACCCAAGCTAAAGAATAAGAATGCACATTTGATCAGATACAACTACACTCACAATTTAAGAGATACATTATTCGAATGCTTGGCGAAAGAGATGTGTTTTTAATCTAGATTTAAACAGAGAGAGTGTGTCTGAACCCCGAACATTATCAGGAAGGCTATATATTTGAATATATACTGTAATTTATTTCTGTGATGCACAGCTGTATTTTCAGCATCATTCATCCAGTCTTCAGTGTCACACGATCTTCAGAAATCAGAATAATATGATGATTTACTGCTCAAGAAAAAATTATTATTATTATTATTACTGTTGTTGTTATGTTATGTTGAAAACAGCCGAGTACAATCTTTTCAGTTTCTTACATGAATAGAAAGTTCAGAAGAACAGCATTTATCTGATATATATGTATATATTTTTTTACATTTTCATCATCAACATTTTTCATCTTTATCATCACTTTTAATCAATTTAAATCATCCTTGCTAAAAAAAAAGGCATTAATTTCTGTCATTTCTTTCCCCCCAAAAGAATGGTACAATCTATATTGTTAAGAAAGCTTTTTATTTCAAATAAATGCAGATCTTTGGATCTTTCTATTTAAAGAATCCCTGGGGGGTTTAAAATATTGATAATAATAATAATAATAATATTTTTTCTTGATCAGTAAATCATTATTCTGATTTCTGAAGATCATGTGACACTGAAGACTGGAGAAATGATGCTGAAAATACAGCGGAGCATCACAGAAATAAAATACATTTTACTATATGTTCAAATAGAAAGCAGTTATTTTAACTAGTAAAAATATTTCAACAATATTATTGCTTTTACTGTATTTTGGACCAAATAAAGGCAGGCTTGGTGAGAATTAAAAATCTTACTGTTCAAAAACATTTAAGTGGTAGTGTAATATATTTTTTTTCTGTGTTCTCCACAACTTTAGATTTTATTATTGTTGTTGTTGTTGAATCTATACATTTAAATATTTTCATGTATTTCAATTTGTTAATTAAAATACTATAACTATGTGGCCTTGTTTGAACTGTATTGAACTGTGTGTTAAGTTTTATTGATTAAAAAATGTATACATTTTGTTGATTTTCTTTTAAATTGATATTACATTTTATTTACTTGCTCAGATATGTAAACACTGAATGTTAATAACTGTTACCTTTAAACATACATAATTATTTAATATAAAACATATTTGTATTGTTTTTTCTGTTCTCCACATCTTTATTTTTATTATATCTGTTGCTGTTGTTTAATAACCTATGATTATTTTATGTATATTTATTTAATTATTATATATTTTTGTTATTTTTTCTTTTAATTTTTATAAGTATATTACTTTACTATAAATAAAATGAAAAACTTACTTTTTTGTGAGTTTTAGTTATATTTCATATATATGGGTTTTCTGTACAGTTATACACATATAAATAGACGTATCTTTATAAATAAAGGCCTGAAACATTATCAAAGTGTTCTTTTTAATTATTCACATTTTTCTATATTAAAAATAACTATTCCCTATTATAATGTATATGTTTCTTAAGATCTTTGCACATTTTGTACACCATACAAAAGAACAATTATTACAAGATTTATTTTTATCTTTGTTCACAAAGTTCATCTATTATATGTTAATCGTACTTAAAGTGTATCTAGATGAAAAAACGAATACAAACTCATTTTATGGTATTTGTGGCCGAGACGGGATTCGAACCTCTAATTCTGTGTATTTTTTTCGTCCCGCCTCCCTGGAATTTCCTTCGTTGCTATTGGCTAGTTAGCGCTCTACACCTATCCGCGACTGGCCGGTCTCGCTCAGGGTGGTATGGCCGTAAGCGAGTACAACAGTCAAGAGCGAGCTATTTAAAGAAGACACACAGGCTGGCGAAAGAGAAACAGACCCTTTTCAACGTCTTCTCTCTTTTTTAGATATGAATTAAATTAAGGGAAAGAAATAAGTAACAAAAAAAATATGCATTTTAATAAATAAATACATTCACAAAAATCAATGTCGCGGTGACGCACTTTGTGTGGAAGTAATGGGGGCCTGTTTCTCAACTTTAAAATCACAAATGTCTTCTGGTTAAAATTGAATTAAATAAAAGTAAACAAATATTGGCTTACTTTAAACTGAATGTAATTTGGGGTGATTTTGTTGATTTAAAAACGGGAAATTGCTAACCTGGTTAAATTCAATTAAAACAAAATGTTTAAATGAATTAATAAAATTCATATCAATAAATACAATCAATATTGCGTTGAGGCACTTTGAGTGGAAGTAAATGGGGGCCTATTTTTTAAATTTAAAATCAGAAATGTCATAAGGTTAAAATAAAACCAAACCAATTAAAATGAAATAAAATAAAATAAAACATTGTGGTGATGCACTTTGAGTGCAGGTAATTTGGGGTGAATGTAGTGATTTTAAAACAGAAAGGGCATGCCTATATTTTCCTACAATGAAACAATATTTGCTGACGAGTTTAATGATTTTTATTTTTATTTTTTAATTTTAACTTTATCATCAGAAATGTCATCTGGTTCAAATAAAAACAAACCGAACCAAATAAAAACTAAAAAATAAAAGTAAACAAATATTGCGTTTAGGCACTTTAAAATGAATGTAATTTGGGGTGAATTTGGTGATTTTGAAACAGAAATTTCAAACCTGGTTAACTTAAATAAAATTTAAAAAAATGTTGAAATGAATTAATAAAATGAATATCAATAAATACAATCAATATTGCGTTGAGTCACTTGGAAGTCAATGGGGGCCTATTTTTGAAATTTAAAATCAGAAATGTCATCTGGTTAAAGTAAAACCAAACCAATTAAAATAAAATAAAATAAAATAAAATATTGTGGTGATGCACTTTGAGTGCAGGTAATTTGGGTTGAATTTAGTGATTTTAAAACAGAAAGGGCATGCCTATATTTTCCTACAATGAAACAATATTTGCTGACGAGTTTAATGAATTTTTTTATTTTTTTATTTTAACTTTATCATCAGAAATGTCATCTGGTTCGAATAAAAACAAACCGATCCAAATAAAAACTAAAAAATAAAAGTAAACAAATATTGCGGTTAGGCACTTTAAAATGAATGTAATTTGGGGTGAATTTGGTGATTTTAAAACAGAAATTTCAAACCTGGTTAACTTAAATAAAATTAAAAAAAATGTTGAAATGAATTAATAAAATGAATATCAATAAATACAATCAATATTGCGTTGAGTCACTTGGAAGTCAATGGGGGCCTATTTTTGAAATTTAAAATCAGAAATGTCATCTGGTTAAAGTAAAACCAAACCAATTAAAATAAAATAAAATAAAATAAAATAAAATAAAATAAAATAAAATAAAATAAAATAAAATAAAATAAAATAAAATAAAATAAAATAAAATAAAATATTGTGGTGATGCACTTTGTGTGCAGGTAATTTGGGTTGAATTTAGTGATTTTAAAACAGAAAGTGCATGCCTATATTTTCCTACAATGAAACAATATTTGCTGACGAGTTTAATGAATTTTTTTATTTTTTTATTTTAACTTTATCATCAGAAATGTCATCTGGTTCAAATAAGACCAAACCGAACCAAATAAAAAATAAAAGTAAACAAATACTGCGGTTAGGCACTTCAAATTGAATGTAATTTGGGGTAAATTTGGTGATTTAAAAACAGAAACTTCAAACCTGGTTAACTTAAATTAAATTAAAACAAAATGTTTAAAAGAATTAATAAAATTAATATCAATAAATACAATCAATATTGCGTTGAGTCACTTTGAGTGGAAGTCAATGGGGGCCTATTTTTGAAATGTAAAATCAGAAATGTCATAAGGTTAAAATAAAACCAAACCAATTAAAATAAAATAAAATAAAATAAAATAAAATAAAATAAAATAAAATAAAATAAAATAAAATAAAATAAAATAAAATAAAATAAAATAAAATAAAATAAAACACTGTGGTGATGCACTTTGAGTGCAGGTAATTTGGGGTGAATGTAGTGATTTTAAAACAGAAAGGGCATGCCTATATTTTCCTACAATGAAACAATATTTGCTGATGAGTTTAATGATGTTTTTTTTTTTTTGAGATGATAAAAAACTCTTGTCCTGTTCCAAGAAATGAAAAAGTACCAAAATAGCTGAAATGTCTCATTTGTTTACTTGCAAATCATTTGATCACACACCAACATCAGTGAAAAATGAACATGAGAATGTGTTTTTTGTTAATTTATTGAAAAATTAACTTTAAATCTAAGAGGGTACATCTCCTGTGTAGTTTACCACTAAGGGGCTCGGATGACAATCAAATTTGGGAAGCTCCGTCTCAAGCTGAAGAGAGGAGTGTCATTTCCAAAAGAGCACGCGGCGCTCAAGAGTTTGTAGTAGAGACAGAGAAAAGGCCTGTCTATCGCCTCCTGCAGGAGAAATGAAGAATGACGAGGCTGAGCTGTCCTTTGTCACACCGCAAGCAGAAAGAGGGCACAGAGAAAGAGAAAACACAGAAAAAAGAAGCAGCAGCAAATCCGTTTAAAAGTGTAAAGGAACTAGAATGAAAGCTGAGCCTTGGACAAGCGTGTTAGCTGAAGGAAAAGCAAAAGCTTACAGCACCTGGTATTCCCAGGCGGTCTCCCATCCAAGAACTAACCAGGCCCGACCCTGCTTAGCTTCAGAGATCGGACGAGATCGGGCGTGCTCAGGGTGGTATGGCCGTAAGCGAGTACAACAGTCAAGAGCGAGCTATTTAAAGAAGACACACAGGCTGGCGAAAGAGAAACAGACCCTTTTCCACTCAAAAAAGTGGAAAAGTCTTCTCTCTTTTTTTAGATATGAATTAAATTAAGGGAAAGAAATAAGTAACAATAAAAAATATGCATTTTAATAAATAAATACATTCACAAAAATCAATGTCGCGGTGACGCACTTTGTGTGGAAGTAATGGGGGCCTGTTTCTCAACTTTAAAATCACAAATGTCTTCTGGTTAAAATTGAATTAAATAAAAGTAAACAAATATTGGCTTACTTTAAACTGAATGTAATTTGGGGTGATTTTGTTGATTTAAAAACGGGAAATTTCTAACCTGGTTAAATTCAATTAAAACAAAATGTTTAAATGAATTAATAAAATTCATATCAATAAATACAATCAATATTGCGTTGAAGCACTTTGAGTGGAAGTAAATGGGGGCCTATTTTTTAAATTTAAAATCAGAAATGTCATAAGGTTAAAATAAAACCGAACCAATCAAAATGAAATAAAATAAAATAAAACATTGTGGTGATGCACTTTGAGTGCAGGTAATTTGGGGTGAATGTAGTGATTTTAAAACAGAAAGGGCATGCCTATATTTTCCTACAATGAAACAATATTTGCTGACGAGTTTAATGATTTTTATTTTTATTTTTTAATTTGAACTTTATCATCAGAAATGTCATCTGGTTCAAATAAAAACAAACCGATCCAAATAAAAACTAAAAAATAAAAGTAAACAAATATTGCGGTTAGGCACTTTAAAATGAATGTAATTTGGGGTGAATTTGGTGATTTTAAAACAGAAATTTCAAACCTGGTTAACTTAAATAAAATTAAAAAAAATGTTGAAATGAATTAATAAAATGAATATCAATAAATACAATCAATATTGCGTTGAGTCACTTGGAAGTCAATGGGGGCCTATTTTTGAAATTTAAAATCAGAAATGTCATCTGGTTAAAGTAAAACCAAACCAATTAAAATAAAATAAAATAAAATAAAATAAAATAAAATAAAATATTGTGGTGATGCACTTTGAGTGCAGGTAATTTGGGTTGAATTTAGTGATTTTAAAACAGAAAGTGCATGCCTATATTTTCCTACAATGAAACAATATTTGCTGACGAGTTTAATGAATTTTTTTAATTTTTTTATTTTAACTTTATCATCAGAAATGTCATCTGGTTCAAATAAGACCAAACCGAACCAAATAAAAAATAAAAGTAAACAAATACTGCGGTTAGGCACTTCAAAATTGAATGTAATTTGGGGTGAATTTGGTGATTTAAAAACAGAAATTTCAAACCTGGTTAACTTAAATTAAATTAAAACAAAATGTTTAAATGAATTAATAAAATTAATATCAATAAATACAATCAATATTGCGTTGAGTCACTTTGAGTGGAAGTCAATGGGGGCCTATTTTTGAAATGTAAAATCAGAAATGTCATAAGGTTAAAATAAAACCAAACCAATTAAAATAAAATAAAATAAAATAAAACACTGTGGTGATGCACTTTGAGTGCAGGTTATTTGGGGTGAATGTAGTGATTTTAAAACAGAAAGGGCATGCCTATATTTTCCTACAATGAAACAATATTTGCTGATGAGTTTAATGATTTTTTTTTTTGAGATGATAAAAAACTCTTGTCCTGTTCCAAGTACTGAAAAAGTACCAAAATAGCTGAAATGTCTCATTTGTTTACTTGCAAATCATTTGATCACACACCAACATCAGTGAAAAATGAACATGAGAATGTGTTTTTTGTTAAGTTATTGAAAAATTAACTTTAAATCTAAGAGGGTACATCTCCTGTGTAGTTTACCACTAAGGGGCTCGGATGACAATCAAATTTGGGAAGCTCCGTCTCAAGCTGAAGAGAGGAGTGTCATTTCCAAAAGAGCACGCGGCGCTCAAGAGTTTGTAGTAGAGACAGAGAAAAGGCCTGTCTATCGCCTCCTGCAGGAGAAATGAAGAATGACGAGGCTGAGCTGTCCTTTGTCACACCGCAAGCAGAAGGATGGCACAGAGAAAGCGAAAACACAGAAAAAAGAAGCAGCAGCAAATCCGTTTAAAAGTGTAAAGGAACTAGAATGAAAGCTGAGCCTTGGACAAGCGTGTTAGCTGAAGGAAAAGCAAAAGCTTACAGCACCTGGTATTCCCAGGCGGTCTCCCATCCAAGTACTAACCAGGCCCGACCCTGCTTAGCTTCCGAGATCGGACGAGATCGGGCGTGCTCAGGGTGGTATGGACGTAAGCGAGTACAACAGTCAAGAGCGAGCTATTTAAAGAAGACACACAGGCTGGCGAAAGAGAAACAGACCCTTTTCCACTCAAAAAAGTGGAAAAGTCTTCTCTCTTTTTTAGATATGAATTAAATTAAGGGAAAGAAATAAGTAACAATAAAAAATATGCATTTTAATACATAAATACATTCACAAAAATCAATGTCGCGGTGACGCACTTTGTGTGGAAGTAATGGGGGCCTGTTTCTCAACTTTAAAATCACAAATGTCTTCTGGTTAAAATTGAATTAAATAAAAGTAAACAAATATTGGCTTACTTTAAACTGAATGTAATTTGGGGTGATTTTGTTGATTTAAAAACGGGAAATTTCTAACCTGGTTAAATTCAATTAAAACAAAATGTTTAAATGAATTAATAAAATTCATATCAATAAATACAATCAATATTGCGTTGAGGCACTTTGAGTGGAAGTAAATGGGGGCCTATTTTTTAAATTTAAAATCAGAAATGTCATAAGGTTAAAATAAAACCAAACCAATTAAAATGAAATAAAATAAAATAAAACATTGTGGTGATGCACTTTGAGTGCAGGTAATTTGGGGTGAATGTAGTGATTTTAAAACAGAAAGGGCATGCCTATATTTTCCTACAATGAAACAATATTTGCTGACGAGTTTAATGATTTTTATTTTTATTTTTTAATTTTAACTTTATCATCAGAAATGTCATCTGGTTCAAATAAAAACAAACCGAACCAAATAAAAACTAAAAAAAAAAAGTAAACAAATATTGCGGTTAGGCACTTTAAAATGAATGTAATTTGGGGTGAATTTGGTGATTTTAAAACAGAAATTTCAAACCTAGTTAACTTAAATAAAATTTAAAAAAATGTTGAAATGAATTAATAAAATGAATATCAATAAATACAATCAATATTGCGTTGAGTCACTTGGAAGTCAATGGGGGCCTATTTTTGACATTTAAAATCAGAAATGTCATCTGGTTAAAGTAAAACCAAACCAATTAAAATAAAATAAAATAAAATAAAATATTGTGGTGATGCACTTTGAGTGCAGGTAATTTGGGTTGAATTTAGTGATTTTAAAACAGAAAGGGCATGCCTATATTTTCCTACAATGAAACAATATTTGCTGACGAGTTTAATGAATTTTTTTATTTTTTTATTTTAACTTTATCATCAGAAATGTCATCTGGTTCAAATAAAACCAAACCGAACCAAATAAAAAATAAAAGTAAACAAATACTGCGGTTAGGCACTTCAAATTGAATGTAATTTGGGGTGAATTTGGTGATTTAAAAACAGAAATTTCAAACCTGGTTAACTTAAATTAAATTAAAACAAAATGTTTAAATGAATTAATAAAATTAATATCAATAAATACAATCAATATTGCGTTGAGTCACTTTGAGTGGAAGTCAATGGGGGCCTATTTTTGAAATGTAAAATCAGAAATGTCATAAGGTTAAAATAAAACCAAACCAATTAAAATAAAATAAAATAAAATAAAACACTGTGGTGATGCACTTTGAGTGCAGGTAATTTGGGGTGAATGTAGTGATTTTAAAACAGAAAGGGCATGCCTATATTTTCCTACAATGAAACTTTCAATTCAATTCAATTCAAGTTTATTTGTATAGCGCTTTTTACAATACAAATCGTTACAAAGCAACTTTACAGAAAATTATGTTTCTACAATATTTAGTAGTAGCTAGTAGTTTGTGCACGTTTGACAGGATTTTAGAAAAATAAAAATAATAATAATAATACAAGACGTAGTCAGCTAGATGATGAACTATCAATATTATTAATTAATAGTAATTATATGATGCAGTCACACATGTAGCAATATTTGTTAGTTCTGTTTGTTGATTCAAGGTTAGGATCATCTGGGGTCCTCTGAGGGTCAGCATCATCTCTTCTCAGGTGTTCTGGATCCAGACTGGAGCTTGTGTAAATCCTAGTTACCACGGGATGTAAATCCCTTGGCAAAACATAGAAACAAGATAGAGACATCATTAGCATAGCTGCTGATCCAACAAAGTAAAATTAATTTAACCCAAGCTAAAGAATAAAAATGCAGATGCAACTACACTCACAATTTAAGAGATACATTATTCGATGTTTGGCGATAGAGATGCATTTTTAATCTAGATTTAAACAGAGAGAGTGTGTCTGAACCCCGAACATTATCAGGAAGGCTATTCCAGAGTTTGGGAGCCAAATGTGAAAAAGCTCTACCTCCTTTAGTGTACTTTGCTATCCTAGGAACTACCAAAAGTCCAGCGTTTTGTGACCTTAGGGTGCGTGATGGGTTGTAGCGTGGTAGAAGGCTAGTTAGGTACGCAGGAGCTAAACCATTTAGGGCCTTATAGGTAAGTAATGATAATTTGTAACAGATACGGAACTTAATAGGTAGCCAGTGCAGAGACTGTAAAATTGGGGTAATATGATCATATTTTCTTGACCTGGTAAGGACTCTAGCTGCTGCATTTTGGACTACCTGTAGCTTGTTTATTGACGAAGCAGGACAACCACCTAGAAGTGCATTACAATAGTCCAGTCTAGAGGTCATGAATGCATGAACTAGCTTTTCTGCATCAGAAACAGATAACATGTTTCGTAGCTTGGCAATGTTTCTAAGATGGAAGAATGCAGTTTTTGTAACATTGGAAATATGATTTTCAAAAGACAAATTGCTGTCTAATATAACACCCAGATTTCTGACTGTAGAGGAAGTAACAGTACATCCGTCTAGTTGCAGATTGTAATCTACAAGATTCTGTGTGGTGTTTTTTGGTCCAATAATTAATATCTCTGTCTTATCCGAATTTAATTGGAGAAAATTATTTGTCATCCAATCTTTTACATTTTTAACACACTCTGTTAGCTTAGATAATTGGGAAGTTTCATCTGGTCTCGTTGAAATATATAGCTGAGTATCATCAGCATAACAGTGGAAGCTTATTCCATATTTTCTAATAATATTACCAAGGGGCAACATGTATATTGAAAATAGAAGGGGACCTAGGACGGATCCTTGTGGCACTCCATATTTTACTGATGATAAATGAGATGACACCCCATTTAAGTAAACAAAATGGTAGCGATCGGACAGGTAGGATCTAAACCATCTTAGAGCCTGCCCTTGAATACCTGTATAGTTTTGTAATCGATCTATGAGTATGTCATGATCTATGGTGTCGAACGCAGCACTAAGATCAAGTAAGACTAGAAATGAGATGCAGCCTTGATCTGACGCAAGAAGCAGGTCATTTGTAATTTTAACAAGTGCAGTTTCTGTGCTATGGTGGGGCCTAAAACCTGACTGAAATTCTTCATACAGATCATTTTTATGCAGGAAGGTGCTCAATTGAGCAGACACAACTTTTTCTAAAATTTTAGACATAAATGGAAGATTTGAAATAGGCCTATAATTTGCCAGTACACTAGGATCTAGTTTTGGTTTCTTAATAAGAGGCTTGATAACCGCCAGCTTGAATGGTTTTGGGACGTGACCTAAAGATAACGACGAGTTAATGATATTGAGAAGCGGTTCTTCGGCTACAGGTAACAGCTCTTTTAGTAATTTAGTGGGTACAGGATCTAATAAACATGTTGTTGGTTTAGATACAGTGATAAGTTTATTTAGCTCTTCCTGTCCTATATTTGTAAAGCACTGCAGTTTATCTTTGGGTGCGATGGATGAAACTGAAGTGTTAGACGCTGTAGAATCTACATTCGCTATTGTTTTTCTAATGTTATCTATTTTATCAGTGAAGAAATTCATAAAGTCATTACTATTTAACGTTGGTGGAATATTTGAATCAGGTGGCGTCTGGTAATTTGTTAATTTAGCCACTGTGCTAAATAAAAACCTTGGATTGTTTTGGTTATTTTCAATGAGTTTGTGGATATGCTCTGCCCTAGCAGTTTTTAGAGCCTGTCTATACCTGGACATACTGTTTTTCCATGCAATTTTAAAAACTTCCAAGTTAGTTTTTCTCCATTTGCGTTCAAGACTACGAGTTACTTTCTTGAGAGAGTGAGTATTACTGTTATACCATGGCACAGTACGTTTTTCTCTAACCTTTTTCAATTTGATGGGGGCAACAGCTTCTAATGTATTAGAGAAAATAGTGCCCATGTTGTCAGTAATTTCGTCTAATTCATGTGTATTTTTGGGTACAAATAGCAGTTGAGATAGATCAGGCAGGTTATTTGCGAATCTGTCTTTGGTGGCTGGAACAATAGTTCTGCCCAGACGGTAACGCTGAGACATATAGTTAATATCAGTTATACGCAGCATGCACGATACAAGGAAATGGTCTGTAATATCATCACATTGGGGTACAATATCTATAGCAGTAAGATCGATTCCATGCGATATAATTAGATCTAGTGTATGATTAAAACGATGAGTGGGCCCGGTGACATTTTGCTTGACTCCAAAGGAGTTTATTAGGTCAGTAAACGCAAGTCCTAATGTATCATTTGCATTATCAACGTGAATATTAAAATCTCCCATGATTAGCGCCTTATCAACTGTAACTAGAAGGTCTGAGAGGAAATCTGCAAATTCTTTTAGGAATTCTGTATACGGCCCTGGTGGTCTATACACAGTAGCCAGAGCAAGAGATACATTAGATTTCTTTTGTCTGACAGTGTAACATTTAGCAGAAGTATTTCAAAAGAGTTAAACCTGTATCCTGTTTTCTGGGTAACATTGAGAATATCACTATATATTGTTGCAACACCTCCTCCACGACCAGTCTGACGGGGCTCATGCTTATAACAGTAGTTTGGTGGAGTAGACTCATTTAGACCAAAATAATCATTTGGTTTTAGCCAGGTTTCAGTCAAGCAGAGTACATCAAAACTATTTTCTGTGATCATTTCATTTACAATAACTGCTTTGGGTGTGAGTGATCTAATATTTATGAGCCCAAACTTTAAAAATTGTTTTTGTTCATTTACTTTACATTTTTCTGGTTTAATTACGATAAGATTTTTTCTAGATCCTACATTATATTTTGACCTCACTATCCGGGGAACAGACACAGTCTTAATAGTTTTTACAGCACAAGTACTTTTATCATTTAAGCGGGTGGAACAAAACTCATCATAATAGTTATTAGAGAATTGTCTTACTAGTCACATGGAGCGAAGTGTCCTGGAGATGTTGTCAGAGAGCAGCTCCGCTCCGATTCTGCTGGGGTGTAATCCATCAGCGCGAAACAGCCTAGGACGCTCCCAGAAAAGATTCCAGTTATTAACAAATAGCAGTTTCTGTTCTTTACACCATGACAACAACCATTCATTTAAAGCAAAAAGTCTACTGAACCTTTCGTGTCCTCGTCGATACGTGGGCAGTGGTCCTGACACGACGATCGTCGCCGCGGGCGTCGTGCTGCGAACCGTCTCGATCAGGCTGCTGAAGTCCCTCTTCAGCGTCTCCGTCTGCCGCAGCGTGGTGTCGTTAACCCCGGCGTGAAGCACGACCGCTCTGGGGCTCTCGTCGACCTTCAGGATCGCGGGTATCTGCGCAGAAACATCGAGAACACGAGCACCAGGCAAACAATGAGTGTGCACTTTACCTTCGGCTAACGTAGCACTTACGTGTCGGACGATGGAGTCTCCGATGATCACAGCGTCGCGTCCTGTCTCGCGGAGGGGAGCGAAGCGGTTCCGGATGGAGATGTCGAAGGCAGGAGGGGGAGAAGTCGTCGCCCGGGACCCGGCTCGCGTCCTCCGCTGTGGATGCACCCAGGGTCCGTGGTGTCCCGGCGTCGCAGTGAAGGACATCTGGGAAGATCGCGTCCTGGGTGCACCGGGCCTGTGCAGAGAAACACACGGAGTAGACGTGGTGGGACTGTTAACAGATCGCTGTATACTTACCCCGGACTTGTGAGCGTCAGCCCGGGATGATTCCAGCGCGGTTCTCCGCTCTCTCAGCTGGGCCTGCCTCACCTCCAGGTCGCGAATCTGCTTTCCCACGGCCTCGAGCTCGAGCTGCACAGAGTGGAGACATTCATCCGCCATTAAAGCAAGTAACAGTGAGTACAGCAGTGGTAATGTGTGTGAATAGAGTATTAGCAATGTTAGCGCAGTTAGCTGCTGAAGTCAATGGGGGCCTATTTTTGAAATGTAAAATCAGAAATGTCATAAGGTTAAAATAAAACCAAACCAATTAAGATAAAATAAAATAAAACAAAATAAAACACTGTGGTGATGCACTTTGAGTGCAGGTAATTTGGGGTGAATGTAGTGATTTTAAAACAGAAAGGGCATGCCTATATTTTCCTACAAGGAAACAATATTTGCTGATGAGTTTAATGAATTTTTTTTTTTTAGATGATAAAAAACTCTTGTCCTGTTCCAAGTACTGAAAAAGTACCAAAATAGCTGAAATGTCTCATTTGTTTACTTGCAAATCATTTGATCACACACCAACATCAGTGAAAAATGAACATGAGAATGTGTTTTTTGTTAAGTTATTGAAAAATTAACTTTAAATCTAAGAGGGTACATCTCCTGTGTAGTTTACCACCAAGGGGCTCGGATGACAATCAAATTTGGGAAGCTCCGTCTCAAGCTGAAGAGAGGAGTGTCATTTCCAAAAGAGCACGCGGCGCTCAAGAGTTTGTAGTAGAGACAGAGAAAAGGCCTGTCTATCGCCTCCTGCAGGAGAAATGAAGAATGACAAGGCTGAGCTGTCCTTTGTCACACCGCAAGCAGAAGGATGGCACAGAGTGGGCGAAAACACAGAAAAAAGAAGCAGCAGCAAATCCGTTTAAAAGTGTAAAGGAACTAGAATGAAAGCTGAGCCTTGGACAAGCGTGTTAGCTGAAGGAAAAGCAAAAGCTTACAGCACCTGGTATTCCCAGGCGGTCTCCCATCCAAGTACTAACCAGGCCCGACCCTGCTTAGCTTCCGAGATCGGACGAGATCGGGCGTGCTTTTTTTTTTTTTTTTTTTTATTATCAAAAAGAACATAATTATATTTACAAGAGAAACTAATTCAGTTTCACATCCTTAAATCTTCAAACGTGAATCATATTTCAACCAAGGCATCTAGCACTTAAGCTATATAATCGGTCCACAAATACATCATTCAAAATAAACATAAAACAAAACAAAGATTACCCACAGAGCCAGGCCAAAACAACAAAACTTACCCAACTCATAACTCTTTTGTTTTTTTCAACATTTTATACACAACCCTTTTTCCCCTTCTATTCTAATCAACTCACTCCCTTCCACAAACGCTCTTTCGAATTCTTCATTAGGCAAATATTTCCACATCAAATACACATTTTTCCTAAAAATCATTTTGAACATTGCCATTACATCCACTTTTTTCCTATCATAATATGCCATGTTCCTCCTTACCCATATCGCATATCTTGCATTACTTAAAACCATGTTCCATAAATTCACTTTACTATCCTTTCTATTCATGCTTATCCCAAACAAAAACAACTTTTTCCATTCCTCCCCTGCCACATCTATCCCCATTCCTTTTTCCACTAACACTTTTACTGCAGCATGAAATGCTTCCAGCCCTTTACATTCAAAAAAAATGTGCATCAATGTTTCTGGCTCTGTCTCACAAACATCACACTCTCGATTTACATTTCTGTTCATTTGATGAATCACCACCTTCGTATATATTCTGTTATGCCTTAATTTGAAGTCCAGGTTTTCACAGTCCAGTCCATTGTATTTCACATTTAAGTTCTTCCAAATCATCTTTACATTTATTCCAGGGAATACTCTTGGCCATACCTCCTCAGATGCAGGTGTTTTGATTTCCTTTTTCACCATCATCTTGTAAATTGTTTTAACATTCAATTCATGGAAAAAAACTTTTCCCCCTTCTTTGTCCAAAACATACATTTCAGGAAATCCCCAATCTCCTACTTTCACAGTCTCTCTCTCAATCCTTTGTGCCCATCCTTCTGGTAGGCTCGTTTTGATATTTTCACATTCACAGTCCACTTTAGATATTTCAATTTCATCATCCCATCCCACCACACAATCATATATAGCCCTATTTGGCAAAAAACCTTCAACATACTCATATGCCATATCTTTCACTTTTCTAACTCCCGCTCTCATAAACAATTTATTATAAAGAGTTTTCTCTCTCCTCTTTATTTTTGGGTTCAGAAATAATGGCTGGTTAAGCACTTGATTTATATTATCACAATCATAATTAACATTAACTAAAAACTCAGCCCAAGCACTAAACACTTCCTGATAAAACTCTGGCATTTTCCCAGTCATAGGTTTTTTAAACGCCATAAACAATCCTTCCTCACCACATCCTCCCCCTTCATTTAAATACGTTTTCATATATCCCTTCCACCCATACTCTGCTTTGTCACATAAATACTTTTTTATTGTTTTAACTCTTATTGCCTTCCTCTTAACCTCTAAATCTACCAACCTCAAACCCCCTTCCTCATAATCTGCTATCAATGTTTTTGTTGAAATTTTGATTCCTTTACCTCCCCACACAAAAGTATTCATAATCTCTTTTATTTCGTTCAATACCCAGTCTGGTAAACTAATTGCTCCCATCACATAGTTGCATTTAGTAAGAATTAATGAATTAACCACAACTACCTTTCCTCTTAATCTTAATTCTCTTTGCCTCCAGAAATTTAATACTTGTTTGATTTTGTTTAAAACTCCAGTCCACGTTGCATCTCTAGCCTCCTTCATATTTACTCCTATATTCACTCCTAATATTTTTAAATGATCTTTCACTATTTTAAACGGCACATCTAACCCTTCTATCTCTACTCCACCTACACTCATTATTTCCGACTTATCAGCATTTATTTTTGCACCCGAAGCTTTTCCGTATATTCCCATCTGCATTCTTATTCTCTTGACACTCTCTATATCCCTGATAGTAAAAGTTGTGTCGTCTGCGTACTGGTGGATTACACTTACTCCCCCATACGGAATTGGAATACCTCTTATTTCGTTATCATGTTTTATCAGAGATGCTAGCGGTTCCGCTGTTATTGAATATAACAATGCAGATAGTGGGCACCCTCGTCTGACAGACCTTTCTAATGGGAAGGGATCAGTTAATACCCCATTGATTTTAACACAGCTTCTAGCATTGTCATATAGTAATTTTATCCATTTTCTTATTCTATCTCCAAATCCATATCTTGCCATTGTCTGCTCAATAAAACTGTGCTCCACCCTATCAAAGGCTTTATTCAAATCCACAGATAAAACCAATCCCCCCTCCCTGTCTTTTCCCATATTTTCAACAACGTCCCTTATTGTACAGATGGTATCCACAATATCTCTCCCCACTATGCTGTACGCTTGGCTTGGCGACACAATACTCCCTACTACCTGTTTAATTCTATAAGCCATAATTTTTGTTAAAATTTTATAATCTGAATTTAACCGACTCAAAGGCCTATAATTTTCCAACTTCAATGGATTCCCTTTATTTTTATATAGTATGGTTATAATACCTAAGCCCATAGATGCCGGCATTTCCTTTCTCTCCTCCATGCCTTTATACACTTTTAACAGTATTGGCGCTAAGGTCACTATAAACGTCTTGTAAAACTCATGGGTTAAGCCATCTGAGCCAGGACTTTTATTCTTTTTTGTCTGGTTTATTGCATCCTTTATTTCTTCAATACTTATATCTCTTTCGCACATATTCTTCTCGTCCTCGTCTAGCTTCACATTAACAGTACTCAAGACTTCATTCACACACTCTTGTTTTACACCCTCCCTCTTAAATAACTCTCTATAAAAATTCTCCACTTCTTCTATTATCCCCACAAAATCATTTATTTTGTCGCCTTTTTTATTTTCCAGCTCTAAGATCTGATTTCTCCTCTGCTTTTTATTTTCTAAATTGAGGAAAAACTTTGTACTTCTCTCCCCCTCCAAAGCATACTTAGCTCTGCTTCTTATTATTATTCCCTTGCTTTTTTCCTTTTCATACTCTTCTAATTCTGTTTTTAACCTCATAAAGCCCTCTTCACCATAATCAGGATTATTTTCTATTTTTTTAGCTTCTTCTTTTAAAGCATTTTCCAATACTTCTACTTTACTCCTCTTCATAAAATCCCTCTGTTTTGAGTATCTAATACTTCTTTTTTTTATTTTCCTTTTCATTTCCTCCCACCACTCACATATATTTTCTTCATATACTGGGTTCTGCATTTCATACTTTATACATTTTACAATGCTTTCCTTATATGCCATTTCATTTAACAGATTTGAATTTAAACACCACACTCCCCCTCCCCTCTTCTCCCCTGTAACACATATCTTAACTGTCATCACTGCATGATCACTTAAACCAACAAAACTATATTTCACATTCTTGACATATTTTAGAATTTCTCTTTTCATCAAACATAGATCTATACGACTCTGTTTCAAGTTACCCATCACCATTTGTCTTCTCGAAAATTCTCTCTTATATGGATTCTCTTCCCTCCACACATCAACTATATCATCACTCCGCATCCACTCTAATAAGATCTTTCTTGACCCATCAGTTTTAAAATTGGCACTACTTGAAGCGTCCAGTCTGGAGCACCATACATTAAAGTCCCCAACCACTATACACTTTCCTTTACATAGTGTCTTTATTTCATTAAAGACTTCTTTTCTGTCAACCTCTACATTCGGTGCATAAATATTTATAAGCCTAAACAATTCATTGCAAAACATAAATTCAATCCCTAACAATCTCCCGCTTCCATCTTTATAAATCTGTTGCACATTTTGCACTCTTTCTCTTTTCGTCAAAATGGCCACTCCACAGGCATTTACATTCCCGTGACTTACATAAATTTCTCCCTCCCATTTATTTTTTATATTATCCATTATGTCCCCTGTCCAGTGCGTCTCTTGTAAACATAGCACATCAGCTTTTAACAATCTCTTCACCCTCTCAAACTTATTCAGGTCTCTTAACCCATTACTGTTTAAACTCACAATGTGCAAAACACCCCACATTATGAAAAAAAATAAAAAATAAATATATACATATACCCATTCAAATTAACTCAAACTCTTACTTTCTGCCTTGTGCTCCTCCGCTCTTTTCTTCTTTCTTTTATTCATCATACTTTTCCCCTCACTCGTGTCCATATCTTCCTCCGCGTTTGTCACACGATTCTCTAGCACTTCTCCCTCCTTTCCTCCCCCCTCGTCTTTCTTCATTCGTTTCCCCCTCAAATGTTCTTCTTCCTTCTTTTTGGCATCATCACCTTCATCTTTACTTTTAACCTTATTCCGGTCTCCATCCTCACACTCCAAATCTTTAGGATCCATCTCTTTACCAGGCGTACACTCTTTCTTTTTTCTCTCTCTCATCCGCTGCCGGCTGTTCTCACTTCCAATGTCTTCCCATGTCGTCGCTGTCTCTTCCCTTCCCCTGGAAATTTGGCTCTCCTCTCCTTCTACATTTAAACTCTCTTCCTCTTCGCTCTCCTCCACCTCGTATAGATCCGACGTTTCCTCCTCGCTGTTCTCCTCTTCCATCACTGCCGGCGTTTCACACACACAGCGTCCTGGTCGCATTCCGCACACGCCACACTTCTCCTCCTTGCACTCTCTTGAATAATGTCCTTGTTTGTCGCATCTAAAACATCTAAAACTCGGGCATTCCCTCACAACATGCCCCGGTTGTATACACAGACGGCAAACCTTGACTTGTCGATCGTGTATAACCCTGAAGTGTTCAGTCCCACTGAGCGTTTCAAACTTCGTTGAGTAAGGCAAAGATTTGACGACACTGTTGAACTTGACTTTTAAAAACCTTGTCCCATCCGCAATGTCAGTTCCTGGCCACATTCTCCTCTTTATTTTAGACGCTGCCATTACTCCCCAATCCTTTAGTTTTCCCAATATTTCTTCGTCTTGAATGTACATGGGCAGTCCTAGAAAAGAAACAACCATCTCCATGCAATCCACTTCTTTTACCATAACACGACTTTTTTTTATCATCAAACCATCCAAAATTTTCTCTTTTGCTCTCACATCCTCCATTGTTAATTCATACTCTTTTGGAGACTTATATCTACAACCAATAACTCCTCCGCACTCTTCTTTCACAGTCTTCAACAGTTCCATCATTGTGATTCTGTCCTCCCCTTCCATCTCCACCAACACCGTCAGTTCTTTATCATAACTGCGCTCCTCACCTCTTGCGTCCCACATGTTTCGGTCTCTTCCCTTATCCAATTGTCCAGCCATGTCTCCTCCTTTGTTACTAGAAGTGTTTATCCTCAAACAGCAAGAGCTGCTTGAGGATTAGACGGCCGCAAACTGCACGCACTGTTTTGCAACAATTATCTCAACCAATTCGAAAGAAAAAAAAACTCCAACTCCACACAAGCAAACACACTCCTTCTCCCTTCTTGCTTTTCTTGCTGTACCACTTCCTGTCACCACTACGAGCTCAGGGTGGTATGGCCGTAAGCGAGTACAACAGTCAAGAGCGAGCTATTTAAAGAAGACACACAGGCTGGGGAAAGAGAAACAGACCCTTTTCCACTCAAAAAAGTGGAAAAGTCTTCTCTCTTTTTTAGATATGAATTAAATTAAGGGAAAGATATAAGTAACAATAAAAAATATGCATTTTAATACATAAATACATTCACAAAAATCAATGTCGCGGTGACGCACTTTGTGTGGAAGTAATGGGGGCCTGTTTCTCAACTTTAAAATCACAAATGTCTTCTGGTTAAAATTGAATTAAATAAAAGTAAACAAATATTGGCTTACTTTAAACTGAATGTAATTTGGGGTGATTTTGTTGATTTAAAAACGGGAAATTTCTAACCTGGTTAAATTCAATTAAAACAAAATGTTTAAATGAATTAATAAAATTCATATAAATAAATACAATCAATATTGCGTTGAGGCACTTTGAGTGGAAGTAAATGGGGGCCTATTTTTTTAATTTAAAATCAGAAATGTCATAAGGTTAAAATAAAACCAAACCAATTAAAATGAAATAAAATAAAATAAAACATTGTGGTGATGCACTTTGAGTGCAGGTAATTTGGGGTGAATGTAGTGATTTTAAAACAGAAAGGGCATGCCTATATTTTCCTACAATGAAACAATATTTGCTGACGAGTTTAATGATTTTTATTTTTATTTTTTAATTTTAACTTTATCATCAGAAATGTAATCTGGTTCAAATAAAAACAAACCGAACCAAATAAAAACTAAAAAATAAAAGTAAACAAATATTGCGGTTAGGCACTTTAAAATGAATGTAATTTGGGGTGAATTTGGTGATTTTAAAACAGAAATTTCAAACCTGGTTAACTTAAATAAAATTAAAAAAAATGTTGAAATGAATTAATAAAATGAATATCAATAAATACAATCAATATTGCGTTGAGTCACTTGGAAGTCAATGGGGGCCTATTTTTGAAATTTAAAATCAGAAATGTCATCTGGTTAAAGTAAAACCAAACCAATTAAAATAAAATAAAATAAAATAAAATATTGTGGTGATGCACTTTGAGTGCAGGTAATTTGGGTTGAATTTAGTGATTTTAAAACAGAAAGGGCATGCCTATATTTTCCTACAATGAAACAATATTTGCTGACGAGTTTAATGATTTTTTTTATTTTTTTATTTTAACTTTATCATCAGAAATGTCATCTGGTTCAAATAAAACCAAACCGAACCAAATAAAAAATAAAAGTAAACAAATACTGCGGTTAGGCACTTCAAATTGAATGTAATTTGGGGTGAATTTGGTGATTTAAAAACAGAAATTTCAAACCTGGTTAGCTTAAATTAAATTAAAAAAAAATGTTTAAATGAATTAATAAAATTAATATCAATAAATACAATCAATATTGCGTTGAGGCACTTTGAGTGGAAGTCAATGGGGGCCTATTTTTGAAATGTAAAATCAGAAATGTCATAAGGTTAAAATAAAACCAAACCAATTAAAATAAAATAAAATAAAACACTGTGGTGATGCACTTTGAGTGCAGGTAATTTGGGGTGAATGTAGTGATTTTAAAACAGAAAGGGCATGCCTATATTTTCCTACAATGAAACAATATTTGCTGATGAGTTTAATGATTTTTTTTTTTTTGAGATGATAAAAAACTCTTGTCCTGTTCCAAGTACTGAAAAAGTACCAAAATAGCTGAAATGTCTCATTTGTTTACTTGCAAATCATTTGATCACACACCAACATCAGTGAAAAATGAACATGAGAATGTGTTTTTTGTTAAGTTATTGAAAAATTAACTTTAAATCTAAGAGGGTACATCTCCTGTGTAGTTTACCACTAAGGGGCTCGGATGACAATCAAATTTGGGAAGCTCCGTCTCAAGCTGAAGAGAGGAGTGCCATTTCCAAAAGAGCACGCGGCGCTCAAGAGTTTGTAGTAGAGACAGAGAAAAGGCCTGTCTATCGCCTTCTGCAGGAGAAATGAAGAATGACGAGGCTGAGCTGTCCTTTGTCACACCGCAAGCAGAAAGATGGCACAGAGAAAGAGAAAACACAGAAAAAAGAAGCAGCAGCAAATCCGTTTAAAAGTGTAAAGGAACTAGAATGAAAGCTGAGCCTTGGACAAGCGTGTTAGCTGAAGGAAAAGCAAAAGCTTACAGCACCTGGTATTCCCAGGCGGTCTCCCATCCAAGTACTAACCAGGCCCGACCCTGCTTAGCTTCCGAGATCGGACGAGATCGGGCGTGCTCAGGGTGGTATGGCCGTAAGCGAGTACAACAGTCAAGAGCGAGCTATTTAAAGAAGACACACAGGCTGGCGAAAGAGAAACAGACCCTTTTCCACTCAAAAAAGTGGAAAAGTCTTCTCTCTTTTTTAGATATGAATTAAATTAAGGGAAAGAAATAAGTAACAATAAAAAATATGCATTTTAATAAATAAATACATTCACAAAAATCAATGTCGCGGTGACGCACTTTGTGTGGAAGTAATCGGGGCCTGTTTCTCAACTTTAAAATCACAAATGTCTTCTGGTTAAAATTGAATTAAATAAAAGTAAACAAATATTGGCTTACTTTAAACTGAATGTAATTTGGGGTGATTTTGTTGATTTAAAAACGGGAAATTTCTAACCTGGTTAAATTCAATTAAAACAAAATGTTTAAATGAATTAATAAAATTCATATCAATAAATACAATCAATATTGCGTTGAGGCACTTTGAGTGGAAGTAAATGGGGGCCTATTTTTGAAATGTAAAATCAGAAATGTCATAAGGTTAAAATAAAACCGAACCAATTAAAATGAAATAAAATAAAATAAAACATTGTGGTGATGCACTTTGAGTGCAGGTAATTTGGGGTGAATGTAGTGATTTTAAAACAGAAAGGGCATGCCTATATTTTCCTACAATGAAACAATATTTGCTGACGAGTTTAATGATTTTTATTTTTATTTTTTAATTTTAACTTTATCATCAGAAATGTCATCTGGTTCAAATAAAAACAAACCGAACCAAATAAAAACTAAAAAATAAAAGTAAACAAATATTGCGGTTAGGCACTTTAAAATTAATGTAATTTGGGGTGAATTTGGTGATTTTAAAACAGATATTTCAAACCTGGTTAACTTAAATAAAATTAAAAAAATGTTGAAATGAATTAATAAAATGAATATCAATAAATACAATCAATATTGCGTTGAGTCACTTGGAAGTCAATGGGGGCCTATTTTTGAAATTTAAAATCAGAAATGTCATCTGGTTAAAGTAAAACCAAACCAATTAAAATAAAATAAAATAAAATAAAATATTGTGGTGATGCACTTTGAGTGCAGGTAATTTGGGTTGAATTTAGTGATTTTAAAACAGAAAGGGCATGCCTATATTTTCCTACAATGAAACAATATTTGCTGACGAGTTTAATGAATTTTTTTATTTTTTTATTTTAACTTTATCATCAGAAATGTCATCTGGTTCAAATAAAACCAAACCGAACCAAATAAAAAATAAAAGTAAACAAATACTGCGGTTAGGCACTTCAAATTGAATGTAATTTGGGGTGAATTTGGTGATTTAAAAACAGAAATTTCAAACCTGGTTAGCTTAAATTAAATTAAAACAAAATGTTTAAATGAATTAATAAAATTAATATCAATAAATACAATCAATATTGCGTTGAGTCACTTTGAGTGGAAGTCAATGGGGGCCTATTTTTGAAATGTAAAATCAGAAATGTCATAAGGTTAAAATAAAACCAAACCAATTAAAATAAAATAAAATAAAACAAAATAAAACACTGTGGTGATGCACTTTGAGTGCAGGTAATTTGGGGTGAATGTAGTGATTTTAAAACAGAAAGGGCATGCCTATATTTTCCTACAAGGAAACAATATTTGCTGATGAGTTTAATGAATTTTTTTTTTTTGAGATGATAAAAAACTCTTGTCCTGTTCCAAGTACTGAAAAAGTACCAAAATAGCTGAAATGTCTCATTTGTTTACTTGCAAATCATTTGATCACACACCAACATCAGTGAAAAATGAACATGAGAATGTGTTTTTTGTTAAGTTATTGAAAAATTAACTTTAAATCTAAGAGGGTACATCTCCTGTGTAGTTTACCACCAAGGGGCTCGGATGACAATCAAATTTGGGAAGCTCCGTCTCAAGCTGAAGAGAGGAGTGTCATTTCCAAAAGAGCACGCGGCGCTCAAGAGTTTGTAGTAGAGACAGAGAAAAGGCCTGTCTATCGCCTCCTGCAGGAGAAATGAAGAATGACAAGGCTGAGCTGTCCTTTGTCACACCGCAAGCAGAAGGATGGCACAGAGTGGGCGAAAACACAGAAAAAAGAAGCAGCAGCAAATCCGTTTAAAAGTGTAAAGGAACTAGAATGAAAGCTGAGCCTTGGACAAGCGTGTTAGCTGAAGGAAAAGCAAAAGCTTACAGCACCTGGTATTCCCAGGCGGTCTCCCATCCAAGTACTAACCAGGCCCGACCCTGCTTAGCTTCCGAGATCGGACGAGATCGGGCGTGCTCAGGGTGGTATGGCCGTAAGCGAGTACAACAGTCAAGAGCGAGCTATTTAAAGAAGACACACAGGCTGGCGAAAGAGTAACAGACCCTTTTCCACTCAAAAAAGTGGAAAAGTCTTCTCTCTTTTTTAGATATGAATTAAATTAAGGGAAGGAAATAAGTAACAATAAAAAATATGCATTTTAATAAATAAATACATTCACAAAAATCAATGTCGCGGTGACGCACTTTGTGTGGAAGTAATGGGGGCCTGTTTCTCAACTTTAAAATCACAAATGTCTTCTGGTTAAAATTGAATTAAATAAAAGTAAACAAATATTGGCTTACTTTAAACTGAATGTAATTTGGGGTGATTTTGTTGATTTAAAAACGGGAAATTTCTAACCTGGTTAAATTCAATTAAAACAAAATGTTTAAATGAATTAATAAAATTCATATCAATAAATACAATCAATATTGCGTTGAGGCACTTTGAGTGGAAGTAAATGGGGGCCTATTTTTGAAATGTAAAATCAGAAATGTCATAAGGTTAAAATAAAACCGAACCAATTAAAATGAAATAAAATAAAATAAAACATTGTGGTGATGCACTTTGAGTGCAGGTAATTTGGGGTGAATGTAGTGATTTTAAAACAGAAAGGGCATGCCTATATTTTCCTACAATGAAACAATATTTGCTGACGAGTTTAATGATTTTTATTTTTTAATTTTAACTTTATCATCAGAAATGTCATCTGGTTCAAATAAAAACAAACCGAACCAAATAAAAACTAAAAAATAAAAGTAAACAAATATTGCGGTTAGGCACTTTAAAATGAATGTAATTTGGGGTGAATTTGGTGATTTTAAAACAGATATTTCAAACCTGGTTAACTTAAATAAAATTAAAAAAAAATGTTGAAATGAATTAATAAAATGAATATCAATAAATACAATCAATATTGCGTTGAGTCACTTGGAAGTCAATGGGGGCCTATTTTTGAAATTTAAAATCAGAAATGTCATCTGGTTAAAGTAAAACCAAACCAATTAAAATAAAATAAAATAAAATAAAATATTGTGGTGATGCACTTTGAGTGCAGGTAATTTGGGTTGAATTTAGTGATTTTAAAACAGAAAGGGCATGCCTATATTTTCCTACAATGAAACAATATTTGCTGACGAGTTTAATGAATTTTTTTATTTTTTTATTTTAACTTTATCATCAGAAATGTCATCTGGTTCAAATAAAACCAAACCGAACCAAATAAAAAATAAAAGTAAACAAATACTGCGGTTAGGCACTTCAAATTGAATGTAATTTGGGGTGAATTTGGTGATTTAAAAACAGAAATTTCAAACCTGGTTAACTTAAATTAAATTAAAACAAAATGTTTAAATGAATTAATAAAATTAATATCAATAAATACAATCAATATTGCGTTGAGTCACTTTGAGTGGAAGTCAATGGGGGCCTATTTTCGAAATGTAAAATCAGAAATGTCATAAGGTTAAAATAAAACCAAACCAATTAAAATAAAATAAAATAAAATAAAACACTGTGGTGATGCACTTTGAGTGCAGGTAATTTGGGGTGAATGTAGTGATTTTAAAACAGAAAGGGCATGCCTATATTTTCCTACAATGAAACAATATTTGCTGATGAGTTTAATGATTTTTTTTTTTTTTGAGATGATAAAAAACTCTTGTCCTGTTCCAAGTACTGAAAAAGTACCAAAATAGCTGAAATGTCTCATTTGTTTACTTGCAAATCATTTGATCACACACCAACATCAGTGAAAAATGAACATGAGAATGTGTTTTTTGTTAAGTTATTGAAAAATTAACTTTAAATCTAAGAGGGTACATCTCCTGTGTAGTTTACCACCAAGGGGCTCGGATGACAATCAAATTTGGGAAGCTCCGTCTCAAGCTGAAGAGAGGAGTGTCATTTCCAAAAGAGCACGCGGCGCTCAAGAGTTTGTAGTAGAGACAGAGAAAAGGCCTGTCTATCGCCTCCTGCAGGAGAAATGAAGAATGACGAGGCTGAGCTGTCCTTTGTCACACCGCAAGCAGAAGGATGGCACAGAGTGGGCGAAAACACAGAAAAAAGAAGCAGCAGCAAATCCGTTTAAAAGTGTAAAGGAACTAGAATGAAAGCTGAGCCTTGGACAAGCGTGTTAGCTGAAGGAAAAGCAAAAGCTTACAGCACCTGGTATTCCCAGGCGGTCTCCCATCCAAGTACTAACCAGGCCCGACCCTGCTTAGCTTCCGAGATCGGACGAGATCGGGCGTGCTCAGGGTGGTATGGCCGTAAGCGAGTACAACAGTCAAGAGCGAGCTATTTAAAGAAGACACACAGGCTGGCGAAAGAGTAACAGACCCTTTTCCACTCAAAAAAGTGGAAAAGTCTTCTCTCTTTTTTAGATATGAATTAAATTAAGGGAAGGAAATAAGTAACAATAAAAAATATGCATTTTAATAAATAAATACATTCACAAAAATCAATGTCGCGGTGACGCACTTTGTGTGGAAGTAATGGGGGCCTGTTTCTCAACTTTAAAATCACAAATGTCTTCTGGTTAAAATTGAATTAAATAAAAGTAAACAAATATTGGCTTACTTTAAACTGAATGTAATTTGGGGTGATTTTGTTGATTTAAAAACGGGAAATTTCTAACCTGGTTAAATTCAATTAAAACAAAATGTTTAAATGAATTAATAAAATTCATATCAATAAATACAATCAATATTGCGTTGAGGCACTTTGAGTGGAAGTAAATGGGGGCCTATTTTTTAAATTTAAAATCAGAAATGTCATAAGGTTAAAATAAAACCAAACCAATTAAAATGAAATAAAATAAAATAAAACATTGTGGTGATGCACTTTGAGTGCAGGTAATTTGGGGTGAATGTAGTGATTTTAAAACAGAAAGGGCATGCCTATATTTTCCTACAATGAAACAATATTTGCTGACGAGTTTAATGATTTTTATTTTTATTTTTTAATTTTAACTTTATCATCAGAAATGTCATCTGGTTCAAATAAAAACAAACCGAATCAAATAAAAACTAAAAAATAAAAGTAAACAAATATTGCGGTTAGGCACTTTAAAATGAATGTAATTTGGGGTGAATTTGGTGATTTTAAAACAGAAATTTCAAACCTGGTTAACTTAAATAAAATTAAAAAAAATGTTGAAATGAATTAATAAAACGAATATCAATAAATACAATCAATATTGCGTTGAGTCACTTGGAAGTCAATGGGGGCCTATTTTTGAAATTTAAAATCAGAAATGTCATCTGGTTAAAGTAAAACCCAAACCAATTAAAATAAAATAAAATAAAATATTGTGGTGATGCACTTTGAGTGCAGGTAATTTGGGTTGAATTTAGTGATTTTAAAACAGAAAGGGCATGCCTATATTTTCCTACAATGAAACAATATTTGCTGACGAGTTTAATGAATTTTTTTATTTTTTTATTTTAACTTTATCATCAGAAATGTCATCTGGTTCAAATAAAACCAAACCGAACCAAATAAAAAATAAAAGTAAACAAATACTGCGGTTAGGCACTTCAAATTGAATGTAATTTGGGGTGAATTTGGTGATTTAAAAACAGAAATTTCAAACCTGGTTAACTTAAATTAAATTAAAACAAAATGTTTAAATGAATTAATAAAATTAATATCAATAAATACAATCAATATTGCGTTGAGTCACTTTGAGTGGAAGTCAATGGGGGCCTATTTTCGAAATGTAAAATCAGAAATGTCATAAGGTTAAAATAAAACCAAACCAATTAAAATAAAATAAAATAAAATAAAACACTGTGGTGATGCACTTTGAGTGCAGGTAATTTGGGGTGAATGTAGTGATTTTAAAACAGAAAGGGCATGCCTATATTTTCCTACAATGAAACAATATTTGCT
The DNA here is from genome assembly GCF_963082965.1 of Carassius carassius. NCBI lineage: Eukaryota > Metazoa > Chordata > Actinopteri > Cypriniformes > Cyprinidae > Carassius > Carassius carassius. Next base: position 39,987,905 of record NC_081756.1, on the reverse strand, counting down.
GATGAGTTTAATGATTTTTTTTTTTTTGAGATGATAAAAAACTCTTGTCCTGTTCCAAGTACTGAAAAAGTACCAAAATAGCTGAAATGTCTCATTTGTTTACTTGCAAATCATTTGATCACACACCAACATCAGTGAAAAATGAACATGAGAATGTGTTTTTTGTTAAGTTATTGAAAAATTAACTTTAAATCTAAGAGGGTACATCTCCTGTGTAGTTTACCACTAAGGGGCTCGGATGACAATCAAATTTGGGAAGCTCCGTCTCAAGCTGAAGAGAGGAGTGTCATTTCCAAAAGAGCACGCGGCGCTCAAGAGTTTGTAGTAGAGACAGAGAAAAGGCCTGTCTATCGCCTCCTGCAGGAGAAATGAAGAATGACGAGGCTGAGCTGTCCTTTGTCACACCGCAAGCAGAAAGAGGGCACAGAGAAAGCGAAAACACAGAAAAAAGAAGCAGCAGCAAATCCGTTTAAAAGTGTAAAGGAACTAGAATGAAAGCTGAGCCTTGGACAAGCGTGTTAGCTGAAGGAAAAGCAAAAGCTTACAGCACCTGGTATTCCCAGGCGGTCTCCCATCCAAGTACTAACCAGGCCCGACCCTGCTTAGCTTCCGAGATCGGACGAGATCGGGCGTGCTCAGGGTGGTATGGCCGTAAGCGAGTACAACAGTCAAGAGCGAGCTATTTAAAGAAGACACACAGGCTGGCGAAAGAGAAACAGACCCTTTTCCATTTAAAAAAGTGGAAAAGTCTTCTCTCTTTTTTAGATATGAATTAAATTAAGGGAAAGAAATAAGTAACAATAAAAAATATGCATTTTAATACATAAATACATTCACAAAAATCAATGTCGCGGTGACGCACTTTGTGTGGAAGTAATGGGGGCCTGTTTCTCAACTTTAAAATCACAAATGTCTTCTGGTTAAAATTGAATTAAATAAAAGTAAACAAATATTGGCTTACTTTAAACTGAATGTAATTTGGGGTGATTTTGTTGATTTAAAAACGGGAAATTTCTAACCTGGTTACATTCAATTAAAACAAAATGTTTAAATGAATTAATAAAATTCATATAAATAAATACAATCAATATTGCGTTGAGGCACTTTGAGTGGAAGTAAATGGGGGCCTATTTTTTAAATTTAAAATCAGAAATGTCATAAGGTTAAAATAAAACCAAACCAATTAAAATGAAATAAAATAAAATAAAACATTGGGGTGATGCACTTTGAGTGCAGGTAATTTGGGGTGAATGTAGTGATTTTAAAACAGAAAGGGCATGCCTATATTTTCCTACAATGAAACAATATTTGCTGACGAGTTTAATGATTTTTATTTTTTAATTTTAACTTTATCATCAGAAATGTCATCTGGTTCAAATAAAAACAAACCGAACCAAATAAAAACTAAAAAATAAAAGTAAACAAATATTGCGGTTAGGCACTTTAAAATGAATGTAATTTGGGGTGAATTTGGTGATTTTAAAACAGATATTTCAAACCTGGTTAACTTAAATAAAATTAAAAAAAAATGTTGAAATGAATTAATAAAATGAATATCAATAAATACAATCAATATTGCGTTGAGTCACTTGGAAGTCAATGGGGGCCTATTTTTGAAATTTAAAATCAGAAATGTCATCTGGTTAAAGTAAAACCAAACCAATTAAAATAAAATAAAATAAAATAAAATATTGTGGTGATGCACTTTGAGTGCAGGTAATTTGGGTTGAATTTAGTGATTTTAAAACAGAAAGGGCATGCCTATATTTTCCTACAATGAAACAATATTTGCTGACGAGTTTAATGAATTTTTTTATTTTTTTATTTTAACTTTATCATCAGAAATGTCATCTGGTTCAAATAAAACCAAACCGAACCAAATAAAAAATAAAAGTAAACAAATACTGCGGTTAGGCACTTCAAATTGAATGTAATTTGGGGTGAATTTGGTGATTTAAAAACAGAAATTTCAAACCTGGTTAACTTAAATTAAATTAAAACAAAATGTTTAAATGAATTAATAAAATTAATATCAATAAATACAATCAATATTGCGTTGAGTCACTTTGAGTGGAAGTCAATGGGGGCCTATTTTCGAAATGTAAAATCAGAAATGTCATAAGGTTAAAATAAAACCAAACCAATTAAAATAAAATAAAATAAAATAAAACACTGTGGTGATGCACTTTGAGTGCAGGTAATTTGGGGTGAATGTAGTGATTTTAAAACAGAAAGGGCATGCCTATATTTTCCTACAATGAAACAATATTTGCTGATGAGTTTAATGATTTTTTTTTTTTTTGAGATGATAAAAAACTCTTGTCCTGTTCCAAGTACTGAAAAAGTACCAAAATAGCTGAAATGTCTCATTTGTTTACTTGCAAATCATTTGATCACACACCAACATCAGTGAAAAATGAACATGAGAATGTGTTTTTTGTTAAGTTATTGAAAAATTAACTTTAAATCTAAGAGGGTACATCTCCTGTGTAGTTTACCACTAAGGGGCTCGGATGACAATCAAATTTGGGAAGCTCCGTCTCAAGCTGAAGAGAGGAGTGTCATTTCCAAAAGAGCACGCGGCGCTCAAGAGTTTGTAGTAGAGACAGAGAAAAGGCCTGTCTATCGCCTCCTGCAGGAGAAATGAAGAATGACGAGGCTGAGCTGTCCTTTGTCACACCGCAAGCAGAAAGAGGGCACAGAGAAAGCGAAAACACAGAAAAAAGAAGCAGCAGCAAATCCGTTTAAAAGTGTAAAGGAACTAGAATGAAAGCTGAGCCTTGGACAAGCGTGTTAGCTGAAGGAAAAGCAAAAGCTTACAGCACCTGGTATTCCCAGGCGGTCTCCCATCCAAGTACTAACCAGGCCCGACCCTGCTTAGCTTCCGAGATCGGACGAGATCGGGCGTGCTCAGGGTGGTATGGCCGTAAGCGAGTACAACAGTCAAGAGCGAGCTATTTAAAGAAGACACACAGGCTGGCGAAAGAGAAACAGACCCTTTTCCACTCAAAAAAGTGGAAAAGTCTTCTCTCTTTTTTAGATATGAATTAAATTAAGGGAAAGAAATAAGTAACAATAAAAAATATGCATTTTAATACATAAATACATTCACAAAAATCAATGTCGCGGTGACGCACTTTGTGTGGAAGTAATGGGGGCCTGTTTCTCAACTTTAAAATCACAAATGTCTTCTGGTTAAAATTGAATTAAATAAAAGTAAACAAATATTGGCTTACTTTAAACTGAATGTAATTTGGGGTGATTTTGTTGATTTAAAAACGGGAAATTTCTAACCTGGTTAAATTCAATTAAAACAAAATGTTTAAATGAATTAATAAAATTCATATCAATAAATACAATCAATATTGCGTTGAGGCACTTTGAGTGGAAGTAAATGGGGGCCTATTTTTTAAATTTAAAATCAGAAATGTCATAAGGTTAAAATAAAACCAAACCAATTAAAATGAAATAAAATAAAATAAAACATTGGGGTGATGCACTTTGAGTGCAGGTAATTTGGGGTGAATGTAGTGATTTTAAAACAGAAAGGGCATGCCTATATTTTCCTACAATGAAACAATATTTGCTGACGAGTTTAATGATTTTTATTTTTATTTTTTAATTTTAACTTTATCATCAGAAATGTCATCTGGTTCAAATAAAAACAAACCGAACCAAATAAAAAATAAAAAATAAAAGTAAACAAATATTGCGGTTAGGCACTTTAAAATGAATGTAATTTGGGGTGAATTTGGTGATTTTAAAACAGATATTTCAAACCTGGTTAACTTAAATAAAATTTAAAAAAAATGTTGAAATGAATTAATAAAATGAATATCAATAAATACAATCAATATTGCGTTGAGTCACTTGGAAGTCAATGGGGGCCTATTTTTGAAATTTAAAATCAGAAATGTCATCTGGTTAAAGTAAAACCAAACCAATTAAAATAAAATAAAATAAAATAAAATAAAATATTGTGGTGATGCACTTTGAGTGCAGGTAATTTGGGTTGAATTTAGTGATTTTAAAACAGAAAGGGCATGCCTATATTTTCCTACAATGAAACAATATTTGCTGACGAGTTTAATGAATTTTTTTATTTTTTTATTTTAACTTTATCATCAGAAATGTCATCTGGTTCAAATAAAACCAAACCGAACCAAATAAAAAATAAAAGTAAACAAATACTGCGGTTAGGCACTTCAAATTGAATGTAATTTGGGGTGAATTTGGTGATTTAAAAACAGAAATTTCAAACCTGGTTAACTTAAATTAAATTAAAACAAAATGTTTAAATGAATTAATAAAATTAATATCAATAAATACAATCAATATTGCGTTGAGTCACTTTGAGTGGAAGTCAATGGGGGCCTATTTTCGAAATGTAAAATCAGAAATGTCATAAGGTTAAAATAAAACCAAACCAATTAAAATAAAATAAAATAAAATAAAACACTGTGGTGATGCACTTTGAGTGCAGGTAATTTGGGGTGAATGTAATGATTTTAAAACAGAAAGGGCATGCCTATATTTTCCTACAATGAAACAATATTTGCTGATGAGTTTAATGATTTTTTTTTTTTTTGAGATGATAAAAAACTCTTGTCCTGTTCCAAGTACTGAAAAAGTACCAAAATAGCTGAAATGTCTCATTTGTTTACTTGCAAATCATTTGATCACACACCAACATCAGTGAAAAATGAACATGAGAATGTGTTTTTTGTTAAGTTATTGAAAAATTAACTTTAAATCTAAGAGGGTACATCTCCTGTGTAGTTTACCACTAAGGGGCTCGGATGACAATCAAATTTGGGAAGCTCCGTCTCAAGCTGAAGAGAGGAGTGTCATTTCCAAAAGAGCACGCGGCGCTCAAGAGTTTGTAGTAGAGACAGAGAAAAGGCCTGTCTATCGCCTCCGGCAGGAGAAATGAAGAATGACGAGGCTGAGCTGTCCTTTGTCACACCGCAAGCAGAAAGAGGGCACAGAGAAAGCGAAAACACAGAAAAAAGAAGCAGCAGCAAATCCGTTTAAAAGTGTAAAGGAACTAGAATGAAAGCTGAGCCTTGGACAAGCGTGTTAGCTGAAGGAAAAGCAAAAGCTTACAGCACCTGGTATTCCCAGGCGGTCTCCCATCCAAGTACTAACCAGGCCCGACCCTGCTTAGCTTCCGAGATCGGACGAGATCGGGCGTGCTCAGGGTGGTATGGCCGTAAGCGAGTACAACAGTCAAGAGCGAGCTATTTAAAGAAGACACACAGGCTGGCGAAAGAGAAACAGACCCTTTTCCATTTAAAAAAGTGGAAAAGTCTTCTCTCTTTTTTAGATATGAATTAAATTAAGGGAAAGAAATAAGTAACAATAAAAAATATGCATTTTAATACATAAATACATTCACAAAAATCAATGTCGCGGTGACGCACTTTGTGTGGAAGTAATGGGGGCCTGTTTCTCAACTTTAAAATCACAAATGTCTTCTGGTTAAAATTGAATTAAATAAAAGTAAACAAATATTGGCTTACTTTAAACTGAATGTAATTTGGGGTGATTTTGTTGATTTAAAAACGGGAAATTTCTAACCTGGTTACATTCAATTAAAACAAAATGTTTAAATGAATTAATAAAATTCATATCAATAAATACAATCAATATTGCGTTGAGGCACTTTGAGTGGAAGTAAATGGGGGCCTATTTTTTTAATTTAAAATCAGAAATGTCATAAGGTTAAAATAAAACCAAACCAATTAAAATGAAATAAAATAAAATAAAACATTGGGGTGATGCACTTTGAGTGCAGGTAATTTGGGGTGAATGTAGTGATTTTAAAACAGAAAGGGCATGCCTATATTTTCCTACAATGAAACAATATTTGCTGACGAGTTTAATGATTTTTATTTTTATTTTTTAATTTTAACTTTATCATCAGAAATGTCATCTGGTTCAAATAAAAACAAACCGAACCAAATAAAAACTAAAAAATAAAAGTAAACAAATATTGCGGTTAGGCACTTTAAAATGAATGTAATTTGGGGTGAATTTGGTGATTTTAAAACAGATATTTCAAACCTGGTTAACTTAAATAAAATTAAAAAAAAATGTTGAAATGAATTAATAAAATGAATATCAATAAATACAATCAATATTGCGTTGAGTCACTTGGAAGTCAATGGGGGCCTATTTTTGAAATTTAAAATTAGAAATGTCATCTGGTTAAAGTAAAACCAAACCAATTAAAATAAAATAAAATAAAATAAAATATTGTGGTGATGCACTTTGAGTGCAGGTAATTTGGGTTGAATTTAGTGATTTTAAAACAGAAAGGGCATGCCTATATTTTCCTACAATGAAACAATATTTGCTGACGAGTTTAATGAATTTTTTTATTTTTTTATTTTAACTTTATCATCAGAAATGTCATCTGGTTCAAATAAAACCAAACCGAACCAAATAAAAAATAAAAGTAAACAAATACTGCGGTTAGGCACTTCAAATTGAATGTAATTTGGGGTGAATTTGGTGATTTAAAAACAGAAATTTCAAACCTGGTTAACTTAAATTAAATTAAAACAAAATGTTTAAATGAATTAATAAAATTAATATCAATAAATACAATCAATATTGCGTTGAGTCACTTTGAGTGGAAGTCAATGGGGGCCTATTTTCGAAATGTAAAATCAGAAATGTCATAAGGTTAAAATAAAACCAAACCAATTAAAATAAAATAAAATAAAATAAAACACTGTGGTGATGCACTTTGAGTGCAGGTAATTTGGGGTGAATGTAGTGATTTTAAAACAGAAAGGGCATGCCTATATTTTCCTACAATGAAACAATATTTGCTGATGAGTTTAATGATTTTTTTTTTTTTGAGATGATAAAAAACTCTTGTCCTGTTCCAAGTACTGAAAAAGTACCAAAATAGCTGAAATGTCTCATTTGTTTACTTGCAAATCATTTGATCACACACCAACATCAGTGAAAAATGAACATGAGAATGTGTTTTTTGTTAAGTTATTGAAAAATTAACTTTAAATCTAAGAGGGTACATCTCCTGTGTAGTTTACCACTAAGGGGCTCGGATGACAATCAAATTTGGGAAGCTCCGTCTCAAGCTGAAGAGAGGAGTGTCATTTCCAAAAGAGCACGCGGCGCTCAAGAGTTTGTAGTAGAGACAGAGAAAAGGCCTGTCTATCGCCTCCTGCAGGAGAAATGAAGAATGACGAGGCTGAGCTGTCCTTTGTCACACCGCAAGCAGAAAGAGGGCACAGAGAAAGCGAAAACACAGAAAAAAGAAGCAGCAGCAAATCCGTTTAAAAGTGTAAAGGAACTAGAATGAAAGCTGAGCCTTGGACAGGCGTGTTAGCTGAAGGAAAAGCAAAAGCTTACAGCACCTGGTATTCCCAGGCGGTCTCCCATCCAAGTACTAACCAGGCCCGACCCTGCTTAGCTTCCGAGATCGGACGAGATCGGGCGTGCTCAGGGTGGTATGGCCGTAAGCGAGTACAACAGTCAAGAGCGAGCTATTTAAAGAAGACACACAGGCTGGCGAAAGAGAAACAGACCCTTTTCCACTCAAAAAAGTGGAAAAGTCTTCTCTCTTTTTTAGATATGAATTAAATTAAGGGAAAGAAATAAGTAACAATAAAAAATATGCATTTTAATACATAAATACATTCACAAAAATCAATGTCGCGGTGACGCACTTTGTGTGGAAGTAATCGGGGCCTGTTTCTCAACTTTAAAATCACAAATGTCTTCTGGTTAAAATTGAATTAAATAAAAGTAAACAAATATTGGCTTACTTTAAACTGAATGTAATTTGGGGTGATTTTGTTGATTTAAAAACGGGAAATTTCTAACCTGGTTAAATTCAATTAAAACAAAATGTTTAAATGAATTAATAAAATTCATATCAATAAATACAATCAATATTGCGTTGAGGCACTTTGAGTGGAAGTAAATGGGGGCCTATTTTTGAAATGTAAAATCAGAAATGTCATAAGGTTAAAATAAAACCGAACCAATTAAAATGAAATAAAATAAAATAAAACATTGTGGTGATGCACTTTGAGTGCAGGTAATTTGGGGTGAATGTAGTGATTTTAAAACAGAAAGGGCATGCCTATATTTTCCTACAATGAAACAATATTTGCTGACGAGTTTAATGATTTTTATTTTTATTTTTTAATTTTAACTTTATCATCAGAAATGTCATCTGGTTCAAATAAAAACAAACCGAACCAAATAAAAACTAAAAAATAAAAGTAAACAAATATTGCGGTTAGGCACTTTAAAATGAATGTAATTTGGGTTGAATTTGGTGATTTTAAAACAGAAATTTCAAACCTGGTTAACTTAAATAAAATTAAAAAAAATGTTGAAATGAATTAATAAAATTAATATCAATAAATACAATCAATATTGCGTTGAGTCACTTTGAGTGGAAGTCAATGGGGGCCTATTTTTGAAATGTAAAATCAGAAATGTCATAAGGTTAAAATAAAACCAAACCAATTAAAATAAAATAAAATAAAATAAAACACTGTGGTGATGCACTTTGAGTGCAGGTAATTTGGGGTGAATGTAGTGATTTTAAAACAGAAAGGGCATGCCTATATTTTCCTACAATGAAACAATATTTGCTGACGAGTTTAATGATTTTTTTTTTTTGAGATGATAAAAAACTCTTGTCCTGTTCCAAGTACTGAAAAAGTACCAAAATAGCTGAAATGTCTCGTTTGTTTACTTGCAAATCATTTGATCACACACCAACATCAGTGAAAAATGAACATGAGAATGTGTTTTTTGTTAAGTTATTGAAAAATTAACTTTAAATCTAAGAGGGTACATCTCCTGTGTAGTTTACCACTAAGGGGCTCGGATGACAATCAAATTTGGGAAGCTCCGTCTCAAGCTGAAGAGAGGAGTGTTATTTCCAAAAGAGCACGCGGCGCTCAAGAGTTTGTAGTAGAGACAGAGAAAAGGCCTGTCTATCGCCTCCTGCAGGAGAAATGAAGAATGACGAGGCTGAGCTGTCCTTTGTCACACCGCAAGCAGAAAGAGGGCACAGAGAAAGCGAAAACACAGAAAAAAGAAGCAGCAGCAAATCCGTTTAAAAGTGTAAAGGAACTAGAATGAAAGCTGAGCCTTGGACAAGCGTGTTAGCTGAAGGAAAAGCAAAAGCTTACAGCACCTGGTATTCCCAGGCGGTCTCCCATCCAAGTACTAACCAGGCCCGACCCTGCTTAGCTTCCGAGATCGGACGAGATCGGGCGTGCTTTTTTTTTTTTTTTTTTTTTATTATCAAAAAGAACATAATTATATTTACAAGAGAAACTAATTCAGTTTCACATCCTTAAATCTTCAAACGTGAATCATATTTCAACCAAGGCATCTAGCACTTAAGCTATATAATCGGTCCACAAATACATCATTCAAAATAAACATAAAACAAAACAAAGATTACCCACAGAGCCAGGCCAAAACAACAAAACTTACCCAACTCATAACTCTTTTGTTTTTTTCAACATTTTATACACAACCCTTTTTCCCCTTCTATTCTAATCAACTCACTCCCTTCCACAAACGCTCTTTCGAATTCTTCATTAGGCAAATATTTCCACATCAAATACACATTTTTCCTAAAAATCATTTTGAACATTGCCATTACATCCACTTTTTTCCTATCATAATATGCCATGTTCCTCCTTACCCATATCGCATATCTTGCATTACTTAAAACCATGTTCCATAAATTCACTTTACTATCCTTTCTATTCATGCTTATCCCAAACAAAAACAACTTTTTCCATTCCTCCCCTGCCACATCTATCCCCATTCCTTTTTCCACTAACACTTTTACTGCAGCATGAAATGCTTCCAGCCCTTTACATTCAAAAAAAATGTGCATCAATGTTTCTGGCTCTGTCTCACAAACATCACACTCTCGATTTACATTTCTGTTCATTTGATGAATCACCACCTTCGTATATATTCTGTTATGCCTTAATTTGAAGTCCAGGTTTTCACAGTCCAGTCCATTGTATTTCACATTTAAGTTCTTCCAAATCATCTTTACATTTATTCCAGGGAATACTCTTGGCCATACCTCCTCAGATGCAGGTGTTTTGATTTCCTTTTTCACCATCATCTTGTAAATTGTTTTAACATTCAATTCATGGAAAAAAACTTTTCCCCCTTCTTTGTCCAAAACATACATTTCAGGAAATCCCCAATCTCCTACTTTCACAGTCTCTCTCTCAATCCTTTGTGCCCATCCTTCTGGTAGGCTCGTTTTGATATTTTCACATTCACAGTCCACTTTAGATATTTCAATTTCATCATCCCATCCCACCACACAATCATATATAGCCCTATTTGGCAAAAAACCTTCAACATACTCATATGCCATATCTTTCACTTTTCTAACTCCCGCTCTCATAAACAATTTATTATAAAGAGTTTTCTCTCTCCTCTTTATTTTTGGGTTCAGAAATAATGGCTGGTTAAGCACTTGATTTATATTATCACAATCATAATTAACATTAACTAAAAACTCAGCCCAAGCACTAAACACTTCCTGATAAAACTCTGGCATTTTCCCAGTCATAGGTTTTTTAAACGCCATAAACAATCCTTCCTCACCACATCCTCCCCCTTCATTTAAATACGTTTTCATATATCCCTTCCACCCATACTCTGCTTTGTCACATAAATACTTTTTTATTGTTTTAACTCTTATTGCCTTCCTCTTAACCTCTAAATCTACCAACCTCAAACCCCCTTCCTCATAATCTGCTATCAATGTTTTTGTTGAAATTTTGATTCCTTTACCTCCCCACACAAAAGTATTCATAATCTCTTTTATTTCGTTCAATACCCAGTCTGGTAAACTAATTGCTCCCATCACATAGTTGCATTTAGTAAGAATTAATGAATTAACCACAACTACCTTTCCTCTTAATCTTAATTCTCTTTGCCTCCAGAAATTTAATACTTGTTTGATTTTGTTTAAAACTCCAGTCCACGTTGCATCTCTAGCCTCCTTCATATTTACTCCTATATTCACTCCTAATATTTTTAAATGATCTTTCACTATTTTAAACGGCACATCTAACCCTTCTATCTCTACTCCACCTACACTCATTATTTCCGACTTATCAGCATTTATTTTTGCACCCGAAGCTTTTCCGTATATTCCCATCTGCATTCTTATTCTCTTGACACTCTCTATATCCCTGATAGTAAAAGTTGTGTCGTCTGCGTACTGGTGGATTACACTTACTCCCCCATACGGAATTGGAATACCTCTTATTTCGTTATCATGTTTTATCAGAGATGCTAGCGGTTCCGCTGTTATTGAATATAACAATGCAGATAGTGGGCACCCTCGTCTGACAGACCTTTCTAATGGGAAGGGATCAGTTAATACCCCATTGATTTTAACACAGCTTCTAGCATTGTCATATAGTAATTTTATCCATTTTCTTATTCTATCTCCAAATCCATATCTTGCCATTGTCTGCTCAATAAAACTGTGCTCCACCCTATCAAAGGCTTTATTCAAATCCACAGATAAAACCAATCCCCCCTCCCTGTCTTTTCCCATATTTTCAACAACGTCCCTTATTGTACAGATGGTATCCACAATATCTCTCCCCACTATGCTGTACGCTTGGCTTGGCGACACAATACTCCCTACTACCTGTTTAATTCTATTAGCCATAATTTTTGTTAAAATTTTATAATCTGAATTTAACCGACTCAAAGGCCTATAATTTTCCAACTTCAATGGATTCCCTTTATTTTTATATAGTATGGTTATAATACCTAAGCCCATAGATGCCGGCATTTCCTTTCTCTCCTCCATGCCTTTATACACTTTTAACAGTATTGGCGCTAAGGTCACTATAAACGTCTTGTAAAACTCATGGGTTAAGCCATCTGAGCCAGGACTTTTATTCTTTTTTGTCTGGTTTATTGCATCCTTTATTTCTTCAATACTTATATCTCTTTCGCACATATTCTTCTCGTCCTCGTCTAGCTTCACATTAACAGTACTCAAGACTTCATTCACACACTCTTGTTTTACACCCTCCCTCTTAAATAACTCTCTATAAAAATTCTCCACTTCTATTATCCCCACAAAATCATTTATTTTGTCGCCTTTTTTATTTTCCAGCTCTAAGATCTGATTTCTCCTCTGCTTTTTATTTTCTAAATTGAGGAAAAACTTTGTACTTCTCTCCCCCTCCAAAGCATACTTAGCTCTGCTTCTTATTATTATTCCCTTGCTTTTTTCCTTTTCATACTCTTCTAATTCTGTTTTTAACCTCATAAAGCCCTCTTCACCATAATCAGGATTATTTTCTATTTTTTTAGCTTCTTCTTTTAAAGCATTTTCCAATACTTCTACTTTACTCCTCTTCATAAAATCCCTCTGTTTTGAGTATCTAATACTTCTTTTTTTTATTTTCCTTTTCATTTCCTCCCACCACTCACATATATTTTCTTCATATACTGGGTTCTGCATTTCATACTTTATACATTTTACAATGCTTTCCTTATATGCCATTTCATTTAACAGATTTGAATTTAAACACCACACTCCCCCTCCCCTCTTCTCCCCTGTAACACATATCTTAACTGTCATCACTGCATGATCACTTAAACCAACAAAACTATATTTCACATTCTTGACATATTTTAGAATTTCTCTTTTCATCAAACATAGATCTATACGACTCTGTTTCAAGTTACCCATCACCATTTGTCTTCTCGAAAATTCTCTCTTATATGGATTCTCTTCCCTCCACACATCAACTATATCATCACTCCGCATCCACTCTAATAAGATCTTTCTTGACCCATCAGTTTTAAAATTGGCACTACTTGAAGCGTCCAGTCTGGAGCACCATACATTAAAGTCCCCAACCACTATACACTTTCCTTTACATAGTGTCTTTATTTCATTAAAGACTTCTTTTCTGTCAACCTCTACATTCGGTGCATAAATATTTATAAGCCTAAACAATTCATTGCAAAACATAAATTCAATCCCTAACAATCTCCCGCTTCCATCTTTATAAATCTGTTGCACATTTTGCACTCTTTCTCTTTTCGTCAAAATGGCCACTCCACAGGCATTTACATTCCCGTGACTTACATAAATTTCTCCCTCCCATTTATTTTTTATATTATCCATTATGTCCCCTGTCCAGTGCGTCTCTTGTAAACATAGCACATCAGCTTTTAACAATCTCTTCACCCTCTCAAACTTATTCAGGTCTCTTAACCCATTACTGTTTAAACTCACAATGTGCAAAACACCCCACATTATGAAAAAAAAAATAAAATAAATATATACATATACCCATTCAAATTAACTCAAACTCTTACTTTCTGCCTTGTGCTCCTCCGCTCTTTTCTTCTTTCTTTTATTCATCATACTTTTCCCCTCACTCGTGTCCATATCTTCCTCCGCGTTTGTCACACGATTCTCTAGCACTTCTCCCTCCTTTCCTCCCCCCTCGTCTTTCTTCATTCGTTTCCCCCTCAAATGTTCTTCTTCCTTCTTTTTGGCATCATCACCTTCATCTTTACTTTTAACCTTATTCCGGTCTCCATCCTCACACTCCAAATCTTTAGGATCCATCTCTTTACCAGGCGTACACTCTTTCTTTTTTCTCTCTCTCATCCGCTGCCGGCTGTTCTCACTTCCAATGTCTTCCCATGTCGTCGCTGTCTCTTCCCTTCCCCTGGAAATTTGGCTCTCCTCTCCTTCTACATTTAAACTCTCTTCCTCTTCGCTCTCCTCCACCTCGTATAGATCCGACGTTTCCTCCTCGCTGTTCTCCTCTTCCATCACTGCCGGCGTTTCACACACACAGCGTCCTGGTCGCATTCCGCACACGCCACACTTCTCCTCCTTGCACTCTCTTGAATAATGTCCTTGTTTGTCGCATCTAAAACATCTAAAACTCGGGCATTCCCTCACAACATGCCCCGGTTGTATACACAGACGGCAAACCTTGACTTGTCGATCGTGTATAACCCTGAAGTGTTCAGTCCCACTGAGCGTTTCAAACTTCGTTGAGTAAGGCAAAGATTTGACGACACTGTTGAACTTGACTTTTAAAAACCTTGTCCCATCCGCAATGTCAGTTCCTGGCCACATTCTCCTCTTTATTTTAGACGCTGCCATTACTCCCCAATCCTTTAGTTTTCCCAATATTTCTTCGTCTTGAATGTACATGGGCAGTCCTAGAAAAGAAACAACCATCTCCATGCAATCCACTTCTTTTACCATAACACGACTTTTTTTTATCATCAAACCATCCAAAATTTTCTCTTTTGCTCTCACATCCTCCATTGTTAATTCATACTCTTTTGGAGACTTATATCTACAACCAATAACTCCTCCGCACTCTTCTTTCACAGTCTTCAACAGTTCCATCATTGTGATTCTGTCCTCCCCTTCCATCTCCACCAACACCGTCAGTTCTTTATCATAACTGCGCTCCTCACCTCTTGCGTCCCACATAATTCGGTCTCTTCCCTTATCCAATTGTCCAGCCATGTCTCCTCCTTTGTTACTAGAAGTGTTTATCCTCAAACAGCAAGAGCTGCTTGAGGATTAGACGGCCGCAAACTGCACGCACTGTTTTGCAACAATTATCTCAACCAATTCGAAAGAAAAAAAAACTCCAACTCCACACAAGCAAACACACTCCTTCTCCCTTCTTGCTTTTCTTGCTGTACCACTTCCTGTCACCACTACGAGCTCAGGGTGGTATGGCCGTAAGCGAGTACAACAGTCAAGAGCGAGCTATTTAAAGAAGACACACAGGCTGGGGAAAGAGAAACAGACCCTTTTCCACTCAAAAAAGTGGAAAAGTCTTCTCTCTTTTTTAGATATGAATTAAATTAAGGGAAAGATATAAGTAACAATAAAAAATATGCATTTTAATACATAAATACATTCACAAAAATCAATGTCGCGGTGACGCACTTTGTGTGGAAGTAATGGGGGCCTGTTTCTCAACTTTAAAATCACAAATGTCTTCTGGTTAAAATTGAATTAAATAAAAGTAAACAAATATTGGCTTACTTTAAACTGAATGTAATTTGGGGTGATTTTGTTGATTTAAAAACGGGAAATTTCTAACCTGGTTAAATTCAATTAAAACAAAATGTTTAAATGAATTAATAAAATTCATATAAATAAATACAATCAATATTGCGTTGAGGCACTTTGAGTGGAAGTAAATGGGGGCCTATTTTTTAAATTTAAAATCAGAAATGTCATAAGGTTAAAATAAAACCAAACCAATTAAAATGAAATAAAATAAAATAAAACATTGTGGTGATGCACTTTGAGTGCAGGTAATTTGGGGTGAATGTAGTGATTTTAAAACAGAAAGGGCATGCCTATATTTTCCTACAATGAAACAATATTTGCTGACGAGTTTAATGATTTTTATTTTTATTTTTTAATTTTAACTTTATCATCAGAAATGTAATCTGGTTCAAATAAAAACAAACCGAACCAAATAAAAACTAAAAAATAAAAGTAAACAAATATTGCGGTTAGGCACTTTAAAATGAATGTAATTTGGGGTGAATTTGGTGATTTTAAAACAGAAATTTCAAACCTGGTTAACTTAAATAAAATTAAAAAAAATGTTGAAATGAATTAATAAAATGAATATCAATAAATACAATCAATATTGCGTTGAGTCACTTGGAAGTCAATGGGGGCCTATTTTTGAAATTTAAAATCAGAAATGTCATCTGGTTAAAGTAAAACCAAACCAATTAAAATAAAATAAAATAAAATAAAATATTGTGGTGATGCACTTTGAGTGCAGGTAATTTGGGTTGAATTTAGTGATTTTAAAACAGAAAGGGCATGCCTATATTTTCCTACAATGAAACAATATTTGCTGACGAGTTTAATGATTTTTTTTATTTTTTTATTTTAACTTTATCATCAGAAATGTCATCTGGTTCAAATAAAACCAAACCGAACCAAATAAAAAATAAAAGTAAACAAATACTGCGGTTAGGCACTTCAAATTGAATGTAATTTGGGGTGAATTTGGTGATTTAAAAACAGAAATTTCAAACCTGGTTAGCTTAAATTAAATTAAAAAAAAATGTTTAAATGAATTAATAAAATTAATATCAATAAATACAATCAATATTGCGTTGAGGCACTTTGAGTGGAAGTCAATGGGGGCCTATTTTTGAAATGTAAAATCAGAAATGTCATAAGGTTAAAATAAAACCAAACCAATTAAAATAAAATAAAATAAAATAAAATAAAACACTGTGGTGATGCACTTTGAGTGCAGGTAATTTGGGGTGAATGTAGTGATTTTAAAACAGAAAGGGCATGCCTATATTTTCCTACAATGAAACAATATTTGCTGATGAGTTTAATGATTTTTTTTTTTTTGAGATGATAAAAAACTCTTGACCTGTTCCAAGTACTGAAAAAGTACCAAAATAGCTGAAATGTCTCATTTGTTTACTTGCAAATCATTTGATCACACACCAACATCAGTGAAAAATGAACATGAGAATGTGTTTTTTGTTAAGTTATTGAAAAATTAACTTTAAATCTAAGAGGGTACATCTCCTGTGTAGTTTACCACTAAGGGGCTCGGATGACAATCAAATTTGGGAAGCTCCGTCTCAAGCTGAAGAGAGGAGTGTCATTTCCAAAAGAGCACGCGGCGCTCAAGAGTTTGTAGTAGAGACAGAGAAAAGGCCTGTCTATCGCCTCCTGCAGGAGAAATGAAGAATGACGAGGCTGAGCTGTCCTTTGTCACACCGCAAGCAGAAAGAGGGCACAGAGAAAGCGAAAACACAGAAAAAAGAAGCAGCAGCAAATCCGTTTAAAAGTGTAAAGGAACTAGAATGAAAGCTGAGCCTTGGACAAGCGTGTTAGCTGAAGGAAAAGCAAAAGCTTACAGCACCTGGTATTCCCAGACGGTCTCCCATCCAAGTACTAACCAGGCCCGACCCTGCTTAGCTTCCGAGATCGGACGAGATCGGGCGTGCTCAGGGTGGTATGGCCGTAAGCGAGTACAACATTCAAGAGCGAGCTATTTAAAGAAGACACACAGGCTGGCGAAAGAGAAACAGACCCTTTTCCACTCAAAAAAGTGGAAAAGTCTTCTCTCTTTTTTAGATATGAATTAAATTAAGGGAAAGAAATAAGTAACAATAAAAAATATGCATTTTAATACATAAATACATTCACAAAAATCAATGTCGCGGTGACGCACTTTGTGTGGAAGTAATCGGGGCCTGTTTCTCAACTTTAAAATCACAAATGTCTTCTGGTTAAAATTGAATTAAATAAAAGTAAACAAATATTGGCTTACTTTAAACTGAATGTAATTTGGGGTGATTTTGTTGATTTAAAAACGGGAAATTTCTAACCTGGTTAAATTCAATTAAAACAAAATGTTTAAATGAATTAATAAAATTCATATCAATAAATACAATCAATATTGCGTTGAGGCACTTTGAGTGGAAGTAAATGGGGGCCTATTTTTGAAATGTAAAATCAGAAATGTCATAAGGTTAAAATAAAACCGAACCAATTAAAATGAAATAAAATAAAATAAAACATTGTGGTGATGCACTTTGAGTGCAGGTAATTTGGGGTGAATGTAGTGATTTTAAAACAGAAAGGGCATGCCTATATTTTCCTACAATGAAACAATATTTTCTGACGAGTTTAATGATTTTTATTTTTATTTTTTAATTTTAACTTTATCATCAGAAATGTCATCTGGTTCAAATAAAAACAAACCGAACCAAATAAAAACTAAAAAATAAAAGTAAACAAATATTGCGGTTAGGCACTTTAAAATGAATGTAATTTGGGTTGAATTTGGTGATTTTAAAACAGAAATTTCAAACCTGGTTAACTTAAATAAAATTAAAAAAAATGTTGAAATGAATTAATAAAATTAATATCAATAAATACAATCAATATTGCGTTGAGTCACTTTGAGTGGAAGTCAATGGGGGCCTATTTTTGAAATGTAAAATCAGAAATGTCATAAGGTTAAAATAAAACCAAACCAATTAAAATAAAATAAAATAAAATAAAATAAAACACTGTGGTGATGCACTTTGAGTGCAGGTAATTTGGGGTGAATGTAGTGATTTTAAAACAGAAAGGGCATGCCTATATTTTCCTACAATGAAACAATATTTGCTGACGAGTTTAATGATTTTTTTTTTTTGAGATGATAAAAAACTCTTGTCCTGTTCCAAGTACTGAAAAAGTACCAAAATAGCTGAAATGTCTCGTTTGTTTACTTGCAAATCATTTGATCACACACCAACATCAGTGAAAAATGAACATGAGAATGTGTTTTTTGTTAAGTTATTGAAAAATTAACTTTAAATCTAAGAGGGTACATCTCCTGTGTAGTTTACCACTAAGGGGCTCGGATGACAATCAAATTTGGGAAGCTCCGTCTCAAGCTGAAGAGAGGAGTGTTATTTCCAAAAGAGCACGCGGCGCTCAAGAGTTTGTAGTAGAGACAGAGAAAAGGCCTGTCTATCGCCTCCTGCAGGAGAAATGAAGAATGACGAGGCTGAGCTGTCCTTTGTCACACCGCAAGCAGAAAGAGGGCACAGAGAAAGCGAAAACACAGAAAAAAGAAGCAGCAGCAAATCCGTTTAAAAGTGTAAAGGAACTAGAATGAAAGCTGAGCCTTGGACAAGCGTGTTAGCTGAAGGAAAAGCAAAAGCTTACAGCACCTGGTATTCCCAGGCGGTCTCCCATCCAAGTACTAACCAGGCCCGACCCTGCTTAGCTTCCGAGATCGGACGAGATCGGGCGTGCTTTTTTTTTTTTTTTTTTTTTATTATCAAAAAGAACATAATTATATTTACAAGAGAAACTAATTCAGTTTCACATCCTTAAATCTTCAAACGTGAATCATATTTCAACCAAGGCATCTAGCACTTAAGCTATATAATCGGTCCACAAATACATCATTCAAAATAAACATAAAACAAAACAAAGATTACCCACAGAGCCAGGCCAAAACAACAAAACTTACCCAACTCATAACTCTTTTGTTTTTTTCAACATTTTATACACAACCCTTTTTCCCCTTCTATTCTAATCAACTCACTCCCTTCCACAAACGCTCTTTCGAATTCTTCATTAGGCAAATATTTCCACATCAAATACACATTTTTCCTAAAAATCATTTTGAACATTGCCATTACATCCACTTTTTTCCTATCATAATATGCCATGTTCCTCCTTACCCATATCGCATATCTTGCATTACTTAAAACCATGTTCCATAAATTCACTTTACTATCCTTTCTATTCATGCTTATCCCAAACAAAAACAACTTTTTCCATTCCTCCCCTGCCACATCTATCCCCATTCCTTTTTCCACTAACACTTTTACTGCAGCATGAAATGCTTCCAGCCCTTTACATTCAAAAAAAATGTGCATCAATGTTTCTGGCTCTGTCTCACAAACATCACACTCTCGATTTACATTTCTGTTCATTTGATGAATCACCACCTTCGTATATATTCTGTTATGCCTTAATTTGAAGTCCAGGTTTTCACAGTCCAGTCCATTGTATTTCACATTTAAGTTCTTCCAAATCATCTTTACATTTATTCCAGGGAATACTCTTGGCCATACCTCCTCAGATGCAGGTGTTTTGATTTCCTTTTTCACCATCATCTTGTAAATTGTTTTAACATTCAATTCATGGAAAAAAACTTTTCCCCCTTCTTTGTCCAAAACATACATTTCAGGAAATCCCCAATCTCCTACTTTCACAGTCTCTCTCTCAATCCTTTGTGCCCATCCTTCTGGTAGGCTCGTTTTGATATTTTCACATTCACAGTCCACTTTAGATATTTCAATTTCATCATCCCATCCCACCACACAATCATATATAGCCCTATTTGGCAAAAAACCTTCAACATACTCATATGCCATATCTTTCACTTTTCTAACTCCCGCTCTCATAAACAATTTATTATAAAGAGTTTTCTCTCTCCTCTTTATTTTTGGGTTCAGAAATAATGGCTGGTTAAGCACTTGATTTATATTATCACAATCATAATTAACATTAACTAAAAACTCAGCCCAAGCACTAAACACTTCCTGATAAAACTCTGGCATTTTCCCAGTCATAGGTTTTTTAAACGCCATAAACAATCCTTCCTCACCACATCCTCCCCCTTCATTTAAATACGTTTTCATATATCCCTTCCACCCATACTCTGCTTTGTCACATAAATACTTTTTTATTGTTTTAACTCTTATTGCCTTCCTCTTAACCTCTAAATCTACCAACCTCAAACCCCCTTCCTCATAATCTGCTATCAATGTTTTTGTTGAAATTTTGATTCCTTTACCTCCCCACACAAAAGTATTCATAATCTCTTTTATTTCGTTCAATACCCAGTCTGGTAAACTAATTGCTCCCATCACATAGTTGCATTTAGTAAGAATTAATGAATTAACCACAACTACCTTTCCTCTTAATCTTAATTCTCTTTGCCTCCAGAAATTTAATACTTGTTTGATTTTGTTTAAAACTCCAGTCCACGTTGCATCTCTAGCCTCCTTCATATTTACTCCTATATTCACTCCTAATATTTTTAAATGATCTTTCACTATTTTAAACGGCACATCTAACCCTTCTATCTCTACTCCACCTACACTCATTATTTCCGACTTATCAGCATTTATTTTTGCACCCGAAGCTTTTCCGTATATTCCCATCTGCATTCTTATTCTCTTGACACTCTCTATATCCCTGATAGTAAAAGTTGTGTCGTCTGCGTACTGGTGGATTACACTTACTCCCCCATACGGAATTGGAATACCTCTTATTTCGTTATCATGTTTTATCAGAGATGCTAGCGGTTCCGCTGTTATTGAATATAACAATGCAGATAGTGGGCACCCTCGTCTGACAGACCTTTCTAATGGGAAGGGATCAGTTAATACCCCATTGATTTTAACACAGCTTCTAGCATTGTCATATAGTAATTTTATCCATTTTCTTATTCTATCTCCAAATCCATATCTTGCCATTGTCTGCTCAATAAAACTGTGCTCCACCCTATCAAAGGCTTTATTCAAATCCACAGATAAAACCAATCCCCCCTCCCTGTCTTTTCCCATATTTTCAACAACGTCCCTTATTGTACAGATGGTATCCACAATATCTCTCCCCACTATGCTGTACGCTTGGCTTGGCGACACAATACTCCCTACTACCTGTTTAATTCTATTAGCCATAATTTTTGTTAAAATTTTATAATCTGAATTTAACCGACTCAAAGGCCTATAATTTTCCAACTTCAATGGATTCCCTTTATTTTTATATAGTATGGTTATAATACCTAAGCCCATAGATGCCGGCATTTCCTTTCTCTCCTCCATGCCTTTATACACTTTTAACAGTATTGGCGCTAAGGTCACTATAAACGTCTTGTAAAACTCATGGGTTAAGCCATCTGAGCCAGGACTTTTATTCTTTTTTGTCTGGTTTATTGCATCCTTTATTTCTTCAATACTTATATCTCTTTCGCACATATTCTTCTCGTCCTCGTCTAGCTTCACATTAACAGTACTCAAGACTTCATTCACACACTCTTGTTTTACACCCTCCCTCTTAAATAACTCTCTATAAAAATTCTCCACTTCTTCTATTATCCCCACAAAATCATTTATTTTGTCGCCTTTTTTATTTTCCAGCTCTAAGATCTGATTTCTCCTCTGCTTTTTATTTTCTAAATTGAGGAAAAACTTTGTACTTCTCTCCCCCTCCAAAGCATACTTAGCTCTGCTTCTTATTATTATTCCCTTGCTTTTTTCCTTTTCATACTCTTCTAATTCTGTTTTTAACCTCATAAAGCCCTCTTCACCATAATCAGGATTATTTTCTATTTTTTTAGCTTCTTCTTTTAAAGCATTTTCCAATACTTCTACTTTACTCCTCTTCATAAAATCCCTCTGTTTTGAGTATCTAATACTTCTTTTTTTTATTTTCCTTTTCATTTCCTCCCACCACTCACATATATTTTCTTCATATACTGGGTTCTGCATTTCATACTTTATACATTTTACAATGCTTTCCTTATATGCCATTTCATTTAACAGATTTGAATTTAAACACCACACTCCCCCTCCCCTCTTCTCCCCTGTAACACATATCTTAACTGTCATCACTGCATGATCACTTAAACCAACAAAACTATATTTCACATTCTTGACATATTTTAGAATTTCTCTTTTCATCAAACATAGATCTATACGACTCTGTTTCAAGTTACCCATCACCATTTGTCTTCTCGAAAATTCTCTCTTATATGGATTCTCTTCCCTCCACACATCAACTATATCATCACTCCGCATCCACTCTAATAAGATCTTTCTTGACCCATCAGTTTTAAAATTGGCACTACTTGAAGCGTCCAGTCTGGAGCACCATACATTAAAGTCCCCAACCACTATACACTTTCCTTTACATAGTGTCTTTATTTCATTAAAGACTTCTTTTCTGTCAACCTCTACATTCGGTGCATAAATATTTATAAGCCTAAACAATTCATTGCAAAACATAAATTCAATCCCTAACAATCTCCCGCTTCCATCTTTATAAATCTGTTGCACATTTTGCACTCTTTCTCTTTTCGTCAAAATGGCCACTCCACAGGCATTTACATTCCCGTGACTTACATAAATTTCTCCCTCCCATTTATTTTTTATATTATCCATTATGTCCCCTGTCCAGTGCGTCTCTTGTAAACATAGCACATCAGCTTTTAACAATCTCTTCACCCTCTCAAACTTATTCAGGTCTCTTAACCCATTACTGTTTAAACTCACAATGTGCAAAACACCCCACATTATGAAAAAAAAAAAAAAAAAAAATATATACATATACCCATTCAAATTAACTCAAACTCTTACTTTCTGCCTTGTGCTCCTCCGCTCTTTTCTTCTTTCTTTTATTCATCATACTTTTCCCCTCACTCGTGTCCATATCTTCCTCCGCGTTTGTCACACGATTCTCTAGCACTTCTCCCTCCTTTCCTCCCCCCTCGTCTTTCTTCATTCGTTTCCCCCTCAAATGTTCTTCTTCCTTCTTTTTGGCATCATCACCTTCATCTTTACTTTTAACCTTATTCCGGTCTCCATCCTCACACTCCAAATCTTTAGGATCCATCTCTTTACCAGGCGTACACTCTTTCTTTTTTCTCTCTCTCATCCGCTGCCGGCTGTTCTCACTTCCAATGTCTTCCCATGTCGTCGCTGTCTCTTCCCTTCCCCTGGAAATTTGGCTCTCCTCTCCTTCTACATTTAAACTCTCTTCCTCTTCGCTCTCCTCCACCTCGTATAGATCCGACGTTTCCTCCTCGCTGTTCTCCTCTTCCATCACTGCCGGCGTTTCACACACACAGCGTCCTGGTCGCATTCCGCACACGCCACACTTCTCCTCCTTGCACTCTCTTGAATAATGTCCTTGTTTGTCGCATCTAAAACATCTAAAACTCGGGCATTCCCTCACAACATGCCCCGGTTGTATACACAGACGGCAAACCTTGACTTGTCGATCGTGTATAACCCTGAAGTGTTCAGTCCCACTGAGCGTTTCAAACTTCGTTGAGTAAGGCAAAGATTTGACGACACTGTTGAACTTGACTTTTAAAAACCTTGTCCCATCCGCAATGTCAGTTCCTGGCCACATTCTCCTCTTTATTTTAGACGCTGCCATTACTCCCCAATCCTTTAGTTTTCCCAATATTTCTTCGTCTTGAATGTACATGGGCAGTCCTAGAAAAGAAACAACCATCTCCATGCAATCCACTTCTTTTACCATAACACGACTTTTTTTTATCATCAAACCATCCAAAATTTTCTCTTTTGCTCTCACATCCTCCATTGTTAATTCATACTCTTTTGGAGACTTATATCTACAACCAATAACTCCTCCGCACTCTTCTTTCACAGTCTTCAACAGTTCCATCATTGTGATTCTGTCCTCCCCTTCCATCTCCACCAACACCGTCAGTTCTTTATCATAACTGCGCTCCTCACCTCTTGCGTCCCACATGTTTCGGTCTCTTCCCTTATCCAATTGTCCAGCCATGTCTCCTCCTTTGTTACTAGAAGTGTTTATCCTCAAACAGCAAGAGCTGCTTGAGGATTAGACGGCCGCAAACTGCACGCACTGTTTTGCAACAATTATCTCAACCAATTCGAAAGAAAAAAAAACTCCAACTCCACACAAGCAAACACACTCCTTCTCCCTTCTTGCTTTTCTTGCTGTACCACTTCCTGTCACCACTACGAGCTCAGGGTGGTATGGCCGTAAGCGAGTACAACAGTCAAGAGCGAGCTATTTAAAGAAGACACACAGGCTGGGGAAAGAGAAACAGACCCTTTTCCACTCAAAAAAGTGGAAAAGTCTTCTCTCTTTTTTAGATATGAATTAAATTAAGGGAAAGATATAAGTAACAATAAAAAATATGCATTTTAATACATAAATACATTCACAAAAATCAATGTCGCGGTGACGCACTTTGTGTGGAAGTAATGGGGGCCTGTTTCTCAACTTTAAAATCACAAATGTCTTCTGGTTAAAATTGAATTAAATAAAAGTAAACAAATATTGGCTTACTTTAAACTGAATGTAATTTGGGGTGATTTTGTTGATTTAAAAACGGGAAATTTCTAACCTGGTTAAATTCAATTAAAACAAAATGTTTAAATGAATTAATAAAATTCATATAAATAAATACAATCAATATTGCGTTGAGGCACTTTGAGTGGAAGTAAATGGGGGCCTATTTTTTAAATTTAAAATCAGAAATGTCATAAGGTTAAAATAAAACCAAACCAATTAAAATGAAATAAAATAAAATAAAACATTGTGGTGATGCACTTTGAGTGCAGGTAATTTGGGGTGAATGTAGTGATTTTAAAACAGAAAGGGCATGCCTATATTTTCCTACAATGAAACAATATTTGCTGACGAGTTTAATGATTTTTATTTTTATTTTTTAATTTTAACTTTATCATCAGAAATGTAATCTGGTTCAAATAAAAACAAACCGAACCAAATAAAAACTAAAAAATAAAAGTAAACAAATATTGCGGTTAGGCACTTTAAAATGAATGTAATTTGGGGTGAATTTGGTGATTTTAAAACAGAAATTTCAAACCTGGTTAACTTAAATAAAATTAAAAAAAATGTTGAAATGAATTAATAAAATGAATATCAATAAATACAATCAATATTGCGTTGAGTCACTTGGAAGTCAATGGGGGCCTATTTTTGAAATTTAAAATCAGAAATGTCATCTGGTTAAAGTAAAACCAAACCAATTAAAATAAAATAAAATAAAATAAAATATTGTGGTGATGCACTTTGAGTGCAGGTAATTTGGGTTGAATTTAGTGATTTTAAAACAGAAAGGGCATGCCTATATTTTCCTACAATGAAACAATATTTGCTGACGAGTTTAATGATTTTTTTTATTTTTTTATTTTAACTTTATCATCAGAAATGTCATCTGGTTCAAATAAAACCAAACCGAACCAAATAAAAAATAAAAGTAAACAAATACTGCGGTTAGGCACTTCAAATTGAATGTAATTTGGGGTGAATTTGGTGATTTAAAAACAGAAATTTCAAACCTGGTTAGCTTAAATTAAATTAAAAAAAAATGTTTAAATGAATTAATAAAATTAATATCAATAAATACAATCAATATTGCGTTGAGGCACTTTGAGTGGAAGTCAATGGGGGCCTATTTTTGAAATGTAAAATCAGAAATGTCATAAGGTTAAAATAAAACCAAACCAATTAAAATAAAATAAAATAAAACACTGTGGTGATGCACTTTGAGTGCAGGTAATTTGGGGTGAATGTAGTGATTTTAAAACAGAAAGGGCATGCCTATATTTTCCTACAATGAAACAATATTTGCTGATGAGTTTAATGATTTTTTTTTTTTTGAGATGATAAAAAACTCTTGTCCTGTTCCAAGTACTGAAAAAGTACCAAAATAGCTGAAATGTCTCATTTGTTTACTTGCAAATCATTTGATCACACACCAACATCAGTGAAAAATGAACATGAGAATGTGTTTTTTGTTAAGTTATTGAAAAATTAACTTTAAATCTAAGAGGGTACATCTCCTGTGTAGTTTACCACTAAGGGGCTCGGATGACAATCAAATTTGGGAAGCTCCGTCTCAAGCTGAAGAGAGGAGTGTCATTTCCAAAAGAGCACGCGGCGCTCAAGAGTTTGTAGTAGAGACAGAGAAAAGGCCTGTCTATCGCCTCCTGCAGGAGAAATGAAGAATGACGAGGCTGAGCTGTCCTTTGTCACACCGCAAGCAGAAAGAGGGCACAGAGAAAGCGAAAACACAGAAAAAAGAAGCAGCAGCAAATCCGTTTAAAAGTGTAAAGGAACTAGAATGAAAGCTGAGCCTTGGACAAGCGTGTTAGCTGAAGGAAAAGCAAAAGCTTACAGCACCTGGTATTCCCAGGCGGTCTCCCATCCAAGTACTAACCAGGCCCGACCCTGCTTAGCTTCCGAGATCGGACGAGATCGGGCGTGCTTTTTTTTTTTTTTTTTTTTTATTATCAAAAAGAACATAATTATATTTACAAGAGAAACTAATTCAGTTTCACATCCTTAAATCTTCAAACGTGAATCATATTTCAACCAAGGCATCTAGCACTTAAGCTATATAATCGGTCCACAAATACATCATTCAAAATAAACATAAAACAAAACAAAGATTACCCACAGAGCCAGGCCAAAACAACAAAACTTACCCAACTCATAACTCTTTTGTTTTTTTCAACATTTTATACACAACCCTTTTTCCCCTTCTATTCTAATCAACTCACTCCCTTCCACAAACGCTCTTTCGAATTCTTCATTAGGCAAATATTTCCACATCAAATACACATTTTTCCTAAAAATCATTTTGAACATTGCCATTACATCCACTTTTTTCCTATCATAATATGCCATGTTCCTCCTTACCCATATCGCATATCTTGCATTACTTAAAACCATGTTCCATAAATTCACTTTACTATCCTTTCTATTCATGCTTATCCCAAACAAAAACAACTTTTTCCATTCCTCCCCTGCCACATCTATCCCCATTCCTTTTTCCACTAACACTTTTACTGCAGCATGAAATGCTTCCAGCCCTTTACATTCAAAAAAAATGTGCATCAATGTTTCTGGCTCTGTCTCACAAACATCACACTCTCGATTTACATTTCTGTTCATTTGATGAATCACCACCTTCGTATATATTCTGTTATGCCTTAATTTGAAGTCCAGGTTTTCACAGTCCAGTCCATTGTATTTCACATTTAAGTTCTTCCAAATCATCTTTACATTTATTCCAGGGAATACTCTTGGCCATACCTCCTCAGATGCAGGTGTTTTGATTTCCTTTTTCACCATCATCTTGTAAATTGTTTTAACATTCAATTCATGGAAAAAAACTTTTCCCCCTTCTTTGTCCAAAACATACATTTCAGGAAATCCCCAATCTCCTACTTTCACAGTCTCTCTCTCAATCCTTTGTGCCCATCCTTCTGGTAGGCTCGTTTTGATATTTTCACATTCACAGTCCACTTTAGATATTTCAATTTCATCATCCCATCCCACCACACAATCATATATAGCCCTATTTGGCAAAAAACCTTCAACATACTCATATGCCATATCTTTCACTTTTCTAACTCCCGCTCTCATAAACAATTTATTATAAAGAGTTTTCTCTCTCCTCTTTATTTTTGGGTTCAGAAATAATGGCTGGTTAAGCACTTGATTTATATTATCACAATCATAATTAACATTAACTAAAAACTCAGCCCAAGCACTAAACACTTCCTGATAAAACTCTGGCATTTTCCCAGTCATAGGTTTTTTAAACGCCATAAACAATCCTTCCTCACCACATCCTCCCCCTTCATTTAAATACGTTTTCATATATCCCTTCCACCCATACTCTGCTTTGTCACATAAATACTTTTTTATTGTTTTAACTCTTATTGCCTTCCTCTTAACCTCTAAATCTACCAACCTCAAACCCCCTTCCTCATAATCTGCTATCAATGTTTTTGTTGAAATTTTGATTCCTTTACCTCCCCACACAAAAGTATTCATAATCTCTTTTATTTCGTTCAATACCCAGTCTGGTAAACTAATTGCTCCCATCACATAGTTGCATTTAGTAAGAATTAATGAATTAACCACAACTACCTTTCCTCTTAATCTTAATTCTCTTTGCCTCCAGAAATTTAATACTTGTTTGATTTTGTTTAAAACTCCAGTCCACGTTGCATCTCTAGCCTCCTTCATATTTACTCCTATATTCACTCCTAATATTTTTAAATGATCTTTCACTATTTTAAACGGCACATCTAACCCTTCTATCTCTACTCCACCTACACTCATTATTTCCGACTTATCAGCATTTATTTTTGCACCCGAAGCTTTTCCGTATATTCCCATCTGCATTCTTATTCTCTTGACACTCTCTATATCCCTGATAGTAAAAGTTGTGTCGTCTGCGTACTGGTGGATTACACTTACTCCCCCATACGGAATTGGAATACCTCTTATTTCGTTATCATGTTTTATCAGAGATGCTAGCGGTTCCGCTGTTATTGAATATAACAATGCAGATAGTGGGCACCCTCGTCTGACAGACCTTTCTAATGGGAAGGGATCAGTTAATACCCCATTGATTTTAACACAGCTTCTAGCATTGTCATATAGTAATTTTATCCATTTTCTTATTCTATCTCCAAATCCATATCTTGCCATTGTCTGCTCAATAAAACTGTGCTCCACCCTATCAAAGGCTTTATTCAAATCCACAGATAAAACCAATCCCCCCTCCCTGTCTTTTCCCATATTTTCAACAACGTCCCTTATTGTACAGATGGTATCCACAATATCTCTCCCCACTATGCTGTACGCTTGGCTTGGCGACACAATACTCCCTACTACCTGTTTAATTCTATTAGCCATAATTTTTGTTAAAATTTTATAATCTGAATTTAACCGACTCAAAGGCCTATAATTTTCCAACTTCAATGGATTCCCTTTATTTTTATATAGTATGGTTATAATACCTAAGCCCATAGATGCCGGCATTTCCTTTCTCTCCTCCATGCCTTTATACACTTTTAACAGTATTGGCGCTAAGGTCACTATAAACGTCTTGTAAAACTCATGGGTTAAGCCATCTGAGCCAGGACTTTTATTCTTTTTTGTCTGGTTTATTGCATCCTTTATTTCTTCAATACTTATATCTCTTTCGCACATATTCTTCTCGTCCTCGTCTAGCTTCACATTAACAGTACTCAAGACTTCATTCACACACTCTTGTTTTACACCCTCCCTCTTAAATAACTCTCTATAAAAATTCTCCACTTCTTCTATTATCCCCACAAAATCATTTATTTTGTCGCCTTTTTTATTTTCCAGCTCTAAGATCTGATTTCTCCTCTGCTTTTTATTTTCTAAATTGAGGAAAAACTTTGTACTTCTCTCCCCCTCCAAAGCATACTTAGCTCTGCTTCTTATTATTATTCCCTTGCTTTTTTCCTTTTCATACTCTTCTAATTCTGTTTTTAACCTCATAAAGCCCTCTTCACCATAATCAGGATTATTTTCTATTTTTTTAGCTTCTTCTTTTAAAGCATTTTCCAATACTTCTACTTTACTCCTCTTCATAAAATCCCTCTGTTTTGAGTATCTAATACTTCTTTTTTTTATTTTCCTTTTCATTTCCTCCCACCACTCACATATATTTTCTTCATATACTGGGTTCTGCATTTCATACTTTATACATTTTACAATGCTTTCCTTATATGCCATTTCATTTAACAGATTTGAATTTAAACACCACACTCCCCCTCCCCTCTTCTCCCCTGTAACACATATCTTAACTGTCATCACTGCATGATCACTTAAACCAACAAAACTATATTTCACATTCTTGACATATTTTAGAATTTCTCTTTTCATCAAACATAGATCTATACGACTCTGTTTCAAGTTACCCATCACCATTTGTCTTCTCGAAAATTCTCTCTTATATGGATTCTCTTCCCTCCACACATCAACTATATCATCACTCCGCATCCACTCTAATAAGATCTTTCTTGACCCATCAGTTTTAAAATTGGCACTACTTGAAGCGTCCAGTCTGGAGCACCATACATTAAAGTCCCCAACCACTATACACTTTCCTTTACATAGTGTCTTTATTTCATTAAAGACTTCTTTTCTGTCAACCTCTACATTCGGTGCATAAATATTTATAAGCCTAAACAATTCATTGCAAAACATAAATTCAATCCCTAACAATCTCCCGCTTCCATCTTTATAAATCTGTTGCACATTTTGCACTCTTTCTCTTTTCGTCAAAATGGCCACTCCACAGGCATTTACATTCCCGTGACTTACATAAATTTCTCCCTCCCATTTATTTTTTATATTATCCATTATGTCCCCTGTCCAGTGCGTCTCTTGTAAACATAGCACATCAGCTTTTAACAATCTCTTCACCCTCTCAAACTTATTCAGGTCTCTTAACCCATTACTGTTTAAACTCACAATGTGCAAAACACCCCACATTATGAAAAAAAAAAAAAAAAAAAATATATACATATACCCATTCAAATTAACTCAAACTCTTACTTTCTGCCTTGTGCTCCTCCGCTCTTTTCTTCTTTCTTTTATTCATCATACTTTTCCCCTCACTCGTGTCCATATCTTCCTCCGCGTTTGTCACACGATTCTCTAGCACTTCTCCCTCCTTTCCTCCCCCCTCGTCTTTCTTCATTCGTTTCCCCCTCAAATGTTCTTCTTCCTTCTTTTTGGCATCATCACCTTCATCTTTACTTTTAACCTTATTCCGGTCTCCATCCTCACACTCCAAATCTTTAGGATCCATCTCTTTACCAGGCGTACACTCTTTCTTTTTTCTCTCTCTCATCCGCTGCCGGCTGTTCTCACTTCCAATGTCTTCCCATGTCGTCGCTGTCTCTTCCCTTCCCCTGGAAATTTGGCTCTCCTCTCCTTCTACATTTAAACTCTCTTCCTCTTCGCTCTCCTCCACCTCGTATAGATCCGACGTTTCCTCCTCGCTGTTCTCCTCTTCCATCACTGCCGGCGTTTCACACACACAGCGTCCTGGTCGCATTCCGCACACGCCACACTTCTCCTCCTTGCACTCTCTTGAATAATGTCCTTGTTTGTCGCATCTAAAACATCTAAAACTCGGGCATTCCCTCACAACATGCCCCGGTTGTATACACAGACGGCAAACCTTGACTTGTCGATCGTGTATAACCCTGAAGTGTTCAGTCCCACTGAGCGTTTCAAACTTCGTTGAGTAAGGCAAAGATTTGACGACACTGTTGAACTTGACTTTTAAAAACCTTGTCCCATCCGCAATGTCAGTTCCTGGCCACATTCTCCTCTTTATTTTAGACGCTGCCATTACTCCCCAATCCTTTAGTTTTCCCAATATTTCTTCGTCTTGAATGTACATGGGCAGTCCTAGAAAAGAAACAACCATCTCCATGCAATCCACTTCTTTTACCATAACACGACTTTTTTTTATCATCAAACCATCCAAAATTTTCTCTTTTGCTCTCACATCCTCCATTGTTAATTCATACTCTTTTGGAGACTTATATCTACAACCAATAACTCCTCCGCACTCTTCTTTCACAGTCTTCAACAGTTCCATCATTGTGATTCTGTCCTCCCCTTCCATCTCCACCAACACCGTCAGTTCTTTATCATAACTGCGCTCCTCACCTCTTGCGTCCCACATGTTTCGGTCTCTTCCCTTATCCAATTGTCCAGCCATGTCTCCTCCTTTGTTACTAGAAGTGTTTATCCTCAAACAGCAAGAGCTGCTTGAGGATTAGACGGCCGCAAACTGCACGCACTGTTTTGCAACAATTATCTCAACCAATTCGAAAGAAAAAAAAACTCCAACTCCACACAAGCAAACACACTCCTTCTCCCTTCTTGCTTTTCTTGCTGTACCACTTCCTGTCACCACTACGAGCTCAGGGTGGTATGGCCGTAAGCGAGTACAACAGTCAAGAGCGAGCTATTTAAAGAAGACACACAGGCTGGGGAAAGAGAAACAGACCCTTTTCCACTCAAAAAAGTGGAAAAGTCTTCTCTCTTTTTTAGATATGAATTAAATTAAGGGAAAGATATAAGTAACAATAAAAAATATGCATTTTAATACATAAATACATTCACAAAAATCAATGTCGCGGTGACGCACTTTGTGTGGAAGTAATGGGGGCCTGTTTCTCAACTTTAAAATCACAAATGTCTTCTGGTTAAAATTGAATTAAATAAAAGTAAACAAATATTGGCTTACTTTAAACTGAATGTAATTTGGGGTGATTTTGTT
Source organism: Carassius carassius (assembly GCF_963082965.1). Classification (NCBI taxonomy): domain Eukaryota; kingdom Metazoa; phylum Chordata; class Actinopteri; order Cypriniformes; family Cyprinidae; genus Carassius; species Carassius carassius. Next base: position 39,955,380 of record NC_081756.1, on the reverse strand, counting down.
GATTTAAAAACGGGAAATTTCTAACCTGGTTAAATTCAATTAAAACAAAATGTTTAAATGAATTAATAAAATTCATATAAATAAATACAATCAATATTGCGTTGAGGCACTTTGAGTGGAAGTAAATGGGGGCCTATTTTTTAAATTTAAAATCAGAAATGTCATAAGGTTAAAATAAAACCAAACCAATTAAAATGAAATAAAATAAAATAAAACATTGTGGTGATGCACTTTGAGTGCAGGTAATTTGGGGTGAATGTAGTGATTTTAAAACAGAAAGGGCATGCCTATATTTTCCTACAATGAAACAATATTTGCTGACGAGTTTAATGATTTTTATTTTTATTTTTTAATTTTAACTTTATCATCAGAAATGTAATCTGGTTCAAATAAAAACAAACCGAACCAAATAAAAACTAAAAAATAAAAGTAAACAAATATTGCGGTTAGGCACTTTAAAATGAATGTAATTTGGGGTGAATTTGGTGATTTTAAAACAGAAATTTCAAACCTGGTTAACTTAAATAAAATTAAAAAAAATGTTGAAATGAATTAATAAAATGAATATCAATAAATACAATCAATATTGCGTTGAGTCACTTGGAAGTCAATGGGGGCCTATTTTTGAAATTTAAAATCAGAAATGTCATCTGGTTAAAGTAAAACCAAACCAATTAAAATAAAATAAAATAAAATAAAATATTGTGGTGATGCACTTTGAGTGCAGGTAATTTGGGTTGAATTTAGTGATTTTAAAACAGAAAGGGCATGCCTATATTTTCCTACAATGAAACAATATTTGCTGACGAGTTTAATGATTTTTTTTATTTTTTTATTTTAACTTTATCATCAGAAATGTCATCTGGTTCAAATAAAACCAAACCGAACCAAATAAAAAATAAAAGTAAACAAATACTGCGGTTAGGCACTTCAAATTGAATGTAATTTGGGGTGAATTTGGTGATTTAAAAACAGAAATTTCAAACCTGGTTAGCTTAAATTAAATTAAAAAAAAATGTTTAAATGAATTAATAAAATTAATATCAATAAATACAATCAATATTGCGTTGAGGCACTTTGAGTGGAAGTCAATGGGGGCCTATTTTTGAAATGTAAAATCAGAAATGTCATAAGGTTAAAATAAAACCAAACCAATTAAAATAAAATAAAATAAAACACTGTGGTGATGCACTTTGAGTGCAGGTAATTTGGGGTGAATGTAGTGATTTTAAAACAGAAAGGGCATGCCTATATTTTCCTACAATGAAACAATATTTGCTGATGAGTTTAATGATTTTTTTTTTTTTGAGATGATAAAAAACTCTTGTCCTGTTCCAAGTACTGAAAAAGTACCAAAATAGCTGAAATGTCTCATTTGTTTACTTGCAAATCATTTGATCACACACCAACATCAGTGAAAAATGAACATGAGAATGTGTTTTTTGTTAAGTTATTGAAAAATTAACTTTAAATCTAAGAGGGTACATCTCCTGTGTAGTTTACCACTAAGGGGCTCGGATGACAATCAAATTTGGGAAGCTCCGTCTCAAGCTGAAGAGAGGAGTGTCATTTCCAAAAGAGCACGCGGCGCTCAAGAGTTTGTAGTAGAGACAGAGAAAAGGCCTGTCTATCGCCTCCTGCAGGAGAAATGAAGAATGACGAGGCTGAGCTGTCCTTTGTCACACCGCAAGCAGAAAGAGGGCACAGAGAAAGCGAAAACACAGAAAAAAGAAGCAGCAGCAAATCCGTTTAAAAGTGTAAAGGAACTAGAATGAAAGCTGAGCCTTGGACAAGCGTGTTAGCTGAAGGAAAAGCAAAAGCTTACAGCACCTGGTATTCCCAGGCGGTCTCCCATCCAAGTACTAACCAGGCCCGACCCTGCTTAGCTTCCGAGATCGGACGAGATCGGGCGTGCTCAGGGTGGTATGGCCGTAAGCGAGTACAACATTCAAGAGCGAGCTATTTAAAGAAGACACACAGGCTGGCGAAAGAGAAACAGACCCTTTTCCACTCAAAAAAGTGGAAAAGTCTTCTCTCTTTTTTAGATATGAATTAAATTAAGGGAAAGAAATAAGTAACAATAAAAAATATGCATTTTAATACATAAATACATTCACAAAAATCAATGTCGCGGTGACGCACTTTGTGTGGAAGTAATCGGGGCCTGTTTCTCAACTTTAAAATCACAAATGTCTTCTGGTTAAAATTGAATTAAATAAAAGTAAACAAATATTGGCTTACTTTAAACTGAATGTAATTTGGGGTGATTTTGTTGATTTAAAAACGGGAAATTTCTAACCTGGTTAAATTCAATTAAAACAAAATGTTTAAATGAATTAATAAAATTCATATCAATAAATACAATCAATATTGCGTTGAGGCACTTTGAGTGGAAGTAAATGGGGGCCTATTTTTGAAATGTAAAATCAGAAATGTCATAAGGTTAAAATAAAACCGAACCAATTAAAATGAAATAAAATAAAATAAAACATTGTGGTGATGCACTTTGAGTGCAGGTAATTTGGGGTGAATGTAGTGATTTTAAAACAGAAAGGGCATGCCTATATTTTCCTACAATGAAACAATATTTTCTGACGAGTTTAATGATTTTTATTTTTATTTTTTAATTTTAACTTTATCATCAGAAATGTCATCTGGTTCAAATAAAAACAAACCGAACCAAATAAAAACTAAAAAATAAAAGTAAACAAATATTGCGGTTAGGCACTTTAAAATGAATGTAATTTGGGTTGAATTTGGTGATTTTAAAACAGAAATTTCAAACCTGGTTAACTTAAATAAAATTAAAAAAAATGTTGAAATGAATTAATAAAATTAATATCAATAAATACAATCAATATTGCGTTGAGTCACTTTGAGTGGAAGTCAATGGGGGCCTATTTTTGAAATGTAAAATCAGAAATGTCATAAGGTTAAAATAAAACCAAACCAATTAAAATAAAATAAAATAAAATAAAATAAAACACTGTGGTGATGCACTTTGAGTGCAGGTAATTTGGGGTGAATGTAGTGATTTTAAAACAGAAAGGGCATGCCTATATTTTCCTACAATGAAACAATATTTGCTGACGAGTTTAATGATTTTTTTTTTTTGAGATGATAAAAAACTCTTGTCCTGTTCCAAGTACTGAAAAAGTACCAAAATAGCTGAAATGTCTCGTTTGTTTACTTGCAAATCATTTGATCACACACCAACATCAGTGAAAAATGAACATGAGAATGTGTTTTTTGTTAAGTTATTGAAAAATTAACTTTAAATCTAAGAGGGTACATCTCCTGTGTAGTTTACCACTAAGGGGCTCGGATGACAATCAAATTTGGGAAGCTCCGTCTCAAGCTGAAGAGAGGAGTGTTATTTCCAAAAGAGCACGCGGCGCTCAAGAGTTTGTAGTAGAGACAGAGAAAAGGCCTGTCTATCGCCTCCTGCAGGAGAAATGAAGAATGACGAGGCTGAGCTGTCCTTTGTCACACCGCAAGCAGAAAGAGGGCACAGAGAAAGCGAAAACACAGAAAAAAGAAGCAGCAGCAAATCCGTTTAAAAGTGTAAAGGAACTAGAATGAAAGCTGAGCCTTGGACAAGCGTGTTAGCTGAAGGAAAAGCAAAAGCTTACAGCACCTGGTATTCCCAGGCGGTCTCCCATCCAAGTACTAACCAGGCCCGACCCTGCTTAGCTTCCGAGATCGGACGAGATCGGGCGTGCTTTTTTTTTTTTTTTTTTTTTATTATCAAAAAGAACATAATTATATTTACAAGAGAAACTAATTCAGTTTCACATCCTTAAATCTTCAAACGTGAATCATATTTCAACCAAGGCATCTAGCACTTAAGCTATATAATCGGTCCACAAATACATCATTCAAAATAAACATAAAACAAAACAAAGATTACCCACAGAGCCAGGCCAAAACAACAAAACTTACCCAACTCATAACTCTTTTGTTTTTTTCAACATTTTATACACAACCCTTTTTCCCCTTCTATTCTAATCAACTCACTCCCTTCCACAAACGCTCTTTCGAATTCTTCATTAGGCAAATATTTCCACATCAAATACACATTTTTCCTAAAAATCATTTTGAACATTGCCATTACATCCACTTTTTTCCTATCATAATATGCCATGTTCCTCCTTACCCATATCGCATATCTTGCATTACTTAAAACCATGTTCCATAAATTCACTTTACTATCCTTTCTATTCATGCTTATCCCAAACAAAAACAACTTTTTCCATTCCTCCCCTGCCACATCTATCCCCATTCCTTTTTCCACTAACACTTTTACTGCAGCATGAAATGCTTCCAGCCCTTTACATTCAAAAAAAATGTGCATCAATGTTTCTGGCTCTGTCTCACAAACATCACACTCTCGATTTACATTTCTGTTCATTTGATGAATCACCACCTTCGTATATATTCTGTTATGCCTTAATTTGAAGTCCAGGTTTTCACAGTCCAGTCCATTGTATTTCACATTTAAGTTCTTCCAAATCATCTTTACATTTATTCCAGGGAATACTCTTGGCCATACCTCCTCAGATGCAGGTGTTTTGATTTCCTTTTTCACCATCATCTTGTAAATTGTTTTAACATTCAATTCATGGAAAAAAACTTTTCCCCCTTCTTTGTCCAAAACATACATTTCAGGAAATCCCCAATCTCCTACTTTCACAGTCTCTCTCTCAATCCTTTGTGCCCATCCTTCTGGTAGGCTCGTTTTGATATTTTCACATTCACAGTCCACTTTAGATATTTCAATTTCATCATCCCATCCCACCACACAATCATATATAGCCCTATTTGGCAAAAAACCTTCAACATACTCATATGCCATATCTTTCACTTTTCTAACTCCCGCTCTCATAAACAATTTATTATAAAGAGTTTTCTCTCTCCTCTTTATTTTTGGGTTCAGAAATAATGGCTGGTTAAGCACTTGATTTATATTATCACAATCATAATTAACATTAACTAAAAACTCAGCCCAAGCACTAAACACTTCCTGATAAAACTCTGGCATTTTCCCAGTCATAGGTTTTTTAAACGCCATAAACAATCCTTCCTCACCACATCCTCCCCCTTCATTTAAATACGTTTTCATATATCCCTTCCACCCATACTCTGCTTTGTCACATAAATACTTTTTTATTGTTTTAACTCTTATTGCCTTCCTCTTAACCTCTAAATCTACCAACCTCAAACCCCCTTCCTCATAATCTGCTATCAATGTTTTTGTTGAAATTTTGATTCCTTTACCTCCCCACACAAAAGTATTCATAATCTCTTTTATTTCGTTCAATACCCAGTCTGGTAAACTAATTGCTCCCATCACATAGTTGCATTTAGTAAGAATTAATGAATTAACCACAACTACCTTTCCTCTTAATCTTAATTCTCTTTGCCTCCAGAAATTTAATACTTGTTTGATTTTGTTTAAAACTCCAGTCCACGTTGCATCTCTAGCCTCCTTCATATTTACTCCTATATTCACTCCTAATATTTTTAAATGATCTTTCACTATTTTAAACGGCACATCTAACCCTTCTATCTCTACTCCACCTACACTCATTATTTCCGACTTATCAGCATTTATTTTTGCACCCGAAGCTTTTCCGTATATTCCCATCTGCATTCTTATTCTCTTGACACTCTCTATATCCCTGATAGTAAAAGTTGTGTCGTCTGCGTACTGGTGGATTACACTTACTCCCCCATACGGAATTGGAATACCTCTTATTTCGTTATCATGTTTTATCAGAGATGCTAGCGGTTCCGCTGTTATTGAATATAACAATGCAGATAGTGGGCACCCTCGTCTGACAGACCTTTCTAATGGGAAGGGATCAGTTAATACCCCATTGATTTTAACACAGCTTCTAGCATTGTCATATAGTAATTTTATCCATTTTCTTATTCTATCTCCAAATCCATATCTTGCCATTGTCTGCTCAATAAAACTGTGCTCCACCCTATCAAAGGCTTTATTCAAATCCACAGATAAAACCAATCCCCCCTCCCTGTCTTTTCCCATATTTTCAACAACGTCCCTTATTGTACAGATGGTATCCACAATATCTCTCCCCACTATGCTGTACGCTTGGCTTGGCGACACAATACTCCCTACTACCTGTTTAATTCTATTAGCCATAATTTTTGTTAAAATTTTATAATCTGAATTTAACCGACTCAAAGGCCTATAATTTTCCAACTTCAATGGATTCCCTTTATTTTTATATAGTATGGTTATAATACCTAAGCCCATAGATGCCGGCATTTCCTTTCTCTCCTCCATGCCTTTATACACTTTTAACAGTATTGGCGCTAAGGTCACTATAAACGTCTTGTAAAACTCATGGGTTAAGCCATCTGAGCCAGGACTTTTATTCTTTTTTGTCTGGTTTATTGCATCCTTTATTTCTTCAATACTTATATCTCTTTCGCACATATTCTTCTCGTCCTCGTCTAGCTTCACATTAACAGTACTCAAGACTTCATTCACACACTCTTGTTTTACACCCTCCCTCTTAAATAACTCTCTATAAAAATTCTCCACTTCTTCTATTATCCCCACAAAATCATTTATTTTGTCGCCTTTTTTATTTTCCAGCTCTAAGATCTGATTTCTCCTCTGCTTTTTATTTTCTAAATTGAGGAAAAACTTTGTACTTCTCTCCCCCTCCAAAGCATACTTAGCTCTGCTTCTTATTATTATTCCCTTGCTTTTTTCCTTTTCATACTCTTCTAATTCTGTTTTTAACCTCATAAAGCCCTCTTCACCATAATCAGGATTATTTTCTATTTTTTTAGCTTCTTCTTTTAAAGCATTTTCCAATACTTCTACTTTACTCCTCTTCATAAAATCCCTCTGTTTTGAGTATCTAATACTTCTTTTTTTTATTTTCCTTTTCATTTCCTCCCACCACTCACATATATTTTCTTCATATACTGGGTTCTGCATTTCATACTTTATACATTTTACAATGCTTTCCTTATATGCCATTTCATTTAACAGATTTGAATTTAAACACCACACTCCCCCTCCCCTCTTCTCCCCTGTAACACATATCTTAACTGTCATCACTGCATGATCACTTAAACCAACAAAACTATATTTCACATTCTTGACATATTTTAGAATTTCTCTTTTCATCAAACATAGATCTATACGACTCTGTTTCAAGTTACCCATCACCATTTGTCTTCTCGAAAATTCTCTCTTATATGGATTCTCTTCCCTCCACACATCAACTATATCATCACTCCGCATCCACTCTAATAAGATCTTTCTTGACCCATCAGTTTTAAAATTGGCACTACTTGAAGCGTCCAGTCTGGAGCACCATACATTAAAGTCCCCAACCACTATACACTTTCCTTTACATAGTGTCTTTATTTCATTAAAGACTTCTTTTCTGTCAACCTCTACATTCGGTGCATAAATATTTATAAGCCTAAACAATTCATTGCAAAACATAAATTCAATCCCTAACAATCTCCCGCTTCCATCTTTATAAATCTGTTGCACATTTTGCACTCTTTCTCTTTTCGTCAAAATGGCCACTCCACAGGCATTTACATTCCCGTGACTTACATAAATTTCTCCCTCCCATTTATTTTTTATATTATCCATTATGTCCCCTGTCCAGTGCGTCTCTTGTAAACATAGCACATCAGCTTTTAACAATCTCTTCACCCTCTCAAACTTATTCAGGTCTCTTAACCCATTACTGTTTAAACTCACAATGTGCAAAACACCCCACATTATGAAAAAAAAAAAAAAATAAATATATACATATACCCATTCAAATTAACTCAAACTCTTACTTTCTGCCTTGTGCTCCTCCGCTCTTTTCTTCTTTCTTTTATTCATCATACTTTTCCCCTCACTCGTGTCCATATCTTCCTCCGCGTTTGTCACACGATTCTCTAGCACTTCTCCCTCCTTTCCTCCCCCCTCGTCTTTCTTCATTCGTTTCCCCCTCAAATGTTCTTCTTCCTTCTTTTTGGCATCATCACCTTCATCTTTACTTTTAACCTTATTCCGGTCTCCATCCTCACACTCCAAATCTTTAGGATCCATCTCTTTACCAGGCGTACACTCTTTCTTTTTTCTCTCTCTCATCCGCTGCCGGCTGTTCTCACTTCCAATGTCTTCCCATGTCGTCGCTGTCTCTTCCCTTCCCCTGGAAATTTGGCTCTCCTCTCCTTCTACATTTAAACTCTCTTCCTCTTCGCTCTCCTCCACCTCGTATAGATCCGACGTTTCCTCCTCGCTGTTCTCCTCTTCCATCACTGCCGGCGTTTCACACACACAGCGTCCTGGTCGCATTCCGCACACGCCACACTTCTCCTCCTTGCACTCTCTTGAATAATGTCCTTGTTTGTCGCATCTAAAACATCTAAAACTCGGGCATTCCCTCACAACATGCCCCGGTTGTATACACAGACGGCAAACCTTGACTTGTCGATCGTGTATAACCCTGAAGTGTTCAGTCCCACTGAGCGTTTCAAACTTCGTTGAGTAAGGCAAAGATTTGACGACACTGTTGAACTTGACTTTTAAAAACCTTGTCCCATCCGCAATGTCAGTTCCTGGCCACATTCTCCTCTTTATTTTAGACGCTGCCATTACTCCCCAATCCTTTAGTTTTCCCAATATTTCTTCGTCTTGAATGTACATGGGCAGTCCTAGAAAAGAAACAACCATCTCCATGCAATCCACTTCTTTTACCATAACACGACTTTTTTTTATCATCAAACCATCCAAAATTTTCTCTTTTGCTCTCACATCCTCCATTGTTAATTCATACTCTTTTGGAGACTTATATCTACAACCAATAACTCCTCCGCACTCTTCTTTCACAGTCTTCAACAGTTCCATCATTGTGATTCTGTCCTCCCCTTCCATCTCCACCAACACCGTCAGTTCTTTATCATAACTGCGCTCCTCACCTCTTGCGTCCCACATAATTCGGTCTCTTCCCTTATCCAATTGTCCAGCCATGTCTCCTCCTTTGTTACTAGAAGTGTTTATCCTCAAACAGCAAGAGCTGCTTGAGGATTAGACGGCCGCAAACTGCACGCACTGTTTTGCAACAATTATCTCAACCAATTCGAAAGAAAAAAAAACTCCAACTCCACACAAGCAAACACACTCCTTCTCCCTTCTTGCTTTTCTTGCTGTACCACTTCCTGTCACCACTACGAGCTCAGGGTGGTATGGCCGTAAGCGAGTACAACAGTCAAGAGCGAGCTATTTAAAGAAGACACACAGGCTGGGGAAAGAGAAACAGACCCTTTTCCACTCAAAAAAGTGGAAAAGTCTTCTCTCTTTTTTAGATATGAATTAAATTAAGGGAAAGATATAAGTAACAATAAAAAATATGCATTTTAATACATAAATACATTCACAAAAATCAATGTCGCGGTGACGCACTTTGTGTGGAAGTAATGGGGGCCTGTTTCTCAACTTTAAAATCACAAATGTCTTCTGGTTAAAATTGAATTAAATAAAAGTAAACAAATATTGGCTTACTTTAAACTGAATGTAATTTGGGGTGATTTTGTTGATTTAAAAACGGGAAATTTCTAACCTGGTTAAATTCAATTAAAACAAAATGTTTAAATGAATTAATAAAATTCATATAAATAAATACAATCAATATTGCGTTGAGGCACTTTGAGTGGAAGTAAATGGGGGCCTATTTTTTAAATTTAAAATCAGAAATGTCATAAGGTTAAAATAAAACCAAACCAATTAAAATGAAATAAAATAAAATAAAACATTGTGGTGATGCACTTTGAGTGCAGGTAATTTGGGGTGAATGTAGTGATTTTAAAACAGAAAGGGCATGCCTATATTTTCCTACAATGAAACAATATTTGCTGACGAGTTTAATGATTTTTATTTTTATTTTTTAATTTTAACTTTATCATCAGAAATGTAATCTGGTTCAAATAAAAACAAACCGAACCAAATAAAAACTAAAAAATAAAAGTAAACAAATATTGCGGTTAGGCACTTTAAAATGAATGTAATTTGGGGTGAATTTGGTGATTTTAAAACAGAAATTTCAAACCTGGTTAACTTAAATAAAATTAAAAAAAATGTTGAAATGAATTAATAAAATGAATATCAATAAATACAATCAATATTGCGTTGAGTCACTTGGAAGTCAATGGGGGCCTATTTTTGAAATTTAAAATCAGAAATGTCATCTGGTTAAAGTAAAACCAAACCAATTAAAATAAAATAAAATAAAATAAAATATTGTGGTGATGCACTTTGAGTGCAGGTAATTTGGGTTGAATTTAGTGATTTTAAAACAGAAAGGGCATGCCTATATTTTCCTACAATGAAACAATATTTGCTGACGAGTTTAATGATTTTTTTTATTTTTTTATTTTAACTTTATCATCAGAAATGTCATCTGGTTCAAATAAAACCAAACCGAACCAAATAAAAAATAAAAGTAAACAAATACTGCGGTTAGGCACTTCAAATTGAATGTAATTTGGGGTGAATTTGGTGATTTAAAAACAGAAATTTCAAACCTGGTTAGCTTAAATTAAATTAAAAAAAAATGTTTAAATGAATTAATAAAATTAATATCAATAAATACAATCAATATTGCGTTGAGGCACTTTGAGTGGAAGTCAATGGGGGCCTATTTTTGAAATGTAAAATCAGAAATGTCATAAGGTTAAAATAAAACCAAACCAATTAAAATAAAATAAAATAAAATAAAATAAAACACTGTGGTGATGCACTTTGAGTGCAGGTAATTTGGGGTGAATGTAGTGATTTTAAAACAGAAAGGGCATGCCTATATTTTCCTACAATGAAACAATATTTGCTGATGAGTTTAATGATTTTTTTTTTTTTGAGATGATAAAAAACTCTTGTCCTGTTCCAAGTACTGAAAAAGTACCAAAATAGCTGAAATGTCTCATTTGTTTACTTGCAAATCATTTGATCACACACCAACATCAGTGAAAAATGAACATGAGAATGTGTTTTTTGTTAAGTTATTGAAAAATTAACTTTAAATCTAAGAGGGTACATCTCCTGTGTAGTTTACCACTAAGGGGCTCGGATGACAATCAAATTTGGGAAGCTCCGTCTCAAGCTGAAGAGAGGAGTGTCATTTCCAAAAGAGCACGCGGCGCTCAAGAGTTTGTAGTAGAGACAGAGAAAAGGCCTGTCTATCGCCTCCTGCAGGAGAAATGAAGAATGACGAGGCTGAGCTGTCCTTTGTCACACCGCAAGCAGAAAGAGGGCACAGAGAAAGCGAAAACACAGAAAAAAGAAGCAGCAGCAAATCCGTTTAAAAGTGTAAAGGAACTAGAATGAAAGCTGAGCCTTGGACAAGCGTGTTAGCTGAAGGAAAAGCAAAAGCTTACAGCACCTGGTATTCCCAGGCGGTCTCCCATCCAAGTACTAACCAGGCCCGACCCTGCTTAGCTTCCGAGATCGGACGAGATCGGGCGTGCTCAGGGTGGTATGGCCGTAAGCGAGTACAACATTCAAGAGCGAGCTATTTAAAGAAGACACACAGGCTGGCGAAAGAGAAACAGACCCTTTTCCACTCAAAAAAGTGGAAAAGTCTTCTCTCTTTTTTAGATATGAATTAAATTAAGGGAAAGAAATAAGTAACAATAAAAAATATGCATTTTAATACATAAATACATTCACAAAAATCAATGTCGCGGTGACGCACTTTGTGTGGAAGTAATCGGGGCCTGTTTCTCAACTTTAAAATCACAAATGTCTTCTGGTTAAAATTGAATTAAATAAAAGTAAACAAATATTGGCTTACTTTAAACTGAATGTAATTTGGGGTGATTTTGTTGATTTAAAAACGGGAAATTTCTAACCTGGTTAAATTCAATTAAAACAAAATGTTTAAATGAATTAATAAAATTCATATCAATAAATACAATCAATATTGCGTTGAGGCACTTTGAGTGGAAGTAAATGGGGGCCTATTTTTGAAATGTAAAATCAGAAATGTCATAAGGTTAAAATAAAACCGAACCAATTAAAATGAAATAAAATAAAATAAAACATTGTGGTGATGCACTTTGAGTGCAGGTAATTTGGGGTGAATGTAGTGATTTTAAAACAGAAAGGGCATGCCTATATTTTCCTACAATGAAACAATATTTTCTGACGAGTTTAATGATTTTTATTTTTATTTTTTAATTTTAACTTTATCATCAGAAATGTCATCTGGTTCAAATAAAAACAAACCGAACCAAATAAAAACTAAAAAATAAAAGTAAACAAATATTGCGGTTAGGCACTTTAAAATGAATGTAATTTGGGTTGAATTTGGTGATTTTAAAACAGAAATTTCAAACCTGGTTAACTTAAATAAAATTAAAAAAAATGTTGAAATGAATTAATAAAATTAATATCAATAAATACAATCAATATTGCGTTGAGTCACTTTGAGTGGAAGTCAATGGGGGCCTATTTTTGAAATGTAAAATCAGAAATGTCATAAGGTTAAAATAAAACCAAACCAATTAAAATAAAATAAAATAAAATAAAATAAAACACTGTGGTGATGCACTTTGAGTGCAGGTAATTTGGGGTGAATGTAGTGATTTTAAAACAGAAAGGGCATGCCTATATTTTCCTACAATGAAACAATATTTGCTGACGAGTTTAATGATTTTTTTTTTTTGAGATGATAAAAAACTCTTGTCCTGTTCCAAGTACTGAAAAAGTACCAAAATAGCTGAAATGTCTCGTTTGTTTACTTGCAAATCATTTGATCACACACCAACATCAGTGAAAAATGAACATGAGAATGTGTTTTTTGTTAAGTTATTGAAAAATTAACTTTAAATCTAAGAGGGTACATCTCCTGTGTAGTTTACCACTAAGGGGCTCGGATGACAATCAAATTTGGGAAGCTCCGTCTCAAGCTGAAGAGAGGAGTGTTATTTCCAAAAGAGCACGCGGCGCTCAAGAGTTTGTAGTAGAGACAGAGAAAAGGCCTGTCTATCGCCTCCTGCAGGAGAAATGAAGAATGACGAGGCTGAGCTGTCCTTTGTCACACCGCAAGCAGAAAGAGGGCACAGAGAAAGCGAAAACACAGAAAAAAGAAGCAGCAGCAAATCCGTTTAAAAGTGTAAAGGAACTAGAATGAAAGCTGAGCCTTGGACAAGCGTGTTAGCTGAAGGAAAAGCAAAAGCTTACAGCACCTGGTATTCCCAGGCGGTCTCCCATCCAAGTACTAACCAGGCCCGACCCTGCTTAGCTTCCGAGATCGGACGAGATCGGGCGTGCTTTTTTTTTTTTTTTTTTTTTATTATCAAAAAGAACATAATTATATTTACAAGAGAAACTAATTCAGTTTCACATCCTTAAATCTTCAAACGTGAATCATATTTCAACCAAGGCATCTAGCACTTAAGCTATATAATCGGTCCACAAATACATCATTCAAAATAAACATAAAACAAAACAAAGATTACCCACAGAGCCAGGCCAAAACAACAAAACTTACCCAACTCATAACTCTTTTGTTTTTTTCAACATTTTATACACAACCCTTTTTCCCCTTCTATTCTAATCAACTCACTCCCTTCCACAAACGCTCTTTCGAATTCTTCATTAGGCAAATATTTCCACATCAAATACACATTTTTCCTAAAAATCATTTTGAACATTGCCATTACATCCACTTTTTTCCTATCATAATATGCCATGTTCCTCCTTACCCATATCGCATATCTTGCATTACTTAAAACCATGTTCCATAAATTCACTTTACTATCCTTTCTATTCATGCTTATCCCAAACAAAAACAACTTTTTCCATTCCTCCCCTGCCACATCTATCCCCATTCCTTTTTCCACTAACACTTTTACTGCAGCATGAAATGCTTCCAGCCCTTTACATTCAAAAAAAATGTGCATCAATGTTTCTGGCTCTGTCTCACAAACATCACACTCTCGATTTACATTTCTGTTCATTTGATGAATCACCACCTTCGTATATATTCTGTTATGCCTTAATTTGAAGTCCAGGTTTTCACAGTCCAGTCCATTGTATTTCACATTTAAGTTCTTCCAAATCATCTTTACATTTATTCCAGGGAATACTCTTGGCCATACCTCCTCAGATGCAGGTGTTTTGATTTCCTTTTTCACCATCATCTTGTAAATTGTTTTAACATTCAATTCATGGAAAAAAACTTTTCCCCCTTCTTTGTCCAAAACATACATTTCAGGAAATCCCCAATCTCCTACTTTCACAGTCTCTCTCTCAATCCTTTGTGCCCATCCTTCTGGTAGGCTCGTTTTGATATTTTCACATTCACAGTCCACTTTAGATATTTCAATTTCATCATCCCATCCCACCACACAATCATATATAGCCCTATTTGGCAAAAAACCTTCAACATACTCATATGCCATATCTTTCACTTTTCTAACTCCCGCTCTCATAAACAATTTATTATAAAGAGTTTTCTCTCTCCTCTTTATTTTTGGGTTCAGAAATAATGGCTGGTTAAGCACTTGATTTATATTATCACAATCATAATTAACATTAACTAAAAACTCAGCCCAAGCACTAAACACTTCCTGATAAAACTCTGGCATTTTCCCAGTCATAGGTTTTTTAAACGCCATAAACAATCCTTCCTCACCACATCCTCCCCCTTCATTTAAATACGTTTTCATATATCCCTTCCACCCATACTCTGCTTTGTCACATAAATACTTTTTTATTGTTTTAACTCTTATTGCCTTCCTCTTAACCTCTAAATCTACCAACCTCAAACCCCCTTCCTCATAATCTGCTATCAATGTTTTTGTTGAAATTTTGATTCCTTTACCTCCCCACACAAAAGTATTCATAATCTCTTTTATTTCGTTCAATACCCAGTCTGGTAAACTAATTGCTCCCATCACATAGTTGCATTTAGTAAGAATTAATGAATTAACCACAACTACCTTTCCTCTTAATCTTAATTCTCTTTGCCTCCAGAAATTTAATACTTGTTTGATTTTGTTTAAAACTCCAGTCCACGTTGCATCTCTAGCCTCCTTCATATTTACTCCTATATTCACTCCTAATATTTTTAAATGATCTTTCACTATTTTAAACGGCACATCTAACCCTTCTATCTCTACTCCACCTACACTCATTATTTCCGACTTATCAGCATTTATTTTTGCACCCGAAGCTTTTCCGTATATTCCCATCTGCATTCTTATTCTCTTGACACTCTCTATATCCCTGATAGTAAAAGTTGTGTCGTCTGCGTACTGGTGGATTACACTTACTCCCCCATACGGAATTGGAATACCTCTTATTTCGTTATCATGTTTTATCAGAGATGCTAGCGGTTCCGCTGTTATTGAATATAACAATGCAGATAGTGGGCACCCTCGTCTGACAGACCTTTCTAATGGGAAGGGATCAGTTAATACCCCATTGATTTTAACACAGCTTCTAGCATTGTCATATAGTAATTTTATCCATTTTCTTATTCTATCTCCAAATCCATATCTTGCCATTGTCTGCTCAATAAAACTGTGCTCCACCCTATCAAAGGCTTTATTCAAATCCACAGATAAAACCAATCCCCCCTCCCTGTCTTTTCCCATATTTTCAACAACGTCCCTTATTGTACAGATGGTATCCACAATATCTCTCCCCACTATGCTGTACGCTTGGCTTGGCGACACAATACTCCCTACTACCTGTTTAATTCTATTAGCCATAATTTTTGTTAAAATTTTATAATCTGAATTTAACCGACTCAAAGGCCTATAATTTTCCAACTTCAATGGATTCCCTTTATTTTTATATAGTATGGTTATAATACCTAAGCCCATAGATGCCGGCATTTCCTTTCTCTCCTCCATGCCTTTATACACTTTTAACAGTATTGGCGCTAAGGTCACTATAAACGTCTTGTAAAACTCATGGGTTAAGCCATCTGAGCCAGGACTTTTATTCTTTTTTGTCTGGTTTATTGCATCCTTTATTTCTTCAATACTTATATCTCTTTCGCACATATTCTTCTCGTCCTCGTCTAGCTTCACATTAACAGTACTCAAGACTTCATTCACACACTCTTGTTTTACACCCTCCCTCTTAAATAACTCTCTATAAAAATTCTCCACTTCTTCTATTATCCCCACAAAATCATTTATTTTGTCGCCTTTTTTATTTTCCAGCTCTAAGATCTGATTTCTCCTCTGCTTTTTATTTTCTAAATTGAGGAAAAACTTTGTACTTCTCTCCCCCTCCAAAGCATACTTAGCTCTGCTTCTTATTATTATTCCCTTGCTTTTTTCCTTTTCATACTCTTCTAATTCTGTTTTTAACCTCATAAAGCCCTCTTCACCATAATCAGGATTATTTTCTATTTTTTTAGCTTCTTCTTTTAAAGCATTTTCCAATACTTCTACTTTACTCCTCTTCATAAAATCCCTCTGTTTTGAGTATCTAATACTTCTTTTTTTTATTTTCCTTTTCATTTCCTCCCACCACTCACATATATTTTCTTCATATACTGGGTTCTGCATTTCATACTTTATACATTTTACAATGCTTTCCTTATATGCCATTTCATTTAACAGATTTGAATTTAAACACCACACTCCCCCTCCCCTCTTCTCCCCTGTAACACATATCTTAACTGTCATCACTGCATGATCACTTAAACCAACAAAACTATATTTCACATTCTTGACATATTTTAGAATTTCTCTTTTCATCAAACATAGATCTATACGACTCTGTTTCAAGTTACCCATCACCATTTGTCTTCTCGAAAATTCTCTCTTATATGGATTCTCTTCCCTCCACACATCAACTATATCATCACTCCGCATCCACTCTAATAAGATCTTTCTTGACCCATCAGTTTTAAAATTGGCACTACTTGAAGCGTCCAGTCTGGAGCACCATACATTAAAGTCCCCAACCACTATACACTTTCCTTTACATAGTGTCTTTATTTCATTAAAGACTTCTTTTCTGTCAACCTCTACATTCGGTGCATAAATATTTATAAGCCTAAACAATTCATTGCAAAACATAAATTCAATCCCTAACAATCTCCCGCTTCCATCTTTATAAATCTGTTGCACATTTTGCACTCTTTCTCTTTTCGTCAAAATGGCCACTCCACAGGCATTTACATTCCCGTGACTTACATAAATTTCTCCCTCCCATTTATTTTTTATATTATCCATTATGTCCCCTGTCCAGTGCGTCTCTTGTAAACATAGCACATCAGCTTTTAACAATCTCTTCACCCTCTCAAACTTATTCAGGTCTCTTAACCCATTACTGTTTAAACTCACAATGTGCAAAACACCCCACATTATGAAAAAAAAAAAAAAATAAATATATACATATACCCATTCAAATTAACTCAAACTCTTACTTTCTGCCTTGTGCTCCTCCGCTCTTTTCTTCTTTCTTTTATTCATCATACTTTTCCCCTCACTCGTGTCCATATCTTCCTCCGCGTTTGTCACACGATTCTCTAGCACTTCTCCCTCCTTTCCTCCCCCCTCGTCTTTCTTCATTCGTTTCCCCCTCAAATGTTCTTCTTCCTTCTTTTTGGCATCATCACCTTCATCTTTACTTTTAACCTTATTCCGGTCTCCATCCTCACACTCCAAATCTTTAGGATCCATCTCTTTACCAGGCGTACACTCTTTCTTTTTTCTCTCTCTCATCCGCTGCCGGCTGTTCTCACTTCCAATGTCTTCCCATGTCGTCGCTGTCTCTTCCCTTCCCCTGGAAATTTGGCTCTCCTCTCCTTCTACATTTAAACTCTCTTCCTCTTCGCTCTCCTCCACCTCGTATAGATCCGACGTTTCCTCCTCGCTGTTCTCCTCTTCCATCACTGCCGGCGTTTCACACACACAGCGTCCTGGTCGCATTCCGCACACGCCACACTTCTCCTCCTTGCACTCTCTTGAATAATGTCCTTGTTTGTCGCATCTAAAACATCTAAAACTCGGGCATTCCCTCACAACATGCCCCGGTTGTATACACAGACGGCAAACCTTGACTTGTCGATCGTGTATAACCCTGAAGTGTTCAGTCCCACTGAGCGTTTCAAACTTCGTTGAGTAAGGCAAAGATTTGACGACACTGTTGAACTTGACTTTTAAAAACCTTGTCCCATCCGCAATGTCAGTTCCTGGCCACATTCTCCTCTTTATTTTAGACGCTGCCATTACTCCCCAATCCTTTAGTTTTCCCAATATTTCTTCGTCTTGAATGTACATGGGCAGTCCTAGAAAAGAAACAACCATCTCCATGCAATCCACTTCTTTTACCATAACACGACTTTTTTTTATCATCAAACCATCCAAAATTTTCTCTTTTGCTCTCACATCCTCCATTGTTAATTCATACTCTTTTGGAGACTTATATCTACAACCAATAACTCCTCCGCACTCTTCTTTCACAGTCTTCAACAGTTCCATCATTGTGATTCTGTCCTCCCCTTCCATCTCCACCAACACCGTCAGTTCTTTATCATAACTGCGCTCCTCACCTCTTGCGTCCCACATAATTCGGTCTCTTCCCTTATCCAATTGTCCAGCC